>NW_004567105.1:42733742-42783383 GCF_000260355.1 Condylura cristata
TGTTTCTTCTGGGTGGGGCCAGGGTGAACCCTGGGCCTGTCATCTTGCTGAGAGACCCAGTAGTGGCAGTTGAGGACATCCAAGGGTGCTTGTGATGAATGGGGTGATGTCTTCCCCGGGCCCTTGAGGGGTATGTGTGTGAGCTGATCTTTGGGGAGCTTTGTCCCGCCAAGAGCTACCCTGGAACCTTCTCCTGTGTCCTCCAGTGCCCCCCTCCTTGCATGGTCTCTGCGCCTCCTCTCTGTCACTGTGTCTTGAACTGGCCTTACTCTGGGGGGAGGTAGGCACGTGTCCCCCATCTGATCCTGGACTTGACAAGTTAAGTTTGAGGCCAAGGCACAGAAATGGAGGTGGGTGCTCCCCCTTAGCCCAGGATTCTTGCTGGAAAAAAAAAAAAAGATGGAGTCGGGTGAGTTGGCCTCTACCTCCTATCAAGTGTGGGGGGAGCAGACTGCACCTCCATCTTGATCGAGATACGCCCTGAAGTAGTTCTGTGGCGGGTTTGCTCTTAGCCAAGGTGGGGAGGTGGTCCAGAATAGGGGGTGCCATCCTAGGGGATTTTGAAGAAACCAGTGTGTTGTAGGGGGGAGGGTCACTGCTGGCAGCCAGGCTGAGGGCACCTCCCTCCTCTCTGGCCATCTTGACCCAACTCTTTGGGGAACCAAGTGCCCTTAATGCCTTTCCGGAAAGGGAGAGGAGCAAGGGGGAACATCTGATCTGCAAATCAGGTCAAGCCCCCAGCGCATTTGCGACTACTGGAGGTGCCCACTTTGGGATTTCTGGGTTTGCTCTAGGCAGGCCAGGACATGTGTGTCACGTGGTCCTGGCCTGCTCTGTGGACTCCACTCTGCCGCCAGAGGACAGGTCCCGTGGGGCTGGCAACTTCATCCCTCCTAAGAATGTCAAATCATAACACTTCAGGTTTACAAGTGCTGTTAACAAGCGTTGATGGGTGGTGTTTACATTTCTAGGTTGCCCCAAAGCAGCCGTCTGGTCTCAGCGGGCCTGCCTGTTAGGAGGCTGCCTGGCCAGGGGACTGAGGGCTCTTGAGGGCCCCCTGGCGGTCAGGGAGAAGAAGTCTGCCAAACCTGCACCTGGTGGGACAGGTTAGGATGGGAGGGCCTAGGGGACAGAGCCCCCCTGGGACAGCAGCCCTTTGGCACTGCCAAGGGGCAGACATCCTTCTAGCTTGAGTGAGGACGCTGGTCCCCAAGACAGGGAGGCGTGCTCAGGGCCTTTCCCACCTGTGAGCCCTGGACAGGTGGGAGGTTAGAGCAGGTGCCCTCCACCCTGTGTTTGGGTGGCCGCTCTGGAGCCAGTGGGACTTGGTGACAATTCCTGCACTGCTGAGCAGTGGGGCTTCTAGTCATTCGTCCTCCTAACAGCCCCCACAGCGGACAGACCCTCTGCCAATGGGGCCGCGGCTGACCTTTCAGGATGTAGCCCCTGAGCTCACCTGTCCTGCAGGCGAGGGGCTGAGCCCATACTGTGAGAGCCAGCTTCCATCTGCAAAGCTTGGACTCCTGTTCCTGCCCCTGGGGGCGGGGGCAGCTGCGGAGTGTGGCCCCAGGGCCCAGGACTCTAGGGTGCACAGTGACACATCGGGGTCCTGGGGCATGTCAGCTGTGGCCCGGGCTCACCACATGCCTAGGCTCAGACCTGTGCCCCCCTATCTGCAAACCGCTGTTGTCTTTATTTTGTCTGCCTCCCCGCTGTGATGCCCCCCTGGGGTAAACCACACGCCCTGGGACGGGTCACCTTCCTGCAGCCTGAGAACCTGCTCCTTGCCAGCAAGTGCAAAGGGGCAGCAGTGAAGCTGGCAGATTTCGGCCTGGCTATTGAAGTGCAGGGGGACCAGCAGGCATGGTTCGGTAAGTGCCTGTTGTCTGGGCGCGGGGATAGGGCGGGGTGCCTGCAGGCCTGGAGCCCCTCACATGCCTCTCGTTCTCACCAGGGTTTGCTGGAACGCCGGGCTACCTGTCCCCAGAGGTCCTCCGCAAGGAGGCATACGGCAAGCCAGTGGACATCTGGGCCTGCGGTGAGGCCCGCGTGCAGGCGCAGGGGAGGCGCATCTGCACCTCCGCCCGCACCACACCCCTCCCAGCCCCGTTGGAATTGCCAGAGTCCCTGTGTGGAAGCTCCCTGCGCGGGCGGGCGCCCGCCCTGCTCTCAGCAGACATCTTGCCAGAGGAGTAGTGGGCGCACGGACAGCCACACAGGATGCGTGGGTGCCCCGCAGGGCTGACTCTGAGCCAGCGGAATAGTGGATGAGGCTGGCCTTGGGCCTCCCTTGTGAAGTAGGGGGGAAGGGGGCCGAGGCTAGGGGATGCTGTGCCTTTCTGCCATCACAAGACTTTCCCATCAGTGACACTGGCTGACTTTGGCTGTAGGGGGTGGAGATCCAGCGCCCTCTTGGGACTTGTTGACTGTGGGCAGGGGTCCCCAACTTAGCTGAGGCTAACGAACTTGTTGAGGGTCCCATAGCCAGAGCCAGGCCTTTTCCCTCTCCCCCACCCCAGCCTGGAATGTAGGTGTATTTTGGGCCCCATGAGGTGCAGAAGCCGACTGGGCACAGGGAAGGGAGGCTGCGGGCGGGGGGGGCGGCATTGTGAGGCCCCTTTCTTGGGCTGTCCCCAGGGGTGATCCTCTATATCCTGCTTGTGGGCTACCCACCCTTCTGGGATGAGGACCAGCACAAGCTGTATCAGCAGATCAAGGCCGGAGCCTATGACGTGAGTGTCCTCCTGGTGCCTCCCCGCGATCTGGGAGGCAGGGAACTGGGGACACCCCCTGCCCAAACTGGGACCTCACTTCCCAGAGTTGTGGCGGAGGTGAAACCCCCAAGATCTCTGGCTTCTGCCTGGGTGGGGCGGGGGGGACTTCAGTCCCTACATGTGTTGCTCCCTTTCCAGTTCCCATCCCCTGAGTGGGACACAGTCACTCCCGAAGCCAAAAACCTCATCAACCAGATGCTGACCATCAACCCTGCCAAGCGCATCACTGCGCACGAGGCCCTGAAGCACCCTTGGGTCTGCGTAAGTGGCCCCAGCCTCAGACCACCCAGCTAACAGGGTGATCCTGGGTCCTCCCCTACACCCCAGAGACCCTGGTCTCCTGAGTGCTGTATGGCGGTGTCTGGGACACATGATAGGTCTGGCGGGTTTCGCTCCTGGGGAGGACAGGAGTGCACGGGTGGAGGAGGCCCACTTCTGTTATGAGGAGACGGTCTAAAGGCGGTTGGAGGGGGGAAAGACGGGCAGGAGGGCAGACAGTTCAGGACAGGAAGAGATAGGCTAAGGGCAAGTGGTGGGGCCTGGCAGGACAGGTGGGGAAACAGAATGGGGACAGGTGTGGTGCAGACAGGACTTAGACAGGCTGGCAGGGGCATGGGCTGGTGGGAGTATGGAGGGGTGCAGATACTGAGGCACAGGAGGTCAGGAGGTGCTGACGGGATACAGATGGGGCTGGGTCAAGGCAATAGGGATAGGTGGGCAGGGGTGGGTGGGGCACAAGTGGACAGGGCATATGGTGACCGGTGGCTCTTGGCACGAGGACCCTGGGGGCATTTGCTGCTCTGAATCTTTTCCTGGCCCCCGACCTTCAAGCCCCCCTTAGGGACAAAACTTCTACCTCCGGGTCCCGGAGCAGTACCTGACTACCACTCTCTCCATAGCAACGCTCCACTGTGGCCTCAATGATGCACAGACAAGAGACAGTGGAGTGCCTGAAGAAGTTCAATGCGCGGAGGAAGCTTAAGGTGAGGCACTGGCCCCCAGCACTGGCCCCACAGGGTCCACATGCTGCCCTGCCCTTCCCCCTCGAGGACCCCATGGGGTGGGGGGTGGCTGCAAGGGTCCAGCAGGCCCAGTGTGGGGAGGCGTGGGAGTCCCAGCCCAGGGCAGGTGCTCGCCAGCAGTGACCCAGACCAGGGGTGTCAGGTGGGCTCAGTCCCACCGTGGCCGTGACGCCTGCGGTGCCCTGGCCCAGCCCCTTCCCAGCCAAACATGCCACCCTGCAAGCCCTTCAAGGGCCACCTGCGAAGTGTTCCCAAGACTGCACACCTGTCTCTCTCGGGCGAAAGGCGCCCTCTGGTGGTCACATGGTCCTTGGCGTGAGGGGAGGGGAAGGTTCTGACCCAGGGCAGACTTGGTGGGGTGAGCAGGGCAGACTTGGTGGGGTGAGCAGCCAAATGTGGTTGTGTGGATGATCAGGGAGGTGACCCCGGATGGGAGCCTGCTGGAGACTGGTGCCAGGCCCGTTCTCCCAAAGGGATGCTCTGGAGCACCCAGACCAGAGCTGGGCAGGAGTGGGTGGTTGCCCTCACTGGTCTCCCTGAAGCACCTGTGCAGAGCAGCCCGCCTTCCTGCCCTGGACTGAGAACACACACAGTGTGTTGTGAGGGCGAGGAGGGGTCGGGGGTGAGGCAGAGCACAGAGGAACTGCAGTGACTGGTGGATTCTTGGGGCCTTGAAGTTCTTTAGAAGCCATGGGCCCAAAGTTCGGGGCTCAGGGCAAGCGGCTGCTTTAATTCTGAGCACAGGTGGTTTGTCTTGGTGCAACTGGTGAGTTGCAGAGCTCTGGCCTCTCTGCCAGGTGCCCACAGGCTGAGGCCGGGGGGACTCCTCCTCTGGCTGGCCAGACAGTCCTCGCCTGAGTCGTGTGTCTCTCCCCAGGGCGCGATCCTCACCACCATGCTGGCCACGAGAAACTTCTCAGGTGAGAGACACCTTCTCGGGAAGAGCAGGCCTGTGCAGGAAGGCTCGAGAATAACCCACTGCCCACCCCTTTCTCTCTGCCGGCCCCTCTCCATCCCTGCCAGCCTCGTCCAGCCTTCCGCCCCCTGCCCCAGACCTTCAGCTATGGAGAAGGTCTGGTCTCCCTACGCGGCCCCTACTCGGACAGCAGGGTCCCCCATCCCGGCACACGGCCCTGTCCCTGCGTGTTGGGTTTCCATGTCTGCTCCTGATGGCCCGGTGTCTGTGCTACCTGCTGTCTGGGCCGAGGCTCTGTGTGTCTGTCCAGCCGTCGGTTGGCACCTGTGTGGCCTTGTTATTCTGAATCCTCTGAACACCTGTTTTGTGTGGGGCTGGGGTGAAAAAGCATCTGGGGCCTCTGCTGGGCTCTGGACACGTGGTGGCCTCCTGCGCCCGGTCACGGACGGTGGCAGGGCTGAGGGAGTGCGCTACTCAACAGAGAGGTGGGGAAGCGAGGTTGCTGGGGATCTGTCAGCGGCCCGAGGCCACGGGTCCCGGCAGGCCCACTGGGACGGTGTTGCCCAAGTGGGGCCAGCTGGCCTTTCGCTGTCCTACGTGAGGTGTCCTTGTCTGTCACCTGTGGCACGGGTGCGGGAGCGTCTGTGTCCATCCTCTCGTGTTCGTTTGCACCCTGGCACCCCACCCCATCCTGTTACTTTTGCTGTGATACTGTGCTGCCGGGAACGGGGGGCATACTGTCACACCAATACTAATAGGACATGTCCTGTCCCATGCCCAGCCGGGCACTGAGAAGCCCCCGCTGGGGTTTTCTAAGGAGAAAGGAGGCAAATGCTTTTCAAATGTCAATCAGTCTCCATCTTGTTTCACTCTCCTGTGAAAGGGATTCTGGAACCATCCGCCACCTAAACTTTGACTCTAATCTTCTTCTGCTTCCTTTGTCTCTTTTCTTCCCCTACCTTGCCCACCCCTCGTCTGTGTCCACCTCCCCTCCCCTCGTCTCTAACCTGGTGCTAACAGTGGGCAGACAGACCACCGCTCCGGCCACAATGTCCACCGCGGCCTCCGGCACCACCATGGGGCTGGTGGAACAAGGTAGATGCTCTTGACCAGTGTCCGCCTGTCGGCATCAGCTCCTCTCACTGTGCACAGCCGCCCCAAGGCCCTGGGAGCCCTGGCTCCCGCAGTGGACATGACCCACAGGGCCTGTAACCAAGGGCAGGGAGACAGCGCCCTATCCCAGGGCCTCATCCCCACCTGTTCAAGGAGGGGCAGGCTATGAGACCCCAAGCCCTGCTGAACCCCACATGCATTTGAATGAGACCCCGCAGTCCTGGCTGAGTCTTGCGGTCTGAAGACCCTTCTGCTCAGGGCCTCTGCTCTCAGAGGCCCCCTCCCTGCTTGTCTGTCCCAACCCCTGGCCATGCAGTGTGGCCTTGACCACCTGCACAAAGCCTCTGGTGGTCTGAGTCTTGAGTGAGGTCTACAGGGAGAAGAGCAGGGAGGCAGGACCACCCTGCCCCGTGAGAGCCACCACCACTCCTGCCTGGGCTGCACCCATCCCAGACTTGCAGGGAGCTGGGGGTCTGAGCACCACACCTGTGTCTAAACCCAAGAGCTCCCAGGGTAGGGGGCTTTGGCCAACCTGACAACAGCTTTGGAGGCCTCTTCTTGGTTCTTCCTATGAGGCAGCCCTCACCTTGGCCCAAGTCTCTGAAGGGAAACATCAGTTTTGCTAACCTCCCGTGGCTGTGAGGTGAATTGCTGGCAGACCAGGCCAGCTCCATCCACCTAACTGTGATGTGGCCAGAACGGACACCTCTGTGGATCCTCTGTACAGCCCAGCCGGGCTGGTAGGAGTTTAGGCTGGCAAAACTGGCCACAGTGGAGGGCCGACCTGGAGCTGTGCAGCCCTGCACGGCCTGCTGGGGCCCCAGTGTGGGCCCGAGCCCCTCCCTGACCCAAGCCCTTTCTCCCCAGTGAGCCCACCACGCTCCTGCCCCATGACCCCACAGGGTGCACAGCCCTGTCTGTCTAACCAGAGGACACTGACCTCCCGGGGTAGCTCCTCCTGCAGAGCTCAGGGCCTGGCCGGCCCCGGGGAGGCAGGACTGTACCCTTGTGACCCTGGTGGGCACGGCTAGCAGGCCCTGGAGGGTTGTTCTGACAGCCTCGTTTTCTGGGTCTTTCTGAAGCACTTGAGGGGAAGGGTGCAGGGGGTTAGAAAAAAACCAAGATAGGGGCTCCTGGCAAAGTCCTGCTGCCCAGGGACGGTGAGTGAGGTGGGTGCCTCAGCCACTCTCTGCCCAGGACTCCAGCCTGCAATGCCCGCCTGCCTGCAAGTGGATGTGAGGCAACAGTGCATGAGACACGTGCATGTGCAGCTCCAGCCTGGGCTCTGAGGGCTGCTCTGTCCCGGGGGGAGGTCAGTGCATGTGGACAGAGCCCAGCATGGCTGTCCCCAAGTGACCAGCTAGGGGTGAGGCAAAAGCTGTGGCCTGTGAGTGAGGGACCTACTCTGCTAGGTCAGTCCACCTCGGCCAGCCTCGCCAGTCCCAGCAGACACGGCTTGTGGGGGGTTTGGTTCTGTGGTCAGCACGTCTTCGTGGTGACGTAGCCCACCCCCCCACCCTCCCCCGCCCCTTGACCCTCAGAGGACCAGGGTGGCTTTGTAGAGAAGTTTCCACTCATCTGAATACTCTAGTCCGGTCCCACTGGGCCTTTGCTGAGAGGAGACCAAAAGCTGTTGGGGTGAGCTGTGGCGCCTGTCCTGGAGACCCTGGGAGCGGGGCAGAGGGTCTCTGCTTATCTCTTGGGGTCTGGGACACCTTGGCTCCTGCTGTATAATAAGTGCGTTTGACTTGAGGCAACACACAGGAGCTGCTGTCTGCTTTTCCCCACTACTGTAGATGAGATTCAGCAAGATTCTGAAATGATCTGGGACAGATGTAAATTTACAGGAAATGTGGTGTCCAGGAGCAGCACTCAGGATGGACAAAGTATGGGCGTCCGCGCTGCACCCGACGTGTGCAGGGGCTAGTTGAAAGAGGCTTCGAAGAAGAGGAATTTGGGAATTGATTAAAAAGACAGATGTCTGCTGGGGACATCCGAGAGCTAGGCCACATTGGTGACTGTCAGTCCCCAGAGGGGCAATTTGTTAAGGAGCATCTGACGCCTTTGGGAGTAGGTTTGATAGAGTCCGGGGCCGACACGGGACCCTCTTAAGACTTAGATGGCCGCGGGTCTCTGTTGGCCTCTGGCTGGGTCTTGGCAGTCTTTCCTGCCTCAAGTTACTGACTCGTCTGTCTGTTCACTGGTTCTAACTCAAGCCAGCTGCTGGCCAAGGTTGCATGGTCTTGCCTGTCTTAAATGAGGGGTGGGGTTGACTTGCATAGCTGCAGTTCTGTGTGCCTTCAAGACAGGCCGGAAGCCACATCCCTCCAGGCCTTGGGAGAGATGTGTCCTGTGGCTGGCTGGTCAACATGGTCGGAGACCCTAGGCTCTATGACCTCAGCACACCCCCCACATCAGGGGATCTGGGAACCTCTCTGTGCCGCCAGAAATGGGGAAGGGAGGAAAGGCCAGGCCAGTGGGGAAGTGGGACCATGCTGGTCAGGAGCCAGGCTGCTGACCAGCAGGCCCAAGCCCCCATGTGTCAGGCCTAGCCTATCCCTCCCTGTGAGTCACGGGAAGGCAGATTGTGGCTGCCATCGGGGGAAATTCCCACAGTTTCTTCTGTGGGAAGTGGACATGGCCCTGAGAAGGTGGCGTTTCAAGCCCTGGATGCCAAGGAGCAGGCGGCTCTGGGGTGGCAGGGTGTCATCCTGAGCCTATCCTGAGTCTGTCCAGGGGTGGGGAGTGTGGGCCAGGGGCTCAGGCCTTGGGAGGATGAAATGCAGAAGTACCTGGGGGACAGGAGTGGTGATCTGTGGCCCCTTCACTTGCTGGAATCCCAAGACACTTCTGGCGGAGTGAGGCCCCCTGGACGAACAGGCGGGCCAGGAGGCAGGCCTGGTGTAACTCTGCTCCTGGGATCCTGGGAGGGAAACTTGAGAGAACTGTGTGGGAAGGAGGGAGGCCAGGGAGAGAAACCACGCCCACCGCTGCTGTCCACGCATTGCCCCGGGGTCCACTGCCCCAGTGCAGCGCCCACTGTCGGCAGTCTGAGCCCAGCAGGGTGGTTGATGATGGGCACCTGCATGGGCATGAAGGAGTCAGCAGGCCTGCTCGCTGCACCTTAGGCCTCCGCTGGTGAGCTCAGAAACGAAATGGGAACCCTCACTGGTGGTTCTCAAACTGAAGCAGCATCAAGGTCCCCCAGAGGGCTTGCTGGATGGATCCTGAGCGCGCCCTGGTGTCTGCCTCAGGAGGTTTGGGGTGGGCCCAGGGATGCTGGCGCTGTTGGGGAGCCCTCTTTTAGACACACCACACCCCTCTGGGCCTCAGTGTGCCCATCTGTCTGATGTGTCCACCCCAAGTTACCAGATCCCTCTGGCGTAAATTGTTCGCTGCCCAGGCCTGCTGGGGGTTGGCCTGGTTCTTCCAAGCAGGCAGCCCCCACTTCAGGGCCTGACCAGCTCATGCTCTGGAGCTGGTGGGGGTGGGCGTGCCACCTTTCTTTCCCAGCTGTGAGCCCCCTCTGGCATCTGTCCCTGGCTGCTTCTCTAACCTGCTGCACTGCAGCCATCCTGGGCACTGCTTGGCTCTGTGAGTGGGCAAGCGGGACTGTGAGTCTTGGGCCCTTTGTCTACCTGAAACGACACAAATCTTGTTTTCTCTTTTTCTCCTTCCTCCCTCCCTTTCCTCCCCTACTCACCTTTCCTTTTCTGTAAGGTAAGCTGACTTTTTTTTTTTTTTTTTTTTTTTTTTGGTAGTTCTGTGATTAAAATGAGTGGAGGGGCAGAAGGCTTTGTGGGAGGTGATGGGTCAGGGCTGGCTGGCCAGGAAGGCCATCGTGCTGGCTCTGAGTGGGAGGGCAAGGCTGGGGCCCAACCCTGTTGTGTTGGGGGGAAGGTGGGAGAGGGACTGAGGCGGGGGCAGGGGACAGTGTTTGGCATGAAACAGGCTGGCTGGGCTTGTGTGTCTAGGGGTGAGGGAGCCCACAATAGAGATGGCTCTCTGACCTTGGTTTTTGGTAATCCTGTTCACCCCACCAGAGCCCAGGCTCCTTGAGCGGTGGGCTGAGAGGCCATTTGGCTGCCCCCTCCAGTGCTCTGAGCCAAGAGAGCCATGGGCTGGGGTCTGACTGGGGGGTCCTGCCTGCTGGGGGTAGGGCTGGGGGGCCAGGAGGCAGCAGGTTTCTAGAGTTGGGACAGGCCCTTCCTTGTCGGGGGGCCAACTGCCTTCCTTCCACCCTCTGCGGGAGGATATGTGGAATTATATGGGGATGCCCACGATTCCAAGCTCCCGCTGGAGGGGGGGCAGGGTCAAGGGATCTGTGCTCTGTCTTATTCGGAACAGAGCCTGCATGCCATCCAGAAGCCAAGGACCCCAGGTGGAGGAGAAGTCTGGTGTCTGGCCCTGGATGGCCATGGAGGACAGCCAGGGGCAGGGAAAATGGGGCCTTGGGCTGCCTTGCTCAAATCTGCTTTGAGCACCCCTGCTCCTGGATCTTGGGGCCCAACAGTCTTGGGGAAAGAGCAGGTTACAGTCCCAGCACCTTGCAGGCCCCTGGGGCCCCGCCTAGGAGGGTGGGCTGCCGTGAGCCTGGGCCCTCACTCATGACGCCTGTTTCTTCCCAACACAGCAGCCAAGAGTTTACTCAACAAGAAAGCAGACGGAGTCAAGGTGAGGCTCGGCTGGGCCCTGGGGGCCTGGGGGCCCAGAGCCTGAAGCTTTGCCCTCACCCCTGAGGCTCCAGCTGGGCCCCCTCCCCCCCATACCATGCAGGCCAGAGGAAGGACTGTGGCCCCATTCCTCCCCTGATGGCTCCTCTTCCTTTCTCCACAGCCCCAGACGAATAGCACCAAAAACAGTGCAGCTGCCACCAGCCCCAAGGGGACGCTTCCTCCTGCCGCCCTGGTACTGAGCCCCTCAGCTCCCTGCTCCACGGCCTTCCCGCAGCCCAGCTCTGTGGTGGCCTCCCATCAGGAGGCCTGGGGTAAAGGTGGGGTCTGGTCCCCACCCTGTGTCTGAGGAAGATACTTGGCCCATCTAGCCCCACAGCCCCTCGGGAATGGGGTGGGGACTGCTCTGCCCCCCTTCAGTCTGGTGTAAGTCTATGCCAAGGAGTCCCTTTTGGGGAGCAGCGACAGGCCCAGCTTCCTGTCTATGCTGATCTGTAGCCAGTAGGCAGAGGCCTTCCGGGGGCCAGAGGGCCAAGACTCAGAACCCAAGGTAGCCGCACTCAGCTCCTCCGGTCTGCACAGGAGTACACAGCACCTGGGCTAGCCAATTCTGCAGAGGGGTGGGCTGGGGGAGTTCAGATGGGCAGTGGACACTCCACTGCGCCCTTCCTGGATGTCCCAGTGGTGTGCCGTCAGGGAGATGGAGGCGCTTTGCTACTTGCCCTCACCAAGGTTGGTCACACTTCTGAAGGCTTTGTCTTCCCCAGGAAGAATGGGGAGGCCTGATATTAGCATCAGAGCCCATTCAGAGATCTGGAGGGAGGCGGAGACCCCTCGGTGGCTTCCCTGATGATGGCCGAATAGTCATCTTTGGGTCTAGGCCAGCAGCAGCCAAGGCAGTCTCTCAATCAGAGCCCCTGTTCTGCAGGCCCAAGATGGGTATGGGGTTGCCGGGGTAGGAGCATGGGCCGGTGGGACCGACCTCTGTGGGAGGGGGCCGAGGCACTCTGCTGGGGGGTGGGGGGGTGGACATGAGCTTAGGGCCTGCCAGCTCTGGCCCTTGTCTGGGTGGTATCTAGCGGGTTCTGTCCCGGGGAGTCTCATGGCTGGTGGCAGGTAGCTGTGACCTTCCAGGAGGTTTGATCTCCCTGCCAAGGGTGCTGTGTTGGCACCCGAAGATAGGGCTGGCTGGTGCACAGTGTCTTCACTTGCTAGAAACACACGTGGTGACCCCATGGGTTCCAGGAGCCAGCCCCAGAGTCACAGGAAGGCTATGTGCCAAATGGCATTCCAGGAGTGGGGGCAACCTCGGCCCAGGAGGGAAGAGCTGGTGGGCATGGCAGGAGGGTGGCCTGGGGGCCTCGTAGCCAGCCCCGTCTCCGACCCTGTCCATCTCATGTGCCACCCCACCCCATGGCATCTTCAAACCTGTGCCCCACCATGCCAGGGCAGAAGGTCTGGGCAGCAGAGGTCGGAGACAGTGCCCATACGCGGTGCCCACACACATGCAGCTTCTCACTACCGCCTCAGCTCACCTGCTCCATTCCCCTCCAGCACCCGCACCAACCAGCTGGGCAAATGCGCTGTTCATTCAAGCTGGCCCCCCAGGCTCCTCTCCCAGCCTGCTCCACCTCTGGTCATTTCTCCCTCCATCGCGCTCTGCTGCCTCTTTCCTCTCTCCCAGGCTCCTCCTCTCGGACCTTTCTCTCCTCTCATCTCACATTCCCTCTCTCTCCCTCCTCTGTGCTTCCTTCCTCTGTAGGAGCCTCAAACCACCGTCATCCATAACCCGGTGGATGGAGTCAAGGTACGGTGGCGCTCCTCACCCTCAGGGGAGCAGCCCCAGGCCCCCCGCGACGGTCTGGGGCACTGGCCCCAGGAGAAGCATTTGCGCCAGGCGTGGCGGGGGCTGGTGTGTGGTGACCCACTCCAAGGCCCGGGCGCTGTCCTGGGAGGCAGCTGTACCGAGTGGACCTTTTCCCCGGGAAAGGGGTCCACTTCTCATGATCCCTCCTGGCTGCCCACTGTCCTCTCCATCCTGCACTGGCTTGCAAAGCCAGGAGTGTGGGGTCCACTTCAGAGGTCCCAGGGGAGGGGCTGACGTGGGCTGCCCAGTGTGCCCCCCTGTGCTGGGGGGAGGGGAGCAGCACAGACCCTTTGACCTTGTCCGTTGCCACGGCGCCCGGCCCCAGCTTCCTGCTGAGTGATCTCTCCCCTGCCCTTCTCTCTGCTCTGGCATCCCATCCCATTGGCATCTTCACCCTCGGGCCAGGGAAGGGGCTGGCTCTCCGGGGTGGTGGGAGGGGTGAGCCAGCGGCCGAGCTGTGTTTCTAGGACCAGTGCCACCCCGCCTGCACCCAGGCCTGCAGCAGACCCCGCCTGGGCCTGGTCCCCTTACTGTGGGCCAGGACCAGGAGGATCACAGGATGCCTCTCGGTGGTTGGCTTAGACCTAGGGAGCTAGGAAGGGCCTGGGCAACTTCCCGGGGGCAGGTGTTCCTTGGGCCCTCTGTCTGGAGTGAGAGTCTTGTTTTCCCTAGGAGGGGCCACTCAACAACAGGGGGTGCCTGTGGTGTGTCGCCTCATCCTGCCATCTAAAGACTTCCCATTTTTGGCCCAGGGCCCAGAGCAGTGTTTCCAGTCAGGGGCCCCGAAGGGGTACCTAGAGATCCTGAGAAAAGTGTTCCTTCTGCAGTAAGCAGATACCCTGAGAACTCAGTGACAGGAGGGTTGTCCCTGGCTGCTTATCTGAAGGGCAGCAAGCCACTGACAGGGAGAGAGCTAGACAACGGGGGGCTGCTTCCACCTCCCTGCAGGCCACCTGTGAGGTGAGACTGGGGTTGGCTGGACAGTCCAGGTCTGGGGCGGGGGGGTAGGAGGGAGAGAGGTGTGGGTGGCACCTTGCTCTGCCTAGGGCCAGACTGAAGTTCCTGGGACTCTACTGGAAGCTTCTAACTCTGCCAAAACGCACAGGCTGGGGGTGCCTTGACTCTTCAGCAGGCGCCTTGGAGTCTCAAAAGGCCTGTTTTCCTCGTGAAAGAGTTGTCTGAAAACAAGGAGTCTTTCCAATAGGCATGTCTAATGTGAGAACTCCGGGCCCTGGACTGTTGGGGTCATAGAGGTGGAACCCTTGGGGGATGAGCCATCCCAGGGGACAGTGTGAAGAAGCTTCAGCATTGTCTGTGGGGTGCTGGGGCTGGGGACGGTGGTTCCTGAGAGCGTCTCCACTGAGGGCGCCCCTGCTCTCCAGGCCTGGGTGGGCCGGGGGCAGAGACCACATTCTGACCTCTGCCTCCCCCTGTCTCTCCAGGAGTCTTCTGACAGCACCCACACCACCATAGAGGATGAAGACACAAAAGGTACCCACAGGGCCGCTGTGGTGGGCCATCAGTGGACGGGGTCCCAGTCCAGGAGCTGGGGCTGGAGAGGCCGGAGTTGGCTGCGTGGGTATCTGCTGGTGCTGACCCTGCTCAGAGACACAGCGGTCACAGCCCCGCTGACCTGGGAACTGGCCTGCTCTGTGTCTGTGTGGGCACAGCCCTTGAAATGGGCACGGTGTCCCAGCAGGTCAGCCGGGGGTCCCGACAACAAGCAGGCAAGGAAGTGAGGCGCTCCGGTGAGGGGCTGCTTCTCCTCACCTGGGACCCCACTCCCTCTGGGGCCCAGGTACCCGGTTCCCAGGAGGGAATGAGTTCGTGGCTGAATCTGTCGTTTCTTCTCTTCAAGTTGTTTAAATGTGTGGCCCTGCCTGCCTGGCAGTTATTGGTGGGCAGGGAGGAGGAGGGGTGCCCCCCAGGCTCCAGCTCACTGTGGGGCAGTGGGGGTTGCAGAGAATCGTGTTGGGTCCTCGTTCAGGCCTCAGGGCTCCTCTTCCTCTGCTGAGCAAGGCCAGTGGTTTTGCCTGGGTGCCAGGAAGGCCCTGGCGTGTTCTGCATGGCACACTTGCCTGGGTTCAACCCTTGTTCCACCCTCGGCTCTCCAGGCCTGGCATCTGGCGACTCACTCCACCCTGCCCAGGCCGGCTGCCCCCACTGGGACCATGTCACCGCCACCATACACTGGCATAAATAAGCCTGGAGCACCCTTGGGTTTGCCCCAGTTGCCTGCGGCCAGCCTCTCCTCAGTCAAAAATTCACCTACTTTTTTCCGTTGCTGACGGCAACTCTGTCCTGAATGTCCCCCATGCCCCCCGGTGGAGTTGAGCACAGGGTTATGGTTTCTGGATGTGGGGAGAACTTTCCCGTCCTTTCCCCTGACTCCAGCAAGTCCCCAGCCGTGGGCATGGAGGCTGTCCAGACCTAGCAGTTTGGTGCTGTTCGGGGAAGTGAGATGGCCCAGGCCTGCAGGAAGGGGGTTGGAGGGCTGTCCTGGTCTGCCTCTTCAGACTCTGACCCCTTGCCTGACCGGGTCAGAAGGGGTGGGAAGATATCTGAGCAGCCTTGGAGGGTAGGTCAGGCCTCCAGTACCAAGGGGCAGGGCCTCGGCCTCTGTCTCAGCTGTGTCGTCCATCTGAGGCAGAGTGGCCTAGACAGGTGCCACGTGCCCCAGTGGCTGCTCTGAGTCTAGCCCCGAATAGTCATGTGCCTCCTCCATATGCCCGCTGTGACAGCACAGCTCTGGGCACCACAAGGGTGACGCTAGCCCCAGACCCCCTGGACACCGTGTGGCCGACAGGTGACTGCGAGTTGTGCCATGGATCTGGGGTTGTCCTTCTCCTGCCCCTTCTCTCCCACCTGCCCCAGCTCCCAGGGTCACTGCCATCCTGAGCTCTATGAGGAAGGACTCGGGAGCCTCGGGAGCTGAGGGCCCCCACCCTGCCTGTTTCTGGGTCCCATTAACCCTCTGCCCACTTAACATATGTAATGAGGCTGCTGCTGCTGCTCAGTCTCTGAGGGGAGTTTCCAGAGCCAAGGGCCGGCCAAGCTTGGGCTCCAGATGACTCCCACACAGTCCCCCTTTGAGTGGCCTCTGCCCTGAGGCCTCCTCTGGCCTGGGGGGCCTCCTCTGGCCTGGGGGGCCTCCCTCGCCTACCTTCCTGCTCAGGCAGCAGATTCAAGTGTCACCTCGCCTCAGGGCAGGGGAGAGCTCTGCTTCCTCTCCCCTGCCCTCTCCCTGTTGCCTCCTGGTCTGTCTCCCTTTCACGTCTGTCTGTTCACCCAGCCCCCAGGATCTCTGACATCCTGAGTTCTGTGAGGAGGGGCTCGGGGACCCCAGAAGCCGAGGGCCCCCTGCCCACCTCATGTAAGTAGAGCCTCTCGGGCCTGCTGCCTCGGCTGCAAGGGCTCCTGCGAATGGCCGGCACTGAGTGACTCCCTGTGCCCTGCCGTGCATGGCCTCAGCTGCACCCCAGGCTGGGCTGCCCCAGGCCTGGCTCACCACCAGAGCCTGATTGGGTTCTGGGGGCACATGCCCTAGCTCCGCAGAGCAGCTTCTGGGTGCTCCCTCAGGAGCCCAGCGCCCCCACAGCTCACTCCATTCCACTCCAGGTGAGAGGCTCCTGGGCTCTTCTGAGGCCACCTGCCCTCCCTCAGACTACCTGCTCAGGCCTTTCCAGACTCACAGCGGGCGCCTGGAGTCCCACTTCCTGGGCACCCCTCTCAGTCAGCGAGCTGAGTAAGGTGCCAGAACCCCAGCCAGCACCCTTCTTTTTCTTCTTTCACTCACGCTTTCTCCCACCTCTTGAGCGCTCACCAAGGACTGGTCACGTGCGGGCTGCTTCCTCTCTCCTCTGGTGGCCTCTGCCCACAGCAGCTTCCCATCCCAGCTCATACCTGGATGGGTGGGTGCATCTGCCTGAACACTCCTGGAGCCTGCCCCTCATTCCCTCTCGTCCCACTCTGTCCCCATGTCCTCCTCTGTCCCCCTCACCCTCTTGTTTTCCGTCTCCCCACATCCCTGCTTCCCAGCCGGCTTGGTTCATCGGCCCACAGGGCTTCTCTCCTGTGTCTCCTTCCTCCCCCTCGTGTTCACCTCTGTCTGTTCACCCCAGCCCCCAGGATCTCTGACATCCTGAGCATGGTGAGGAGGGGCTCAGGGACCCCAGAAGCTGAGGGCCCCATGCCCTGCCTGTCTCCGACTCTCCCAGGCCCCTTGCCCACCCCGAGTAAGTAGCACCTTGAGTGGGCCTGGCTGTTCCTGGGAGCTCACAGGGGTGCTGAGACCCTCCAGCGGTGGTGTGCTGCCCCCCTCTCTGAGAAGGGCTCGGTTTATGGGGAAGGGTCGAGAGGCGGGGGAGGGGAGTGCAGAGAATTCCACATGAGGAATTTCAGAAGAGAAATTGTGGTTAAAGCTGCGAGTGTGAATGCCGCTTTGTAGGAAGTGAACCTGAAAGCCGGTTTGGGGTAAGGCTGAGCCTCACACTCTTGTGGTCTGGCGTTTCTCCTACAGCAGAAATGTGGTACATGGAAACTGAAAGACTCAGCGATGGTGATGGTCGTGGTCGTGACAGTCATGGTCATGATGGTTGTGGTCATGGTGGGCTGGCCAGGGTCGTGGCTGGGGTCATACCCTGGAAGGGTGGGTCTCTTGGGCCATGATGCTCAGGGTGGGGCAGTTCGAAGCAGAGAGGAGTTTCTGATTCTGAGAAGTCCGCAATTGGTGTTGGGGGCCACTGCCTCCAAGGGGCCGGGCAGTGGGGTTGTGGCCTGGGGCTGGGCTGCCTGGGGCCAGCTCTCCAGACTGGGAGGAGCCACCTGCTCCAACCATCTGCCAACTGCCTGCCAGTATCACTTACAGGGGTGGATGACACCCTGGGCTGCAGCCTCCAAGCCCTCTGGGGAGATGCTCTCAGAGAAGCAGCTGCTGGGCTGGGGCATGGCAGGGGAGTGGCTAGGTGAGTGCTCAGTTGGGAAGGACACTGATCCCCCCCAAAGCCAGGCTGGGGAAGAGGGGGGATCCAAGTTACTGGGGAGAGGGAGAGGCTGGAGTCTGAAGCCTTCAGGCCAAAAGCACTCTGAATCTACCCCCGAAGCCAGGAGGGCAAGGGGTAGCCTCTGGGGAAGCAAAGGGTGCAGCAAGAGTTGTGTGCTTGGCCCCAGGGGTTGGGGCCACCGTCCCTTGCCCCCCCCCCTCCCCAGGCTTGTTCGAGGGGATTTAGAGATGAGTCATGGAGGAGAGACACCATCACTTGCTGGTGGTGGAGGTGGATGTGATGTTATGGTGGGCTGTGGTGGGTGGGCAGTGAGCCTGTGGGAGGAGGTGTTGGAGGCCCCCCCCATTTATGCAGCATCTTATCGGAGCAAATGCCTCGAGTTTCCTACGTCTCATAACCCCAGAGGAGGACCTTGAGGCTTGGCAGCATGGAGGGTGCAGCCCCCTGCAGTGGGGCCCTCACCCAGAGTCGCCCATGGCCCTCAGGGTCTGCACGGCCGAGCGGTGGGGCCTGAGGACAGAGCCGGCGGTGGGTGCTGATGGCCCTAGTGGGCACAGCGCAGACCTCCTCAGGGGTCTGTTTGACAGGGGATGTGGGCAGAACTGAGCAGAGGAGCCGTGGGGGTCTGGAGCTGGCAGGTGTGTTCAGGACGTGTGGACAAGGCCGCAGAGGAGCAGCGGGATAGCCCCAGAAGGCGTGCGTGTGGTGCCGGGTGGCGTGTGCGCGGCCGCTCTGAGCAGACTCGGTACATTTGGAGGTTGAGGGCAGAGTGACAGCCCCCACCGGGCTCCCTCAGGGAGCGGGGCCTGGTTCCTGGATGCACCCTCTTTCCCCACCCCAAGGCCTCAGCATCCAACTTTAGCGTTGGGGTGCTGAGGTGAAGGAATGGGGTGCGGTCAGCCCAGAGAAGGGACCTCTGAATGTGCAGGGCTGATACTAGCTTGCAGTGGGTCTGGGAGGGGGAGTGCCAGCACCGGCTGCCCCTCCCCTTCAACACCAGGGCCAGGGTCCACCTCTCCAGCTCCGAGTCCCATCCCTGGGGTGGGTCATGAGGCCCCTGCTTTTCCTGGGAGTGTTCCTGCCAGCTGTCTTGATGTGTAATGGAGTCCGCGCCCAGGGGCCCACGCCCTAGCCGGTGGTCGCCATGTTCAGGGATTACACACCCCCCAGGCCGATCCTGTGTAACTGCCTGTTTGTTGGGGGCTCTTGAGGCCCCAACAGCTGTCAAGGGATGGGGCTTGAGGCCCTCCTGCACCCTTTGCTAGCAGCTGGGCTTCTTGCATACTAACTTGTCCCGAGACAACTGGAGGGGGATGGGGACTCTGATGCACCCCTGGGACCCCTCCAGAGCCAGGCCCTCATTCACCCAGCTCTGTCCCTGGAGTCATTTCTCGAGGGAGGCAGCCTGCTCTCAGCTGACATGCTTCACCACCCAGGGCATTCCTGGAGCTGCACTAGGGACCGCACGACTACACGGCATGCCCCTCAGCAGGCAGGTGGCCGCTGGCCCTCACCCCTCTGACCAGGCTCTGCAGCCTCAGCTTCCTCTACATACTGGGCACCAAACTTCAGGCTTTGTGGTTGGTGCTGTGGTGGAGGCTTTTCTGTGACTACCTTTACTTTTTCCTCACACTGAATTTCATTTCAAATTCCAGTCCATTTATGAACCCTCAATATTATTTCATTACGTGAAAGCTTGGCTTCACTTACCATAGTGTGTAAGGTGACTATAAAATCAAAGTGTGCTCAAAACAACAGCTCTTCCTGCTTCTCTGCTCTTGCCAGTGGAGAGTGCACTTGGGGTGCGGAGATTAACAAGTGTTGGGCTGTGGGAGACGTGCTCCTCCCCTTGACAATATTAGCAAGGTGGCCAGGAGGTGGTAGCAGGAGGAGAAAGGTGGGGAGGGCCGCCCCAGATGGGAACCTGGCCAGGGGAGGCTTGCTGTGGTAGGGCAGGTGGGGCCTGGCATGGGGGGCAGAGGATGGGCAGGGAAAGACCTGAGTTGCAGTTGGGAGGGAGGTGAATGAGGGCCCAGAGAGGAGAGGGCCGAGAAGAACTGGGAGACACCCCGGCAGAGGGTGAGAGGTGGGTGGGTTGCCCGAAGTCTCCAAGAGGAGGAGCTTTGCTACTGGGGTGGTTTGCTGTCGCTGGTGAGCCCAGCAGGGGCAGGCCCTGCCCGAGGGGCAGGGGAGAGGGACAGCATAGCAGGAGTTCGCACAGAGCTCTGGGGGAGGTGTGCGCAGAGCCAAAGTGGAGGTGGCCGCGGGGCACTGGAACGGGCAGCCTACCCTCCTGGGGGCGGCTTCCAGGCCAACCAGGCAGGTGGACCTGGATTCTGCAGACAACCCTAAGCTGTGACGTGGTGCAGGCACAGAGTTCAGCAGGAAATGGAAATAGAACTGTAGCAGAGGAACAGCTGGGCCAGAGAAAGGTCGTTGTCAAGGTAGGGAAGGCTACAAGTGCTTACAAGCACACACGCACACACACGCACGCACACACGCACGCACACACATGCACGCACTCACACTCATGCACACAGTGCCCACACTCCCGGGTGACACAAGCACAGCCTTGCACATGGGCACCCAGCCACTCAGGGGTCATTAAGCGCCTCCTGAAGTCACTGCACAGCGCCCTGGCAGCACCTTGCACGCCCCACTTGCACCTGGGGGTGCCTGAGCTCACACAGAGCACAGCCTCTTCTGCCATGGACGGGCCACCTCTCAGGGAAAGTGAGCAGCTCAGCAGCTGGAGGTCAAGCAGGCAGCCCCCTCGGGGCAGTGAGCACAGGCTTCGGAATGCTAAGTGCAGGCCTTTTGAGGCTGGCAATCCTTGCTCTGGGGATTTAGTTCCTGGTGGCAGCACTGGCAGGTGGAGACTGGAGATCCACAGATGTCTCCTTGAGCGAGGATGCCCACCCATGGGTGGGGGGGCAGCTGGCAGTGAGGGAGTGCCTGGTGCAGGAAATGTTGCAGCTGGTGTGGCCACTGGGAGGGACCTTGCATGTCTCGGGGCTGTTTGGCCACAAGCAGGTATTGTTTTGTTTTTTTTTTTTCTTTTTTTAAAGATTTATTTATTTGTGTATACAGAACTGGGGTACAGGCCAGAGGCTCAGGGGCAGTGAGAGGCTTCACCAGAGACAGAGTGGGGAGCAGAACAGGCAGATTGATGAAGTACACTGCTGAGGGGAGCAGCGGGCGGGTCAGGAGAGGTCTGCCACGCCATGTGGCCACCTCCTGGGCAGGCGGGAATCGAACTCACGCGGAAGCGGCTTTAGCTTTTCAGTGCTGTGCTTTAACCCGCTGCGCCACCAGGGAGGGCCAAGCAGGTATTGTTTTAAGAATGCCCATGATGGTTGTGTGTGAGTGTGCGCATTCAAGGATGAATATACCTGCAAGGAAGTGGTAAGAACCTGACTCAGGGCAGCACTTCCCTCACGAGCGAGTGAACAACACATTCACTGTATCTGTAAGGTTTTCTTTAGAAAAAGCCTGAGAAAAGTCATTCAAATTTGAGGGTTATATTATTCTGAGTTTTCTGGATGTGTAAAGTATTTTGCATGAAAATAAATTGTAGCTAAAGAGACAAGGGGATCGCTAGTTTAATACCCAGGGCTTTGGCCTGTCTAGGAACAGAGCCCCTGGGGCAGCTTGGAGAAGGCGGCTCCACCCAGATGCCGGGATAGGGATGGGGGGTGCTGGAGGGCAACATTGGACAGGGATGGGGGGTGCTGGAGGGCAACATTGGACAGGGATGGGGGGTGCTGGAGGGCAACATTGGTCGAGGATCTGGAGGTGACACCTGCTGGCATTCTTGGGCCTCCTGGGAGAAGAGGGGTGAGACAGGTGGACTGCACTTGCCTGTACCCCTGCAGCCCTGTCCCCCAGGGCAAGAGAGTTTGTAGCCAGCCCCACCCTGCCTTGGAGTCCCTTCCAGAGCTGTGGATGCAGGAGGACTAAGGGAGCCCATTCCAGGTGGGCACGGAGCCAGGAAGCTTGGGAATGTGGCCTGGAGGACTCGGGGGGAGTTGGGCAGTGGGCACCCTGGACTGCTGGTGCCAGGTTATGGCAGATTTTGTGTTCCCTTCTGGTGTTTTCCAGACATTTTGTATCATTTGAAGATGTTTTATTTAAGGCAACTAAGAGAAACGCTTGGACTGGGAAATGTGGGCGTGGCTGGGGCTGCACTGTCTTCCTGGGAGAGGAGTGGTGGGTAGGGGCCCAGGCTGCTGCAGACCTCTCCACTCACTTCACCTCACTCCCTTGCCGTGGGCCTCTGGGGCTGGTCCATGGGTCACTGGGTGGCTGTGTCTCCCTGCAGCGAGGAAGCAGGAGATCATCAAGATCACGGAGCAGCTCATCGAGGCTGTCAACAACGGCGACTTTGAGGCTTATGCGTGAGTAGAGCACCTGGGCCCCTCTCTTGGGGGCCCTAGGTGGGCTGTGTGGGGTACCCTCATTTGCTGTGGCTTTCCCTGGCGTGAGAGGGGAGGATGGGAGGGATGGAACACAAGGGGGTGAGGGGTGGGTTCACAGAAATGTGCCCTCTCCAATGGGTCTGGCCCCCAGGAAAATCTGCGACCCAGGCCTGACCTCCTTTGAACCTGAAGCTCTGGGCAACCTGGTCGAAGGGATGGACTTCCACAGATTCTACTTTGAGAACTGTGAGTGAGGGAGCCAGCACCTGAGAGCCCCACCACCCCTCAGTCAGGGGCCAGGGAAGGCCTGTCCCCTTCGTGCCCAGGATGGGCCAGCCCCAGCTGCCACCTCTAATGGCAGACCCCAGGTCACGCTGGCCCTGCGACCTCCTGGAAGGGCTGTAGGGCACCCCCTTTCCAAAGGGGATTGGGAAGGGGTGGTATGCTTGGGGGTGGTGGCTGGCGGAGGGATCAGGCTGGCGGGGGCTCCCTGGTGGTCAGCCCCACCTGCCCGCCGGCAGTGCTCGCCAAGAACAGCAAACCCATCCACACGACCATCCTGAACCCGCACGTGCATGTCATCGGCGAGGACGCCGCGTGTATCGCCTACATCCGCCTCACGCAGTACATCGATGGGCAAGGCCGTCCCCGCACCAGCCAGTCTGAGGAGACCCGCGTGTGGCACCGCCGTGAGGGCAAGTGGCAGAACGTGCACTTCCACTGCTCGGGTGCGCCCGTGGCCCCGCTGCAGTGAAGGTGAGCACCCCGGGGGGGAGGCCGGTGGGCGGCGGCACGGTGAGGTAGCCCTCCGCTGAGCAGGCCTGAGGCCCCACCTTGCAGATGACACCCCCGGGTGGGCAGGACAGGGGCTGCTTGGAAGCTGACTGCTTGCCCCCACCCACCTCTTTTCAGAGCTGCGCTGGTTTCACGGGACAGACTCAGTGTTTGGAGCCCAGCTGCCCTCGGGGCGCGGCCTGCCTGTCGCATGTTTGTGTCTGCCTCGTTCCTCCCCTGGTGCCTGTGTCTGCAGAAAACCAAGACCAGATGTGATTTCTTTTTAAAAACAAGATGACAGTGACAACCACAAAAAAAAAAAAAAAAAAAAAATTTTGATGTGGATGAAATGGAAAAAACTAAAGGAAAAAGCTGTAAAAATCACTGGCATTTGTGGGGCTTCAAACCGACCGGCTGCTCCCCACCCAAGCTCCATGTGTGTTCGTCTGCTCCTGGCCTCCGGGGACCAGCTGGGGCAGTGAACTTGCCCAGGGATCTGTTGCCGTTGAATGGCGCCCACCCCCGGCGTCTGCATCCTCCCTGCCATGCATGGCTCGCTGTCAGGAGTGTCAGGTGTTGTCTGGGAAGGAAGCTGTGGGGTGCCTGCGCGTGACTGTCCCTCCTGCTTCCCTTCCCTTCCTCCCCGTGAAGGAGGGGTGTCGGTTCCCTTCCGTGCCCGGTGTCCCCAGGCTCCCGCAGGCCCAGGGCTCCAGTTCTGGTCCTTCCAGAGTCCGGGAGGTGTAAAGGGGGGCATGCCTTAGTTCCAGACGTGGTGCCTGGAAGCAGATGCACCAAGAGGACGCAGTTAGCCACTGCCCTGGGGAAAGGACATCCCTCGGGCTGGCCTCCCTTCTGTTTGGAGAGCTTCTCCCCTTTTGCCCGCCCTCCCCCTCCTGTGTGCCCACAGAGGGGTGCGGGCCTGGAGTCTCTAGGGCTCTCTTGGAAGTACAGGGGTCAAACGGCAGGTGGTGCCTGTGGGGCTGGGGCCGGGTAACACCGGGAGCCAGGCTAGTGTGGCCGAAGTGGCAGTGATTTGGAGTCTGGGCCTGTAGCGGAAGGGTGGGGAGCACCCAGGTTTACTGCAGGGGAGGACTATGCGGGCCGAGAGGGCAGAGCAGGTCTGATCCAGCTAAGCCTTGTGGAGGCTGCAGGGACCAGCGGTGGGGGAGGTGGGCTGGGTCACCCTGGGGACCCCTTGTGCTGGTGGGAGCTGTAGCGAGGCTGCTGTGGGAGGGGTCAGATGGCCGCAGAGCAAGCCCTGGGCAGTTGGCCAGGGGGAGGGTGGGGCTGAAACTGGCCTGTTGGGTTATAGTGGAGGGGTGTGGTTAGGGACCATGACCTCAGAGGTTCAGGGCCCTCCCGCCCCAATACCTGCTCCCAATAGTTCACGCTATTTCAACACATTGTTTTCTTTATCTTGCCCCACAAATCAAACCAAGGGAGGGGCATGGAGTGGGGACAGGACACAGGATGCTGATCTCCAACGGGACTGTCCATCGACAGACACAGAGTGGACACTCTCCTGCCCACCACCAGCTGTGCTCAGTACAGCTGTCCCCACCCATGGACACAGGGTAAACATCCGACAGGGCTCACCATGGACAGCGTGGGGCCTGGCCACCCTCACCTCCTGGGGCTTCTTCCCCCCCTCCTACCCACCTGTCATTTCCAAGGACCTGCCTGTCTGGGATAATTTGGGGAATTTTTCTGGGGGATAGTTCTTTTGCATGACCTCTCCTGAGCAAGCCACACCCGCTCTTCTAGCTAGATGTCTGCGGTGTGGCTGTGGTGGCGGCCCGCCCTGCAGAGGGCCGGCTGCCCGCGGTGCTGGCCGGCCTCTCCTTTTCTCTTTTTGCTGAGTTTCATTGTCTTTTCTTTCTGAGCCTTGTAAGTGTACAAAAATTATTTTGTTCTGTCTCGGGAAACTGCAAATAAAAGAAAACAGGACAAACTCCTTTGAGTGAACTGGGTGCTTTATGCAATGCCCATTAACGCCATCCCCCCCTCTGATGGGTGGGCCTGAACTACCTCAGGCTGCAGAAGTCCCAGATCATGTGCCTTGGTGAGGCCCCTCTCTACAGCTGCTCCCACCGCTGCTCCCTGAAGTCCTCCGTCTGCCCTGAATGCTGGAACTGAAACCAGCCGCTGAGCCCCCCAGCCCCAGCCTCTTCTGTAGTCACTCCAGCGACCTCCAAAGATGAGGCTGAGAAAGGAGCTCTAGATGAGGAGCCCCAGGACCACATCCCATGTCTTTCTGTCCCCCCTCCATCTGTCCACTCAGCCTCCATGTCACATTCACTGTGTGGCCAAGATGCCTGGAACGAGCGGTACCCATAGCCACCTGGGGCCTGCTCTCCTAGGCCACATGCAGAATTGTGCTGATGCTGTCATCAGGTACAGTGGCTGCTGGGATGCCAAGATGACACAGCAGATGGCGACTGGCAGCTCGGGTCGGGGAGGTTCCCAAAGGAGGCTCAGACTCGGAACCCAGAGGTCTTGGGGCAGGAGGCAGGCAGAGTCCCCAGAGAGCCCAATGGTAGAGGAGAGCGGAGGAGCAGGGCCTGGGCCAGCACAGCCAGCTGTGTGGCCTTCCCTCTGCAGCTTGACTCTGGCTTGGGAGTTGAGCCCTCCCCTGCAAAGCCCATGCCCAGGATTTATTGTCCCAACCCCTCTTCCACTGCCTGTGCTGTGTCCCTCAGGAAGGACACGTCACCCAGTGAGTAGACCCCCGTAAGGCAGACACAAACCTGTGCTGAGTCGGCACTGATGGCATGGCTGCACACTCAGGCCAGAAGGAGACAGCTGCTGTGTCCTGCTGGCCTTGCTACTGCAGGCCTCTATTTTCCTCCCAGTCAGGCCCTGGACAGCTCTGTGGTACCCAACAGGTACCCTTACTTGAAGATATGTGGCCTTCACATGCCTGACCCCCAGGCCTTGCCACCACTGCCCATCTGTGCCTTAAGCTCGTGCTTTCCTGGGATAGAAACATGGGCTTGCAGACAATCTAGACACCAAACATGCCCATGTGACATCTGACCAGACAGTCTGGGGGGCCACTGGTCACCTCAAGCCTTTGAAGATTAGGCGGGAGCCCTCTCCAAATTCAGCATCTGGCTGCAGATACGTCCACACAGACCAGGCCCTTAATGTCAGACTGTTGGTTTCTTGGCTACCTCTGGCAGGTGTGCACAGGTGTGCAGGCAGGAGGGAAGAGTTACCTGGGTAGATTCTAGGACAGTGGCCACGAGAGGCAGTGTCTATCCCCAGCACAATATCTAGGGCTCTGCTCAGTTATCAGTTGTGATCTGAGCAGCTTTTCCAGGCCAGGCCTCCCTGTTGGCACAGGATGCGGATCCCAAGTGGAGGTGGGATGCTGCTCCAGCCTGGCACTGGTGAGGTCCTGGCCTTTCTCTACCCCAGTTCCCCTTGCAGGGTCAGCACAACATGAGAAGGAAGTAACTTTTAAGGACATCTACTTTGTAGAACGCTCCCTGGCCTCTGGTAACCTTGTAGGTCCTCTAAGCAGGAAGTCGGTGCACGTGGTGGAGTCAGAAATCCCAAGTTGCTTCTAATTTTGAGTCACAAGTACAGGCTAAAAGCAAGGCCCTGGCTGCAATGGAACAGGCTGCCGTCTGCAAGTGACTAGCTTCCCAGGGTTTTCTTCACCCTGGATCAGACTGCTGGGCCCAAAGGCACAGTGGCGGCCTCTCAGGGCTTCTGCCTGGTTGGGCCTGCAGCTCGGCGGCTGTCAGGCAGCTGCCCCAGGAAGGATTCTTAGTTGTAACTAGGACGAGAGCACAGGACTCAGAGAGCAGGACTTCTCCATTACAGGGCTCCCTCACCTGGTTCCAGCTAGAAAAGTCTGAGAAAAATGTTACAACTTGATCCTGGAGGATTAAGACATGCTGTCTCCTGGGACACCCCAAACTCTACAGCTGCAGAGAAGCTCTGAGGTTCAAGGAAAACACAGGACCATTTTGAAATTTCAAAAGACAACTTTATCCAGACAGGAAACTCAGAACAGAGAAAAGTTAGGTAGCAGTTATTAAAATACACTCTTTGCCAAATGACTTAACAATGCAACAGGAGCAGGGTCAATACCAGTGCAGGGTCCGAGCCAATACCCGCCTCACTGCCCTGTGGGGGACAAGAGAAAGTCTCAGTCCCTTCCCCCAAGTCCATACCTTACCCTCCCACCCCAACAGCATCAATCTTAAGGGAAGGTCACAGCCACCTGGGGTGTCAGCGAGCAGGGTGGGCCCAGGCTTTCTGGGGTATCTATGGCAGTAGGAAAATCACATGGGCAGGCTGCTTTAGGTATAGGCCAAAGTTCTTTGGTCAGCAGAACCCAGATAATAAGAGCATCTGCCAAGGTGGATTCCTTGGAAGTCATGCAGATCCCACCTTCTGGCCCAGGTGTGGGAATTCAGGCCTGTGGGGCCTCCTGAGGTGGGGCAGGTGCCCTACCCCATAGACGAGTGCACTGGCTGACACCTTCCTGGGAGGGCGTCTGTGGGGATGGAGTCTCAGGGCACACTGAGCTTGTGTCCGCAGGAAGCACAGCAGGGCACCAAAAGGTGGTTTGGAACATGGCAGTAGGACCTCCAAGGAACCAGGCCAGCCAAGAGGGGCCCAGAACCTTAGGCATCACCTGGGCAGCTCTTGGTCTATTTCCAGGGCTGGGCCAGACTTTAGGTTTCATGCTTCTTGGGGCCAGCTCTGCATGTTACTGCGGGGGGGCTGGGCTCAGACCACTGGGCGTCCTACTTGGTGCCCAGTAATGGTGGCTACAGAAAAGGCCCAACTGTAAAGACATACAGGCCCTGGTGGTTGCCAAGACAGCTTGATACCAGAGAGGCAAATGGAAAGTAGTTGTGAGACCACAACACACTTTGCTGTGTTCAGATGTTCAAAGTTAAATTGCAAGGCAGGGTTGGCTCCCCTCCCCCAAACACCTCCTGGACATCTTTGTGGACCCTGATGTTTGGCTGCCCTCAGCAGGAAGCTACTCTTGGTAGGGATGCAAGCAACCGTTTCAGAATTTGTGAAGCCCAGTGACCATGTCCTCCCATCACAGGTCTTGCCCCGAACTGCTTTTCTGGTACCGTCTCAACCCTCATCCTCAGAGTGGCCGGGAAGTGGCTTTCTCAAGAGAACCAAGTCTTCCTTCAAGGTCTGCCCCATCCTAGCCCTGTAATCAGACTCTATGTCCCCTCCCCTTACTGGAGTGTTAATACAGTTAACGTACAAATAAAACCCAAAGGCATACTGAGGATCAATGAAGAACGGGCTCTGCCCCCCAGGGCACTCCAGAGAGGGCACACAGGCTTCCAGGGGTGAGCTGAGAACGAGCCGATCAGCATCTACAGGACTCACTGAGATTTATGGTTTCATTTGGCCCAAAAATACACCTTTGGGGGCCTCAAATTATCTTTCAAAAAAGTACTAGACATATGAATTTGGACGTTTCCCCACCCCCAGATCCCTTCCACCACCCCTGGATTACTCCCAGGAGATTCAAAGTGAGAAATAAGTCTGTCCGACTCTGGTCTTTCCACGGCCGGCTCTGCTTCGCTGGGGGCTGCAGTTCTGATGTGAATGACAGTGATGTTCCAGCACAGAGACCTCTGCTGGCTGCGGTCACATGATTGCACAGCAGGAGTTTTGTTTCCGGGCCTTGAGAAGGAAAAAGAAGTTGAAGAGCCCTCCCACCTCCACAGACAGTAGACAGGCCCCCCGAGTCAGACAGAGCAACTGGAACCATGAAGGAGAGACAAAGACAGGAAAACTACTCCTATCCTTAAGGCCTCTAGGAAAGCAACCTAGAAGCAGTTCATGCCGGAGAGATAATTTTGTCAACACCCTATTAATGCTTTCATCAGTGTAAAATTTCTGCTATCAGGTCAGGCACAAAGAAACAAAAATGTTAACTGGCCTGGCTGAATCCCCTAATCGGACCCCTACAAAGGCCCCTCCTGACCCCCCAGGTGATGTTTCTTGCTGAGGACATCTTCAAGACTGCCCTGGTCCCCACTTGGTTGATGGGGAATATGTTACTTTTTCTCTCCTTGATTCCTGGTCCCAGAGTTTCACTAACCCCACGGGCCACCATCTCCTTCCAAGGCACACATAAGAGCAAACTGTGAAATACTTCTGCCAAAAGGAAAGGACTAGAGGCATAAGAACCTCTTTAGAAAGGCTCAGCCATGGACGCCGTCATGGCATGCGCCTAACTGCTCCTAGGCAACAGGAATAAGGGTCAATCCCTGGGTACAGAACCGAACTAGTTTTGTGATCCCGGGGGCAGCAGCCTGGAGGAGTGCTGATACCCCCGTCAGTCTGCTGCTGCTGACTGGGGAACTTACAGCTGTCACCATACATGACAAAACATTTCAAGAAATATTCCAATTTAGTGGAAGAGTAACACAGAAAGAGCTGTTCTCAGAAGGGTGCCCAGGGGCAGCGACTCACCGTTTTGTAGAAGGCTTTAGACTGTGTCCCCAGCACTTCAGATTTGGACACTAGGTCATCTAGCTTCTCCCCTCGCTCCAACAAAGATTCCATGGTGTTGTGCTGGACAAAAAGTAAGAGAGAACTCTTCGCGCTTGTCGCAAAGTGAGCTGACTGAAGTGGTCTAGATAGTTTAGATAACCACACTCCAAGACAGAAGGCTACAGCTGTATTTACACACACATATTCCTACTGGGCAGAAGAACTTCCTAAACGAGAACTGTGTCAAATGTCGTGACTACCAACTCTCCAAAGCATCTTGCGTTTGGGAAGTCTGAGCACACATCAGCCGCCCCCTTTGAAAGGCTGGGGGATGGAAGCTCTCGGCTGGCTTGCTTCCTCGGTACAGCCATTTCCAGAGTGGCTGCAAGGCCCCAGCAGCCTCTTGAGAACAAGCAGTAAGACCCCAAGTATGCACATGTGGAATGGCAGGATGAAAACTGAACAAAACCATCCTTTATCTCTTCACACATCTGAGCAACTCAGATTTCTAATATAGAAAGTTAGCTAGACTAAGACAGGGATAGGATGAGGGGGTGTGACAGTAATTCAGCCACAGCAGGGCTGGTGACTGAGACCTAGCTGCTCTTTGCAGTGGAGGGAAGGGCAGTGAGTGTGTGTCCCCTCAGATTCCCAAGCAGCAGGAGGAAGAGACAGGGCTTTTAAGAAAAGCGGGTAACTGTTACAGATGACATCTGTCATTTGAACAGTCACATCTAACTTTCATTCCAAAGCCTCAAACCCACATTATTCAAGCATGGGTCCAGGAGACTTGTATAGGACACAGGTGCCTGGGCCCACCCTGGACCTGATGCCTGGTGTGCAGACTGAAGGTGACTGGGAGGCAAGGGAGCAGCTAGAGGTAGAGGCCACAAGGGCCAAATCTAAGTTGAAAACAGATGCTTCTATATGTGCCAAAGCAGCTCAGAGCAAAACCAAACAAAAAAAAAAAAAAGGAAACAACAGTTAACAAGTCGGAGATTTTGGTTAGGAGCGCAGGATTCTCACTCTTAAAATGGGCCCTCCTGGCCTGAATTCAAGTGATGCACACAGGCACCGCCTGCCCTGCTACCCAGGCCCTGAAAGGGAGGAGCCCGCTAGGCTTCTGGACAAGCTAAAGGAAACATAACGACAGAGCTCCAATCCTCAAGCCGGTCATGGCCAGTCGGGACAGGGAGGGGAACCAGGGGTCACATGAGCAACCAGGCAGGTCCGTTGTGTCACGGGTGCCGTTAACAAGATGGGATCCAGAGGTACAGATCAGGAGTTGCCTGAGGGAGACTGCCTGAGCCTCTGATGCAAGGGGAATGGGGAACCAATCACCATTTTCGGAGAAGTGCTTCCCATATGATTCAAACTGGCACTGACTCTGAGCATGCCTGGCTGCTGGCAAGCCCTTTTGCCCCTCTGTTTTGTTATTTGCTCTCCCACCTCCTTGCTTACCAGAATGATTTTGGTCTCATCTAGTTCAGCCTGTACTTTAGACATAGGGTCAGCTTCTCGGGGATTCTAGGTAAAAATCAAAAATAAGGGTTAATGTCAGGACTGCGCAACCATCTGAAGTTAAAAAACAGGCCAAAGGACACACGTGCATGTTAAAAACTGCAGACTGTTCACACACACAGCAGACAGGCAAAAGCCTACCTCAGGGCAGAGGTTTCAGGTTTTCATGCAGGTCCTCACATTTATCAAAGGGACGCCAACACCAGCGCTATCAGAAGTCACCAGAACCACAACCACCAGGGCCGCAGGCACTCTCTGTCCCATGTGGCTCTAGGTCACAAGGTGTCCACACAAGGTTTCTTTATACTCTACCTGGTATTTACTAAGGTGAAAGCTCAGGTCGTCATACTTGATTTTAGCAGGGTTTCCGTCTGGCCAATCTGTCCTGTTAACCTGCGTGGTGAATTCGTCCAGTACCTGTAAGATAAAGGAGCTCATAACACCTCACCCTCACAGAAACAGGAATGACTCAAAAGCCTCACCCCCAAAGCAGCTCTCAGGCCCTTAGGGCCCAAGGAGGAGGGAAAAGGAAGACAATGTCACAGGTAAAATGTAGGCTTGTGTTCCTCCTTTCCAAGTAACCTGGGAATTAAAAATGAAGAATGCCTCCTAGTTTGAGATGGCCCTCACCTAGTAAGTGATAAAAAAAATTAGGATTTTAAACTGCATATTTCCACCATATCAGGTTATGACTTCCAGGGAAAGGGTCCTGGCCCTATTTTTCCAAAGGCAATTCTTCAAAATGAGATTTAAATCCTTCAGATTGAAGCAACCAATGGATTTTATGTGCTTGTCAGTGTATTACAGTCTTGGGGATCAAGGTGTGGGCAATGTCTTAGCAGTCTGCATCAGCACCACGTGAAGAAACTGTAGAATACCACAGAAGTCCTAGGTGTCAAGAAGGGCAGGCTTGGGTGGCTAGAGGATGGCTTCACAGAGCATGGGGTCACCAAGCCTGGAGTTGGTGTGGCCCAGAAGGACCTGAGAGTTAGGACTACCGAGGGCAGAGGCAGGAAGAGAGGTGGTTAGCGGAGTGAGGAGTGAGACCAAAGCCGGACCTTGTCCGAAGCCCACCCCAGGAGAGATGCTGTGACTCGAGCAGACAGCAGTCAACGGTGGCACCAGGGACACTAGTCTCGGCACACGTTGGGGGAGGTGGAATCAGCACCAGCAGGGGCCTGGGAAGGGACGTTAGACGGCCTCTCAGTTTCGGGTGAGGACAAAGCTGAAAATGAGTTGATATGGGACACACTATTTCATCCCTTATACCGAGCACTGTCATTGCTCCTGGCCCTGGTTCATTCTAGTCATTCAAGTCTGGTCCAGCCAAACTACAAACTCACCTTTTCCAACAAGGTAAAAGCCACCCGGGATGGATATTCACTGTCAGCAATGACCACTCCTGCGAGACTGTCATTTCGCACATAGACATGGCACAGGTATTCTAAGGAGATAAAGAGGCCAGACACACAAAGGATAACAGGAGGGCCTTACATTAACCTTATCAAGTCAGTTAAAACATCTCAATGCCGGGCCCCTGCCTTTTGGATGAATGAAGCCACATTGAGCAATGTTTGCGGACAGGTCCTATAGCACAGCTCCGTGGAACTCACCAGGATGGTGCACAGAAAGGCTCTGTCAACTTGGCCTGACACCTGTTTTAGGACAAGTAAATGCCCACAGGCCTAGTGTGCAAAGCCAGCATCTAAAGGAGTTGCCAAGGTACAGAAAACACATCCCAGGCAACATAGCCATGGTGCCTTCCAAGCCGCACCACTGAGCTCCAGGTCAGACAGGCTGTCTCTTGCAGCCCTTGGAGTCTCTGCTCTGTTCCCAAACTGGACAAACTAAGTAGCCTCTACTGAGAGTGGCCAAAACCAAGAAATCACCTCAGGGTCTCAGCTTCCTTATTACAGCAACCCTGCCCAGCCTGCTTCATTCTGTGGAGGACCACAGTAGAGGCGGGAGGGAACGAGGGAGAGAGGAAAGAAGGCACACAGAGAAGAACAATTAGCTACTGCTAGAATTGCTGTGTCTCTACAGGTACAGTTTGTACCAGGATTTATGCAAAGTATTCACAATTCAAGGATTAATTTTCATCACTTTGAAGTCACTCTATGGAATCACCACTTCATCACACATGACAAAGCTAGTCATATTTCCAAGATAAGAGGAACATAAAGATATAGATATCCTCATATCTTAAGACATTCCCCAAGTAAAAGGAGTGGCTGAAGAATAAAAACCTTCTTGTCCTGAAGACTGCTGCCCAAAAGGTTCCAATGCTAAGAGACAAGGAAAGGGGGAACCATGAGCCCCTGCAATCTGAAAAGGACAGAGATAAATGAGAACAGGACAAGGAGGAGGACAGGGGATCATCAACACACTCTGGATTTTGTAAAATTCCCACAGAAAATTCAAACGTGGGGTCAAAGTACACATGCTCCATTGAACCTGAGATGCAAAGTGACCTCTGAGCTCATACAGTACGGGGACACTGCTCCTGGCTTCATTCCTTTCCCGCCCAACCTTAGTAACAAACACTCTGTACAGCAACACAAATACAGGTAATTACAAATCACCACAACCCGTCAAACCACAGCTGTTGCTTCCACCCACTTCAGTATCTGAGGAAATGTCTTTAAGTAATATAGCTGGGGAGGCAGTCAGGAAAACTGAGAACACTGAATTGTTTGTGAATTAATTTCACTTCTGGGCCGTAAATACAACAGAGATCCCACAGAGAACTCACACGCTCAACACAGCCCGCGCAGACTGAGATACATCACAGGTACAGCTCTTCCACGTCACATAACCCAAGGTCAGCACGAAGTGCAATGGTTCCTTTTCTGTCTGATAAAATTCATACACACCTTTCAGATGTCTTTATGACATGTTTCTAAGGTAAAGGCTTAAAATTGTTATAGGAAACCTAAAGCATGAAGACGGAAAAGTCAGTCAAGAAGAAAACATCATGAGTTTTCAGATTTCTAGTTCAAAATCTAAGAAGCACAGAATGCAGTATTACCTCAACAGGCTAGCTGGAAATTCTTTTTTAAGCGGTCTACTACTCTGGAAGGGAAAGAAGATACAACAAGATAGATGCTTATTGCTCAAGAGAGTCTTAAGCAAGTCCAAACTTTGAGGGTGACTTAGTCCAGGGAGCTTAGACATCAACGGTGAGCACAGAATTTAATGTAAACAGAAAAAGGAGGGGAGAGAACAAGCCGGCAAAGCACGGGGCCCTGGTGGCCCTCTCTGTGGTGAGCAGACAGCTCATGCTGAGAGCTGCAGGCTGCCTGAGGCCTGGCAGGGGGCAGCACAACTCACGAGAGGGCAGGTGCTCTTACCTTGTTCTTTGACAGAAGCTCTGATGCCTTTTGCTGAGCGCTCCACAATCAGTTGACTTGTGAAGGTCATGAATTCCTGAACACTAAGAAACACAACACGTGTTACCTATTGCCATCACCTTGTACCTAACATGATGCAGGTAATTTATACAGTAAGGACACTCTGCTTCTTGGCTTCATTCCTCCCAACCTTAGTAACACTTTGTAGATCAACACATTTGCACCATTACAAATCACCACAGCCCTTCAAACCACATCTGTTGCTTTCACCCACTTTTGGGTATTTTCTACATTTTGGTCAGAGTATGACTTGGGAGACCGTGGAGACAGAAGCCAAGTCCTGTTCCTGAAGCCCACTAACTTCCAAGAAGGAAGATAAATAAACTGCATTAGAAAAGCAGTGTAAAAACTTCAGCGCTGTGGCCACACAGTGAGCACTGAAAATGCCACACACACCTGCAGTGAATGCTCACTCTGCCAGAGCACAGAGCCTCGGGTCTGCAGGGCACCTGGAAGGAATGGAGAGCAGCACCTTAGCCGGGGTAAGAATGTGGGAAGTAGATTACACTAAGGCTCAAAGAAGGGAAGGGATTCATAGGCACAAAGATCTGGCCTGAAAAGAAGAGACACAGGTGACATACAGTTGAGTCAGAGGAAAAGGGGCTATGTGAGGCCTCTGACTGGGAATGCCACAAGCAGAACTGTTCAGAGCAGGATGGAGGCCAGAGCAGGGCTCCAGCAGGTGTTCAAGCTTCGGACACCACGCGGAAGAACAGAGCCTCAGGTCTGCAGGGCACCTGAAGGCATAGAGACACTCCTCCCCCAACTTTGACATGAACTTCCCTGCTGGGACCCCCATCTCCACTGCTTATAAGATGGATGCTTACACTGTGCGTCAACTGGAAGATCAAGATTTTCTGTGACGATTAAGTGAATTACTACATTAAAGCTCAGCACGACACCTGGTGCACAGTACTACTTGTTACTGTAATCTTGAGGGCATTATGATTAAAATAGTCCTTTAGAGGTTTCAGTATAAGAAGTCCTTGCAGTAAAATTAAAAGGATATAGAGCTTAGAGTAGGAACTGCTTTTATTGAAGAAGTCTGCTATAAGGGCTAGAAAACCACGCAGAGGTTTTAAGCTTGGACTTTGACAATCACGGGGAAAGAAGGATGGAAGTGGGAGACTGAGAAAAATCACTGAGCTCAGCCGGAGTATGTTGTTTTCAGAGACACTTAGCAGAGGTCCCTATAGCACTGCAGTTGTGTTCATCGTCTCAAACTGATATGGTACCCCAATACCAGTGTGGTAAAGTCGTACAGTGAAATTGCTAAGGATCTTTAGTATACATGGGCAGGGGAGAAAGAAAAAGAACCAGAGCCGGCTGTCCTGGCACCATAAGTCCCATCAGAGAAGCACTTTCATCACAGAACAGAGAATAGGGGCCGAAGCAAAGAAAGCGAAGCAGCAAGATCAAGGAGGACCCAAAAGCAGCAGAAAGTTTCAACAAAATAGCAACAGAAATAATTTTCAGATCCTGCCAGCAAGTCACTCTCATCAAGAACAAAACAGCAGCACTGAAGCAGTGAAAACAATCTAGATGGCAGATTCTACTGGAGATGGACCCTTAGAGGTCCTCTCCTTTCGTGTCTGAATCACTGACCACTCCCTCAGGGGCTGCCAGTGTCCCTGGTACTTCTCATACACACACTCCTGCAGTTAAAGTGCCCCATGGGGAAAAGAAAAGCTTGCAAGCCTTACAAATCCCACACTTCACCCCAAATCTTCAGTGTGGAATGTTTTTACATTACTAATAGCCGCTTATAAAAATCATACAATTTGGGTTTGACTTTTGACTGGATGTGTTCTAACTTTTGGGCCTCAGTGATTTCATCCATATAGAAGGGTGAGCATATCACTATCTCCCTTACTAGCTAGCTGGAGAATCCCACCATATGATATAATCGTGACTCTCAGGTACGCACCCAAGATGCCTGGGTAAGAATCACCGGATTGGGCTCTGTGTGTGCGTTTAAAATAGATTTCTGGACTTCAAGTGACTAGTTCAGAACGTCTGGGGTGAACCACGGGAAACGGCACTTTTACAACGCCTGCTTGTAATTTTCATACGACGAATATTTGAAAAAGAGTAGGAAAGTGTATCTTAGAATACAGTAAAACCTTTTGACGAGAGAAAGGAGAACGACTGCTCAGCTTCAGCCTACAGACGGAGGAAGCGCCCAAGCCTGGCTCCAGCGCTGAAGGCAAAGTCCCAGCCGCCGGGATTCCGGGGCCGCTTCCAATCACGGGCTTCAGGCGGCCCCCACCCCGGGGTCCCCAGACCACTGGTCTTCCCAACGCCCGCCTCCTGGCCCTCGGGACGCCCCAGACCCCGACCCAGGCCTCGCTCCACCCGGCCTCTCCCGGCCTCGGGTCTTCGCCAAGCCCTGTAAACCCCGAGCTCCCAGACCCGCCAGACCCCGAGGCCTCCCCAACTGGAACGACGGCGCCGCCCACCTGGACCTCTGGAAAAAGCTGAAGGAGGACACATCGTACGCGGCTTTGAGCAGCACCACCTTGCCGTTGCCTTTGTAGAGGACGCTGAGGCTGTACAGCTTCATGGCGACGCGTCCTCGGGTACACCGCCCGCCCGCGGGCCCCGCTGGCAGGAGCAGCCCAGTCACCGCCCCTCGGGTGCTGACGGGTTGAACGCCGGCTTCCTCCTGGCTCGGCGTCCACTTCCGGTTCCGGTTAAGGGCCTCAGTCGGCAGATAACGTAGGCTTTCGTGCCCCGGATGAGGAGGGAACTCCCCGGAAATACGTACGAGGGGCCGGGCGCCGGGCAGCTGTGTTCGTGGAAGCCCAGTCTGTTTCCGCCCTGGGGTGGTCCTCGGCCGTCTGCGCTCTGCTGGGGCCTCCGGCCTCGGCCCGCGCCCGCCGCGTCAGTCTTGAGCTTCCATTTGCCTGTTCCTCAGAGTAACGGGAGCAACGGCAACACCACACACCTGCCTTGATTTAGGGAAAGTACCTTTGTGGAAGTGTTTTATAGATAACATATTTTGAGTGAAGGGCAGGAGCCCCTCTTGTAGGTTCCTTCAGGGGTGTAAAGATTCCTTACGTGCCCTTCCACATCGTTCCTTGTTAGTGTGGGAGGCAATCCCTGCTTGCACAGGACTCCTCAGCACCAGCTGGCCCACCACGGGTAAAACTCACTGACTAAGCACTGATTTAGGAGGTAACTGCTGACCTTACAAGAGTAATACAACTGCTTCACCTCAAAAGGGGCAGAAATTCACCACACTGAGGGAACAACTTGGTGCACAGTGACCTGGATGGCCTCATTTGCTGGAGATGTGCAAACAATACTTTGTCAAGGGATGGGGATAAACAAAGCACAATTCTCTAAGGGTACCACATCCTGCCCATTTCTTTTTGGCATTTCTTAAATGGCATCATGTTATCAGAAGCGATCTTTCAGAACACATACACACACAGTAGTTTCAGTCTTTGGAAATCGGCAGTAAGGTTACACAGTCATCATTTAGAGGCAGTCAGATCTGAGATGATAGGAAAGAGATGATGTATTTGAAAAAACAGCAGCATTACTCTAAACATAACCGTAAAGGAAAGTTTCTCAACCTTGACATTATCGACATTGTCCAACAGATGGAAAACTGTTGTTGGGTGCTGTCCCTTGCACTGTAGGCAGGAACTCAGGCCTGTACCCACTAGATGTCAGTAGCATCTCACCTGCCACCAAAATGTCACTGGAAAGGGGCAAAGTGCCCCTGAGAGTGATGTTTTAAGAGAACCATTGATTTAAATACTCTGAGGTAAAGAAGTTCCCTCTACCTGCGTTTTCATTCAGCACCTACCTTTCCAACCTCCTCCCTGAGCATTTCTAAGTGCAGAAGGTGGAAAGAGCTTTTCCACATTCTTTCCATTTTGGTATTAAACCTCAAGAAGAGCTATCAGTCAATGCCAGGCCACCCAACCACAGATGTGGGCACACTAGCCTGCCACTGGGTACACACGATGACAGAACAGCCCATCCCAGCTGTGCTGACATGGTCACCCTGCAGAGGATGGATGTGGGAGCCATTTTTGAGCCACTAAAAGTTGTTCAAAAGGACTGAAGAACTTTGTTTGGTAGGAGTCAATTTAAATGTATTCACTTGACACATAATAGTAGTTATCCTGAAGTTTCCCTTACACCAAGCACTTTCCATGAGTTACTTTATTTAATCCTTCTTACAGATGTGGAAACAGATTCAGGCTAAGGAAGATGTCAATACCAAAACAGAATGAACTCTCTCACAGTCCATCTTCACACCTGGCTGCTTTCCACCTATTCTCAATACTTGCTCATCTGCCCCAGGAAGCCTCACTTGTGGCTGCAAGTTCTCTAAGCTTATTCATCTTACTGGAAAGGAAGACTCATCTTCCACTGCATTACCTCAACTATCAACCCAATTGGATCTAGTCCAGGCATTAAGATAAACTATAAAACTAAACAACTCATCAACCTCTCTGAGACAATTTTTTGACACTCCCTTCCTCATCATCCCCTCTCCCTCCCTGCCCACTCCTTCTCTCATCTGTAAAATGAAAGCTACCCTTTCCATAGGCATGTTGCTGGGAATAAGAAAAGTTCTGATCATAGCAGATGTTTAACAAATAACAACAAAGATTATTAGTGACAAAAAGGAGGTGAGATCATCTTTTTTTCTCTTCTCTTCCCATGAGATTTGATGCTTTTCTGTAAAGATTCTGAGCAGTTTATCATAAGCTTTGATCCTTAGTTCCCAAAGTATGCCAAAGTGTACCTTTAGCTCAGACTAGCTGCAGTTCCAGAACTGACTTTATGGCCTATGGGCATGCCTGCAAAGTGACCAGATCTGTGCAGATATAACAGAGAAAGAAAACAATGGAACACAACATTACACACCAGTGGGGAAAGGGGAAACCACAGAGTATTAGACTCCCATCTCATACCACACGCAATATGGATTCTAGAAGGACTAAAATACTAAACATTAAATAAAGGAAAATATTAGAAAGAAATGTGGCAGTATATTTTTACAGTTTGGGAGTGGTAAGTACTCTTTTTTAACAAGCTATGACTAGCAAAAGAAGAAAGCAAAAATTGACATTTATAAGAAGTACATATTTCTATGTGACGAAAGACATTATTAACCAAGTCATAAAGTTGGTAACAGACTTGAGACGATATTAGAGTTATTTGAAGACTGGATTGATGATATGCTAGATGGAAAATAAACATGTACAAGTTGCTAGATAAAAGACTATATAAAGCCAAATTATAATAAAATCAAATTATATAAACAAATAATTTTTAGAAAAAGAAGTACAAATTACCATTAAATATAGAAAAATATGTCTAGAACTTTGTAATTCTAACAATGAAATGTCACATCAGCAAACAATTATAAAAATTTCTCATTCCAAGGACTGACTAACATACAAACTCTTTTTTTTAAATATTTTATTATATATATATTCTTCATTTTGTACATTTTTTTATGTCTCTTGTAATCCCTTGGACTTCCTACCACCACTTCACCCATGTGCCATCACCATGGTCCCATGCGCTCTTCCCACCCCCATTTTGATCCTGTTTCCCTCTCCTCTCCCATAGAATGTCTCCATACAGCCAAACTCTTAATGTTGGTGGAAGGATAATAAATTGATTTGAGGAGGATAATAAACCACTGAGGAGGCAAGGTAGTCCTAGCCACCCAAATGTAAGATGTGCGCAACATTTGACTATCAAGTCAGCATCTAGGAACCATCCAGAAGAAGCACAGGCAATCAAAATACAAAGACTTGTATCAGGGGAAAAGTGAAACTGTCAAGATGACCATCAATAGGAAACTGCTTTTTTTTTTTTATTTATAGTTTATTTTTACACAATTTTGCACATTTGGAAACTGCTTTTTTAAATGTTGCAGCACATCCATCTGGAGAAGCTTCACCGGCTATTCCCACACCTTCTGCTGGACCTCTCCCCTCATTGGTCTGTGCCACACTGTTCAAGATGGCAACCACTCTGTTTACAGTGTGGCCTGTCCCAACTGAGAATGTGCACTAAGTGTGACATACACACCAGACCTCAGAGTTTTAAGCTGGAAACATCTATTGGGATCATCTGTAGTCACCCACATTTTGCTCCAGGAGGTTAAGGGAACACCATAGCTTCCTCCCACTCTATCCCTAGGGTTTTCTTCCTAATGGTATGGGGGTGCATGGGTGTGCATGCATCGCAGCTGGGGAATTACCTGAGCAGGGTAGGGGCGGATCCCAGCCCCAGCCTCTGTTCTGGCTGGGCCCACCATTCCAATTCAGGTGTCAAGAAGATAAGCAGGGAAAGCGACAACAAAACTTGCTGGTGGTCTGGGCACACATGGCGTGCTGGTGTTGGTTCAAGCCCATATGGCAAAGCTGGTGACCAAGCCGCCTGTTCCCTTACCTCTCTGGCTCCCAGACTCACAGGGGCCTCTGCTCCTTAAGGGTAAGGCTGGGATACCCTGTGACCCAGCCCTGTGACAGGTGGCAAAGTCTGCAGTGACCAGGTGATTGGGCTGTCGCTATGGTGATGGGGATGGAATCTTTTACCATCAGCTCCAGTTTTCTGCATGGCAGCTCTAATGACAGGATGGTCAGCCCTGCTGAGGCCAGAGGGCTGAACGCAGAGGCCCTGTTCCTGGTTGCCATAGCAGCCACAGGCCCTCTCTCCAGCTCAGAAGGCCCTGGCAGAAGTCCTCGCTCCACACCTAGTCGAAGCAGGAAGTGTTGAGCGGTGACTGAGCCATGGAGAAGCAGGTTGGGATGTGAGAGCAACACAGTCACCTGTGGCCTAATTACTCAAAAGCTGTCTCCGCACCAGGGGAGAGGACCTTTTCTGCTGAGTCTGTCTAAGAACACCACGCTCACAGCTCAGTTCAGCTGGAGAGAAGGCTGACCAACGTTGAGGACGCTGCCCCAGAACCCAGTGATGGTCTGGCCCCTACGATACTCTGCCTGACACGTCTTCAGTAGGGACGGGTTCCAGGTGTGGCCTGGAAGAGAAAGATTGCCAATTTTCAGGAGAACAATGAAAAGGAAGAAACTGTAATTGAATCTCAAGCCAGGAAACAGCTGGAAGGTGGACCTTATTCTCCCAGCCCCTTGGCTCCCTTGGTTGGGAGAAGCCTTGGGATACTGCTGCTTCAGAAACCTTTTGGGAACGTTGAGGGGAACCCAGCTCACTTGGGTTGGGTTGGCTGCTGTACAAATGCTGGATGACAGAGCCAGGATGGAGAGCGCCAAGAAGGAAAAGGTAGTTTGCTGCCTCATTGGGTTTTCTAGGAAGTGTGTGTTGTGAGTCCCTGATGTTTGGTGGTTTGTTTATCTCGGACAAGCAGGATTTGGTTGTATGCACAGGCCCGTCGAGGAAGAGGTGCTGAGATGAATTGTGGGACAGACTTTCTTGGGCAGAAGACCCATCTTCCTAGCAGACTGGGTCCTCTCCTCACTGCTTCAGATTCAGCCTTGTGCCCTAGGAGTTAGGTCTGGGAAGTGACCTCTGTTGGTAGAGAGTCTGGGGAGTTAGAGCTGCAGCTGAGGTGCCTGAGGGCACAGGGTCTGAGGGCAAAACCAGCTGTTTTGCCTGAGTCAAGACAGATACCCTGATAGGCCCAACAGGCAACCTTGCTTGCAAGTGACACTTCTACCCTTGTTTCTGGCAAGCAGCAAATAGCAGTTGCTTTTTTACAAGAAAAGAAAAGAAAAATCCAGGTATCCTCTGAGCAGTCTGCTGCCAGAGCAGTGAGCAAAGACACAGCTGGGTCAGGGCACAGGGAAGCGCATGCTAGAGGGGCAGAGTGGAGACCAGGAGGCCGGGGCCTAGCCCTGTTCCAGGGTTTCCTCCTCGTACATCTTTTCCTTCTTCTGTGTGAAATGACAAGCTCAGCATAAACACTGGGCCTGTCTCCTGGCAGAGCTAATGGTGTTTGGAGGAAGACAACCAGACTGATCAGGGGTCCCTTAACCTCAGGCAACGAGATGGGCCAAGGCTGGAACTGAGTTCTGTATCTGTCCCTGTGCTTTGATGGGAGTTTGGATGAGGATTCCTGCCTAAAGGGGTTGTGTGAGGCTGCCTGGGCAGAAAGGCGCCTTGGCAGAAAGGCTTGGCAACAGTGAGGTGGGGCCTGTGGCTTGCTGAGGAGAACCAGCACTTTCTTCAACTGGGAAGATGGGAAAAGATGGCACGGTGGCATTCACGGGTGTGTGCATGTATGCAGCAGGCCACTCAGTAAAGGCCAAGCAGTGCCACCCTCTATTACCTGCATCCTCTGTGGCTTATGCAGGAGCATCACTCTTATACACAGCCTTGCCAACCCCCTCCCCTTCGAGCTCTACCTGAGAACCAGCTCAGTTCCAAGGTGAGAGCTGTTGGTCCAGTTCAGAAACCAGTGTTAGCTTCCAAGCCATGTGTGTGAGACACCCCTTTCAGGAATGAGAACAGAGGGGGAAACCACCTCTGACTTGTACTTGGAGGGCCATTAAGTTTAATAATATTTGTTTAAGATAAATATTTCAGTACAAATTCTATAGAATGAAAATCAGTGCAAAGATTTATAATGAACAAAACCCTGGGGATTGCTACCCCTCCCCCAAACCAGCTTTGGCTCAGTGCAGTAAGTCACACTTTCAGAGTTGTCCCCAACAGGTCAGCTGGCTGGACCCACTGAAGACTCACAGGAGAAACGCGGTCTAGTAGATTTGGTGGGTGCTGAAGCGGCTGGTTTCTCCTTCACTTCTCTCCTGACTGTTGTGACTCTGGTTCTCACCTGTCGTCATGTCTCCATGCAGGGCGCGTGGCCACCATTGTAAGGGGTTCCCTATGTGGAATCAGCTCCTACACAGTTTCTAGCATTTCCTGGGTGAGGCCTGTTGCTCCTGCTATCTCTGTGCCCCTGCAGTCTTGGGGCTGTCCAGAGCTCCCCCAGAGCTGACCCAGCTCCATCTCTCCATGGCACTGCTTCTGGATGTCTTAAACTGAGTCCTGGGAATGCCCTTGGAAGTTCCTGGCCTCCACTTCCCCATCTTACTGGTGGCCTCTCTGTTGGCCCAGAGCCCTGTGGGAGAGACCAGGGTGGGGGTCGGGGGAGCACGATAGCAATACAGTTAGCCTTGCATGGTAGATTTGGGGAGTGCTTTTTCAGGAGGCACTCAGGGAGGGTGACACTGGGGTGTTTTAATCTGCTCTGGTTGCCACAGCAGAATACCACAGATTCAGCAGCTTAACCAGAGAGTTCTGGAAACTGGAAGTTTGAGATTAGGGTGCCAGCATTGTCTGAGAGTGGGGTTCTGGTGAGAGCCCTTTTCCCAGTTTGCTGACTCTGCCTTCCACTGCTTCCTTATATGGTGGAGAAAGAGATAGAGGGGAGGGGGGAGGGAGAGAGAGAGAAAGGGAAGGAGAGTGGGAGGGAGAGAGGCAGGCAGCACATTTTGGCCTCTCCCTGTCTTGGGAATGCCACCCTCATAACCTCTTCTTACTCTAATCACCTCCCAAAGGTCCTACCTCCCAATATATCACTCTGGGTGGTGGGGGGTTGCCCCCCCCCTAGAGGTTTGACATGTAAATTTGGGAGGTACAGTTCAGTTCAAAGCAGGGAGCCAGTCTGGGAGGAATTATCTCCTTGTTCACACCCCTAAGCCATCCCCCTCCTCCTTCCCCCCCCCTTCCCCCCACCCCAGCACATTCCTCTTTGAAGGAGAGGCTTAGAAGTGGATCAAAGCTGCACAGCTCTGGCAGGCCCTCCAGTTTCTCTGGCAGGATTTGTGGCAGTTGTGTCTGGGCCCCAGCAGGAGACAGGCGGCCCCCCCCACCCCCAGCCTCTCGGAGACAATGCTACAGCCCTCTCTAGGCAGATGTTCAGGATCAAAGCCCCAGGTGGCTCCCAAACAGGTGTGTTTGGAAGGTTGGGGGGTTGGGGGATGTGAGATTCCCTATGGGTGAGTTTCATCAGGTGTGAGTTCAGCTAATGTGGGGGCTGGACTGTGCCTGCCCACCCACGGGGCCCCACTCTGTGACACTGAGCTGAATCACTAGAGTGCAGCCTCACTGTCTGCACTCTAGAGGACAGGAATCCGTGATTCCTGGCCTGGAGGTGACCAGCGCAGAAGCTGCCTCTGTGAGTGCCACAAGCCCCTCAGAAAGAGCACTAAAATGCCCAGCATGTCCCTGTGGAGGTGTTGGTGTCAGGGGCACCTGGAAGGCAGGAGTAGGCCAAGGAGACCCAAGCAGTGAGATGCAACAACCCCAGCAAGATCCCCCTCCAACCTGGCTGGGCCCAGCCTGCCTCCTGCATCAGATCAGGAAGGCAGAAAGGCAGTGAGGCTCTGAGGAACAAAATGCTCTTGGCCTCCTTCCTGCCTTTCTGCAGCACCATCCGAAGCCATCGTGAGGCAAGAGAGGTTAGAACTGTATGGCAAGAAGGCCCTCAGGAAGATTCTGGTGCTCATTCTGGAGCTGGGTCTCAGGCTATTCTTCGCGTCCCCAGTCCCTCTGACGGAGGGACAGTCCTGCCTGGCCTTCCACCAGTGTCTTCCCTGTCTCTGTCGTGGAGTGGATGCTGATTCCTATTGCCCCTCTCAGGACACATTTCTCTCTCTCTCCTCACTCTGTTTCCCCATTTTTTTTTTCTCCTCCTCCTGTTTCTGCCTATCTGTTCTTTTTTCTGTCTCTGCTCTGTCTGTCTCTCTCTCAGTTGGGTACACATTAAGAAGACACCCTTTCGCTATCCTCCAGGCTACACCCTCCCACATTATCCACCTCAGGGAAATGGTCCCCCTCCCTCCTATGGGTGACCTCCCCAGACTGGAAGTCTTAATGTGGCCACTCAGTCTGTGGGTCCCACTCTCCTCAACCTTGGGGTAAACTCGTAGATGTCTCTGGATGTCTGATCACTGACTGGCTCCCCTTGTGTTCTGTATATTCTATTCTTTCAGTTTTCTACAATTTGTTCTCTGTGCTCAGTTGTAGAGATAGACCATGTGGCTATTTTCGAAAGTCACCTTGATGGAACTAAATTCCAAGTAGACGGGCCTGATGAGGAACCATTTCTTTACTTCTGCTTCAAGAAATCACTCTGTAGCCCTCTGGCTTTGTTTATCTTATTGCACCATCTCCTACCTGCCTCACCTTTTTCAGTGAAATGTAGAATCCTTAGTCAAGTTACATAAAGGGGCTGTCAGTGGTTTGGCTTGAGAGAGAGGAAACACCTGCTGCAAAGTTGGGTGACTTCCTGCTGGCTTAGAGCTTCTTGCCTTCCAGTAAAGAGTGCCCTTCTGTCTCTTTGGGCCATGGGTGCTCCTTTTCTGGCCCAGAGAAAGCCACCTTGGCTCACGCCTGCTTTGGCCATCAGTGCCAGAAAGCTGACGCTTGTCCCAGGGACAGGCTTGAGGTTGATGTTCCTGGACAATGACGCTCCTGTAGGGCTCTCCGAGGAGCAGCTCAGAAAACACTTGGCAGCTTGTGCAGACAGTGTACTGGGAACTGGGGTTCCCACCAGTAGCTCAAAACTCTCAGGAATCATGGTGTGTTGATACACACTGCTGAGCTCTTATGTGGCACACTCCAGAATGCAAAGAGAACTCGAGACACCAAGTATGAGTGGGAGAACCATGGCTTATTTAAAGCAAGAGAGCAAGACTGAACTCCACAGAGGCCACTTCAAAGAGAAGAGGTTTTTCATCTGGGACTCAGATGGGAACTATAAGAGTCTCCGTTGTCTCCGTTTTTTGTTTGTCCCTTTCCTCATTCTTTTTTCTTTCCTTTGGTTGGTCAGGTCTGATTCCCACTTTCTGGGAATTTGGGCTCTCTGAAAACCCACAATATACCTGAAATATGCTCAGAAATATACCGTGAACTCTCTCGTGCCCCCAGAGGAGGTCATGATAAGGACACCACAAGCCATCTTGGAAGGCTAAGGGGAGGGGTCTGCAGGAGGCCTGCGACTTCCTTAGCTTGTGGACTCAGCAGCATGTTCTGCTCTGGTCCACCTTCCAAATGTCAATGAAATCATAGATGATTACTAAAATATCCCATGAGACTGGGGGCTATAGTTCACCCTCTTTTGACAGCGATTTCAGTAAATTACAAAGAAATTTACTGACACGTCCGCAATGACGTGTCTGCAAGTCATGTGCACAAATACACACACACATGCAATCACATACAATTACTATGCATCACTTTTTAATTACTTAGAAACTATATCAACAGTGTGAACAAATATTAGCAGGCAGGACTCTGGGCTTCCAGTAACTGAGTTTCAATTTGCCACTGAGTAGCAGTGCAAAGGGCAGTCTCTGGCACACCTGCGACTGGGAGCCAACCTTCTCTCCTCCTGGGCTCCAGCCTTCTCTGTGGGTGGGACACTCACTGCTTTGAGGCTAGAGAAAAGCTGCACCCCTCCTGAGTAGCAATCTGCAGCCTACTGGGACTTCACAGGCTACCTATCCATCCATGGGGTCAGCAGAGTAGGTGATTATAGGGGGAGCATCATGAATGTCCATCCCCATAACCCAAAAACTTGTGTTGCAAGAAAATCCTCAGGTGGCAGCTGCCTCTCCACATCCACCCTCTTCCTGAGATTCCTTAGTCCAGTGAAGTTTGGGTGCCCAAACAGGGAGCTTTGCAGGTGATTCTCTGGGTTCTCACAGCCTGGCCTTAGCCTTTTGCTAAGCATTCGTGTGTGAGATTCAAACTTGATGTTTTTGGGAATCCTGTCTATAGAATTCCAAATGCAATCCAAGTTGTCAGTACTGAGGTGAGTAGTGACAGCATGAGCATCTTTCTGAAGCTGCCAGTGGCTGCTTGGCTTCCTCCTGGCACCGGTTCCTGGCCTGAGCCCTGCCCACTGGAAGGAAGATGAGGCAAGAGGCTGCTTGGCTTCCTCCTGACACCGGCTCCTGGCCTGGGCCCTGCCCACTGGAAGGAAGATGAGGCAAGAGGTTAAGAGTAGACAGACAGAAGTGAGGGGCCCGGCAGTAGAGGGGGGATGGAGAGGTGGATGTGAGAGGCTTGCGCTCCTAGTTGATGCTTCCTAGTACTTAGGGGTCTCACCCACTTGTGCTTGAGCTTCAGCTGGCACAAACCAATCTGGGAGTATCAGCCCCAGCTGCACTGGGCTGGCTTCCTCCAGGATCTGAGGCTGTGAGACCCTGGTGAGGTGCTGGGGTCATGTGGGGAGGCCTGGGGCAGGGTGAACTCTCCCCTACTCCAGGGCACCTAGCGTGTCTAGGAAGCACAATTATTCAGTCCTTTTTATCACATGGATACTTTTATGCATTTGGCAACTATGCGATAAAAATGTAAATCCTGTCCCTATCTGCAGAAATCCTTATGGCTGCCGACAGACATTACCATACACCTAGTGACTTAATTTTGTACCTACAGGTCTAGAAGTGAGAGGTCTGAAATGGATCACATGGAGCTAAAATCAGCCAATTAGCAGGTCTGATTCCTTCTGGAGGTTCTCAGGGAGAATTCATTTCTTGCTTTTTTCAGCCTGGAGGCCTCTTGCATTCTTTGGCTCATAGCAGCTTTCTTCATCTTTAAAGCGGGCAGCTGCATCCTACCGACCTCTGCTTTCTCCTCACATTTTCTCTGACTCTCCTTCCTCCCTCTTCCTTCTTCTAAGGACCTTTGTGATAACATTTGGCCTGCCTGATAAGCCAGGACAAGCCCCCCATATTGCAGTCTTTACTTAATAATCAAATATGCCAAGACCTTTTGCCATGTAAGTTCACGCTTCCCAAGTTTCAAGGACTAGTCTATCTGTCCAGTCCCACCTGGAAGGCCCATCGCAGTGATGAGCACAATCCCTACTACCCCAAACTTTGCCTTCCTGTCCTTGGGAACTTTTTCTTTTAGGAGTAGATTGTTTACAATTTGGAAGCAGACTTGGGAGCCATGAGAAGAGAGAACAGGACACAGAGAGAGGGGTGGAGAGAGGTGAGACACTGCCCCTCTCAGATGCCAGCGTCAGACACCATCTCCTGGCCTCCTGGTATCCTTGTCTCCGCAGTCTCCTGGCCTCCATGGCATTCTGCTCTCTAGGTCTCTTTGTCATCGGGGTCTCCTAGTCTCTTGGGTCTCCTGGTGGCCCCTGGATCTCCTGGTTTCCAGACCTCCCTAGTCTCCTGGATATCCTGAGTCTTCTGCTCTCCTCAGTTTCCTGGCTGCCTGGGTCATCTGGCCTCTTCGCGTCATGAGTCTCTCAAATCTCCTGGTCTCTGAAATGTTCTGGTTTCCTGGCCTCCTGGCCTCCTAGCCCTGACCTTGGTAGGTATTTGGTCAGGGAGTTATATCACTCAATTCCTGCTTTTCAAAGATGACACTGAGTGCTAAGTGGAGAAGAGAGTAAGAAGCACAAATGGGAACAGAAAACCCAGAGGCTGTTTTCATGATCAGGTTGTAAGGATGTTGTTCACGATGGTGGAGTTAGGGTTATGGTTATGGTTACGGAGAAATCAGACCCACTCTAAAAATCCCAAGCAGAAAGGTTAGGATGCAGGAAGGGGTGTTTATAAAGATATCCAGAAGGCTGAAGGATCGCCTGGCCTTCACTGCCTGGCCTTCGCTGTCACTCCTTACAGTGCACAGGGAGACCAGGCGATGACAACATCAGAGAGCTGTTATTCCTGCTGCCACTTCTTGCCACCTTCAAGTTCCTGAGACTAGGTCATGGGTCCATGCATTGGAAGTAATTGTATTGTCTAAAGCTTGGAGGTCAGTTTTCACAGACCTTTCAAATATCACAGGAATGTGTTCTGTGGTAGATCCCAGCTCACATTCAGATTTCCTTCCACAAGCCTTTACACGGTTCTAGAGGACAGGGTGTGCAAAGAAACAACCTGACACAGAGGAATAGATGCTGTGTGCAAAGAAACAACCTGACACAGAGGAAAGCAGAAAATATCTGTTGGGTCCTAAAAGGGATTGTCAAGAATGTAGCTGGTGTCGTGGTTTGGGGTTCCACAGAGAGGTCAGGGTGGTGCCATCAATGTAATAGGTGGGCCATGGAATTACTAGGAACATCTAAGGAGTGGACAGAGGTGGCGGAGGACTGGGGTGTTACATAGGCCCTCCCCATGTAGACCTGGTTGTTTCCTTCTTTGTGCTGTGACTGGAACATTTGCATTCTCCTATTCCCAAACAATCATGAATACCTGTAGGCCTCTTAGCCACATGAGTACTTAGGCAAGCACTGTTGAGTGAATAAACGGATGGACGAAAGCATGTCATTCAATAGACTCTAGGAACACCACAGCAGACATAACTATCCTGGGTCCTTGTAGGGAGTTTGGGTCTAATGGGGTTTTAAGAAAGTTTTTAAAAATATACAAGAATGACGGAATGTGGTCATTGTTGATATCGATTGATGGAATGCACAGGGGTCTATTATACTTTTGTCTATATTTAAAATTCTCTATTACAAACGAGAAGAAAGGCAAAGAAGACAAGGCTAGAATGACACAAATTATACTTTTTTTTTTTAAGATTTGTTTGTGCATACAGAACTGGGTACAGGCCAGAGATGCGGAGGGTGAGAGGATTCGCCAGAGACAGAGTGGGGAGCAGAACAGGCAGATCGACGAAGTACACTGCTGAGGGGAGCAGCGGGCGGGTCAGGAGAGGTCTG
>NW_004567105.1:42783483-42799993 GCF_000260355.1 Condylura cristata
CGCCATGTGGTCACCTCCGGGGCAGACTGGAATCGAACTCATGCGGAAGTGGCTTAAGCTTCTTAGTGCTGCCCTTTAGCCCCCTGTGCCACCAGGGAGGGCCCAACACAAATTATTCTTATGAGCCCTTGTCAGGCCCTGGCACGTGCGCCTATAAGTTGCGGTCATATGTGATACCGAACGCCAGTCTCGGTTTCCCTTGGCCAATAAAAAGAAACAGTTTGAGGAGAAGGAAAGTGGTTTAATTTGCCAACACATTGAAGGGGGCAGCGGACATGTGGGCTGGGGTATTTATCCAGAGTCCAGGTGTATAAGGAGGGAGGAGGCGGTGGGCCAGTCTCAGTATCTTATCCTTGTGACTCGAGTGTTTGGAGATTTTGGGGGGAGATAGGTTGATGTCCCCTTGCTATTGCTATCACCTGATGGTCAGCAATTCCAGTGTTATTTTCTCAGCATGGTCTTTTCCTTGAAATGTAAAAGCAAGATTGTTAAGCCTTGAAGGTAAATAAAGGGAATGGGAGAGTTTATCTGGTGAGGCAAGAGTGGAGAGACAGGTTCTATTACTGTACCATATTTACATTTGTCCCCTTATAAGACCAAGATATTTATCCCTCCAGGTGGGATCTTCCACTGTAGACAACCGGGGGCCACAAGCCCTGCTAATAAGCAATTAGGGGAAGGGAGTGGCACAGAGATGAAGACATGGGGTTCTCTGCTCTTCAGGCTTTCACCAGGGGGCAGGGTGTGAGGCTGAGCTCCAGTGAGCTGGGTGCCAGGGAAGGGAGTGGCCGTCACATGTGCCACTGCTACCAGGCCTAATGCCCTATGAAATGAAAATACGTTCTGTGTCTGTTTTAGGTTAGTTTTCCAAAACATTGAACCTGAAATGGAGGCTCTTGGGACAGTGGTTTATTGAGGGAGTGCTCTTAGCAGAACTGTAAGGAAGTTAAGGGAACAGAACAGGAGAGGGGAAGAAACCAGGTAGACAGGGGTTCAACTTGAACAAACCTCAGTCTGAGCCCATGGGGGGCTCTGAAGTGAGAAAAGCATCAGGGAGCTGTCCTTCCTTGAGGAAAGAGGCCAACCTTTCACAGAACAGCCCTACCCGTAGAATAGCCTCAGGCCTAACCGTAGGCAAAGTAACAATCATCCAGGCATTTCCAGGAAACTCTGAGAAGAGTGCAGTTGTGAGCAGTTAGCAACCACCACTCAAAGCAGCTGTGATGCGGTGTACAAGCCCCATAGGGCAGGGCATCAGTGACGTGTCCTAACGCCCACCCTGTGCATGGCCTGGATCTACCTGCCCCTCTAAACTCATTCCTTCCAGGCCTCCAGGCTCAGTGTTTCCAAGATTCTGGGAAAACAGACTGGTGTTGAGTTACAGGGAATACAGTTCCCATGTCTACAGTCCTGGAGGGGGTCCAAAGACTGTGAAAGACACTCACCCTTCTCTACCCACATCCATTCTAGAGCCTTCCCCTTTGGATTGCAGTGCTAAGTGGCTCACCTGAGGGAGTGCCCGTGCCCCAACCCCAAGTGATCTGAACTCCTTGCCAGGCAGTGGCTGCTCTAAACTGTCTATTTACACAGGAGAACCAAGGGACACCGCAGTGGATCATCTGAGTGCAAGCCATGTGCTTTCCTGCTTTATTCTGTAGCCGTGGTCCTGTCTCTAGGACACGGGCCAACTGCCACCTGGTCACACTTTGCTCCGCGTGCCAGCACCGCTGTACTTCTCTCTGCCTCTCTGGCTACAGGCGCAAGAAGCACAGCGGCCAGTTATCGCCTCCGTTGTGGGACTCCTTTGCATGCCCTGGTCGAAGTATTACTCTGCAGAGGACCAGAACTTGCAGACCTACAAACCTGAAGCTGTGGCAAAAAAAAAAAAAAGTCCCCAGCTATGTGGTCAGTAGCGATGAAGGCACTTTGGTTCCCAGATCCATGTATTTTACCTTCTAGGGACACAGCCTCCCACAGTGGCCATTGGCCCCTTTTCAAAGGGTGCCACCCTCAAACTGACAGCTCAGCTGAGCCTTCCCCAGACTGCTCCAGCAATCTATGAGGATAGCAGCTCAGGTGGGAAGACTGACCCTGGGTAAAATGACCCTGGGCTGTAGCTAAAGCTCCTTTGTCAAAAGTGTTGTCAGAGGTGATGTTGTAGGGAGCCTCCTAGCAGTTGATCAATGTTCTGTGATTTCTTGACTAGTGGGAACGACTGAGACAATGAAATAGGAAAAACTAATCTGTATTGGAACATGTCATTCCTGGTCATGATGAATCGTCCCTTCCAGAGTGGACAGGGTACAATGCAGTCATTTTGTCACCAGATATTATGCAGAGGAAAGCCCCTACCATGAGGCTACATGTGTGAACTGAAAGGGGTGAAAGAGGTACAAGAGTGGAAAGTGACAGGCTGGTCTAGGTCACCTGTTCCTGAGCTGACCTGTGATCCCCAGATGCTTGAATCTGTGAGCCTGATTTCAGACATGACGCTTCCATCTTCTGATGGCTGGATGCTGGGGCTGCCTTCATTGATGACTTAATGGGCCTGACAGAACCAGCTCATGGCTCGTTCAGGCTACGTGGCCCTCCGTGTCCTACGGTCAGATGTTCTGTCTCTACACGGGTCTAGGAGTGTCATTTTCAAGTGGTATTTGGCTTTGTGCTGCAGCTGGCATGATGCTGGTCTGGAACCTGGGGACCTGGTCTTGGCCTAGCATGAGGGGTCTGGTCTGTGACTCCTGTCTTGGGGTCTACACATTCCATGCAGTGGAATACCTTGACTATGAGAGCTGTGATCTAAGGTTCAGATTTTGAACCGGATACAGAGCCCTTTCTTTCTCTGGCTCCGCTTAAAATGATCAGTTTTCTGTTTTATACAATAAACAGGTTGGAGTAGTATTGTCATCGGAATAGGCCTCCACCCAAACCTAAAGAGGTCTGCTTAGTAAGCATCATGCATGTTTCCTAGTGAGAAACAAGGTACAGTCATTTGTCACTTACTGTGAGCAATAGGCTGGCATTCCAAACCACTGGATTCCTAAAAGTGTCACTGTGGTCACTCCCTGTGGTTACTAGGGAGGACAGCCCTGATTTGTAGGGGACAGTCCTCACGGAGGCTCTCAGCTAGTGTCCCTCCAGCATCACATCCCCTGCAGCCTCCCCAAGGAACATAGCCAGCACATACGTAGTAGATCACTTTTTTTTTTTAAAGATTTATTTATTTATTCGTACAGAGCTGGGGTACAGGCCAGAGATGTGGAGGGTGAAAGGCTTCACCAGAGACAGAGAGGCTTCACCAGAGACAGAGCGGGGAGCAGAACAGGCAGATCAACGAAGTACACTGCTGAGGGGAGCAGCGGGCGGGCCAGGAGAGGTCTGCCGCGCCATGTGGTCACCTCCAGTGCAGGCAGAGATCGAACTCATGAGGAAGTGGCTTAAGCTTCTTTGTGCTGTGCTTTAACCTGCTGTGCTACCAGGGAGGGCCCTTAGTAGATCACTTTTGTTGTGCCCATTTCTGTTCTCCTTTTGATCGCTGTCTTTTTGTTTTACCAAATAAAATCAAGCATCTTGCCTTTGTTCCATGTGGGTCATTGCCTATAAGAACCATCTCAGCAATTGCTGGAACCATCTGTTGAGATCCTTGCCAGGGTGCTAAGTCCTGTGTCCCAGGAGAATAACCCTCTTGCCATTAGACATTTTGAAGAGTGTGAAGTATTGCAGCATTGTGGTTTAAATTTGCATTTCACTAATTGACAATTGATGCATTTTTTTCATGTAGTTACTGGGATTCTTTGGTGATGTTTTTTAAACTGGGTTGTTGTCCTCTTATTACTGAGTTGTGAGAGTTTTTTATATATTTTGGATACAAGGCATTTTTTTCAGACATGGTTTTGTTGGCAAAGAGGTGAGAGTAACTCTGAAGGCTTCCTCTTGGTAACCTGGGCTTATTTCTATGAACTGGGCTTGCAACTCTCTGCTCTCACTTCCTACAATCTAACAACAGCCCTGCCCATTCACTGCAGCCTTCCTGTAATGGAATCCCAGCTTGTCTGCCTCCTCCAGCTCCTTCAGAGGCAGGATAGCCCAGCAATTATGAGTGTGCCCTGGAGACAGAATGCCTGTGTTTGACTTTGTACTTGCAGGGTGATAGGCGTCAGTAACTTAGCTCTCTGTGACTTGATGATGGTGTTTGTCCAGCAGTAAAATCCTCCTCTTCCTTGTCCTCCTCCTCTCCCAGCCCTGTCTATCCCTGCCACGCGGTCGCCTTTCCTCCCAACCCTGCCATCATAAGCCAGATGACTTTCGCCTGTCTGCAGTGGATGGTCATGTCCCAGTCTTACAGACTGTGCTTACTTGCCAAACTGTTTTGTCTACTTAGTGTCTCTTAAAGCATTTGCTAAGCCTTGCTAGGGCCAGATGTTACATGTTCACATTCATATTTTAGATAAAACTAGCCAGGACCGGTATCTTGTTAGGGGAAGAATTTGACATCTATGACTATTTCTTCCATTTTGTACATCTGATCAAGTGTTTCCGTGTCTTCCTGAGTCAATTTTGATAATTGATATTATCTTGAAAATCATTCATTTTCTCTAGATTTTTACAATTTACTGAAGAAAATCTTCTGTATAATTCTCATAAGGCTTTTCAACCTCCTGTTATCCATGATTATGTCTTTTTTTTACTCCCAAAGTAGCCTATTGAGTTTTCTCTTATCTTTGGTTAGACTACCAAGTGTTTGTTGTTTTATAGGTCTTTTGAAAGAGCTGGGCTTGGGATTTGCTAGTCAAGTTTACTGCTGTTTTTGTTGGTGTGTTTTCTGTGTAACTTGATTCTGCTTTCATGATTATTGAGTCCTTTACTTGAATTTCTTAGGTTTACTTTATCATTGGCTTGTTGGGGTTTTCAGCATCTTGAAAAGAATGTTTTGCTCATTGATTTTCCATTTATCTTTTCACAAATGTCTTTGAGGTTTTAAATACAGCTTTGGCTTTTATCCATATTTTTATATTTGGTATACTCTTGATTCTTCAAGTGTCAAGGGTCTTGGCTCCTCTTCAGCCTGACTGCCCTTTACCACAGCCCCACTCGCTGGGCATGTCCTCTGTGCACATTAAGTTCAAGCCACCCTGACTTTCTGTTTTTCCAAATGGCTCTAAAGTTTTCCTGTTGGCCCTCTGTCTGGAACATTCTTCTCTTCCTGATCAGTTTCCTCCCACACACATTAAGTGCTGAAGGAAGGAGACTCAAGAAACCCTATTTGATGCCTCCAGAACCTTCCACCATTCTCTTCCTTGCTCTCCTAAAACTCTGTGACTTCACTAGTATCAGTAAGTAATAGTTATTTGTCTCTTCTGTTAGATTATAAGCTCCTTAGGAACTGAAACCTAGTCAATTGCATGACTAAGCACAAATTAAGTACTTAACAAATGTTAAATAGGTGGATGATTCAAATCCCCCCTGCTTCTATTTTTGGTGTTTATACCATCATTCTGAGTGTTAATTCGGGCAAATTAATTGCTATGACCAATACACCAAAACAGGAAATGGATCTACATAGTAGAATTGTGTTTTTCACTTCTATAATGGCCAAATGTAAGTGTCAGCTGGCTCAGGGTTTTTCCACATAGTAATTTAGGGTTCCAGGCATATTTCATGGCCCCACCCACTTCCTCATCGTCTGTATGCAACCCACAGAAAGGATAGAATCATAAAAGTGTCACTCTCTTCTTAAAGCCTTGCCCTGGAAATGGTACCATTTCTGCTCCAATTCCAAGAGCAAAACTCGAAATTAAGGAATGGAGAACAGCTGGCCAGGAACGCACTGGACATTATTATCATGGGGGGGACAGGACGTGGATTTTGGCCCACAGCTGGCAACTTCTGCCACAGTACTCTCCTCCAGCCACCATACGTTCACATGCAGATCTTATACGCAGAACATATGCTCACCCCACCCCCAACCCCAAGGTGAAGACCCAAGGTCCCATGCTATCCCGCTTAAGCAACTCTGCCAGGCTCCAGTAATGCTGCTTACAAACCCATGATTTATGCACTGAGCCACCTGTCTGTCCTTCCTCACTCAGCGTCCCCAAGGGGACTGTGCACAGGGGTCTGTAGCAAGATCTCCCATTTGGAAAGAGAAAAATGGAAAACAGAAATTGATCTGTAGTGATGGTGAAATCTCACCTAGCCAGAAGTGGGAAGACGTTGCAAAACAAAGCTTTGACAGGTCAGGCGCTATCTTCCTCCACACACTCTATAGCCTCGGCCCACTGTGGGGATATGTCGTTGACCACTGCTCCCAGTGAGTCATGCCACTTTACAGCTTCCCCTGATAGCATTTCGAGTATTATTTTAGGGGTTCAACAGTCCAAGGCTTTCTCAGGCCATGCTTGTGGGACTTTGCAATATAGTTCCTCAAAATCTTAGGTGCCTCATCTATGTGCTCACAGGCAAATGGTGCCTTGTCAGTATGGCCAAAGTTCTCTCGTAGACATAGCTTTTCTATCTACTTGATTTCTTTCTTCTTAGTCTCTGTCCCCTTTTTGACTTAGTGCAGGTACTTTGAGTCACCTGCCAGCACACTTCAGAACGAGAAGGCTACCATTGAGCTACTCTTTCCCACAGGCTGAGTCCCTGTGTTTGCTGAGAAGTCTGAATGGGACTTCCTGCACCTTTTCAGGCTTATCTATAATTCGGGCAGCATCTGGAAATAGTGACCTCCCCTAACTCTGACTGTGGGTCGCATATATGTGTGCAGGGTCTAGGACTGCACAAGGCCTCTGCTGGCAAATATTGTTGAATGGCCGAATGAGCAAATGCGGAAGTACATGCCCATTGGGTGGTCCTTGCATTTGCGGAAGTAAAAAGTTCCCCCCATGAAGAATTTTATCCTCAATGAATGTCATTGTTAGTCATTCTCTTCTTGTTTGGAGGGTCAAATATATAAAATAAACTTTGCTGCTTATTTTCAAATGGACCATCCAGTGGCTTTAACTGCATTTATAATATTGTGTAACTATCACCACCTTGCCAATATGTTCTTTTTTAAAAAAAGGTTTGTTTACTTATGTACATATAAATAAATAGGCCAGAGGTGTGGGGGTGGGGATGAGAGGATTCATCAGGGACAGAGACAGAGTAGGGAACAGAACAGGCAGCTCGACTGAAATCCACTGCTGAAGATTTATTTATTTATGCATACAGAACTGGGCCAGAGGTGCAGGGGCGATGAGAGTCTTCACCAGAGACAGAGTGGGGAGCAGAACAGGCAGATCGAGGAAGTACACTGCCGAGGGGAGCAGCGGCTGGGCCAGGAGAGGTCTGCTGTGCCATGTGGGTCACCTCTGGGGCCCAGAGAGAGATCAAAGTCATGCTGAAGTGGCTTTAGCTTCTTGGTACTGTGCTTTAACCTGCTGCGCCACCAGGGAGGTCCCTTGTTGTATTTTGTATTTTTTTACTTTTCTTTTTCCTGGATCCTTTATTTGGTCCCTATATATATATATATTTAAAGATTTATTTATTCATACAGAAGTGGGGTACAGGCCAGAGATGCGGAGGGTGAGAGAATTCACCAGTGATAGAGTGGGGAGCAGAAGAGGCAGATCAACGAAGTACACTGCTGAGGGGAGCAGCGGGCGGGTCAGGAGAGGTCTGCCACGCCATGTGGATCTCCTCCGGGGCAGGCGGGGATCGAACTTGTGAGGAAGTGGCTTAGGCTTCTTTTGCAATGCATTAACCCGCTGCGCCACCAGGGAGGGCCCTGGTCCCTATATTTTTACTGTAAGTGAAGCCATCCGATAGTTTTCTCTTTCTTTCTGACTTATTTCACTGAGCATAATCCCTTCTAACTCCAGTCATGTTGCTGTGAATGGCATTAGATTATCTCTCTCTCTTTTTTTTAACTGAATAGTATTCCACTGTGAATTTATATCACATCTTCTTGATCTAGTCATCTATTTTAGGGCATTTGGGTTTTTTCTTACTTATTATAAATGTATAAGCATAAGGATGCAGGTATCCTTTTGAATTAATGTCCTTTGGGTAGATCCCTAGGAGTGGAATTGCTGGGTCAAATGGCAGCTTCATCCATTTTTAGCAGTGTGAGGAACCTCCACACAGCTGTCCATAGTGGTTGGACGAGTTGATTCCCAACAGCAGTGCAGGAGAGTTCCTTTCACCACATCCTCGCCAACATTTGTTGTTGCTACTTTATTTAATATGTGCTTGGCCTATTTTTTTTTAAATTGGGTTGTTATTTTGTTGTTGAGTTTAGGAGTTCTGTATATTAAATGCTTATCAGAAAATGATTTCAATCTCTTTACCCATCTTTTATACATTCCTGATAGTGGCCTTTTATGTACAATTTAAAATTTTTTTATAAAGTCCAATTATCTACTTTTTCTTTTGTTGCTTGTGATTTTAAGAAAATTCATTTAGGGTGTTCCCTGGTGGACAGTAGGTTAGAGCGCAGCACTGCCAAGCCGATCTCAGCCGCTTGGGTGTGAGTTCTAACCCTGTCCTAGAGGTGATCCACATGGTGCAGCAGACCTCTCCTGTCTCTCCTGCTGCTCCTCTTCATCCATCTGCCTGTTCTGCTCCCCACTCTGACTATGGTGAATCCTCTCACCACCCCTGCACCTCTGGCCTGTACCCCAGTTCTGTTTGCATAAATAAATAAATCTAAAAGAAAAAAAAAACAACAAAAAAATCTCATTTCAAAATCCAAGGTCCTGAATCTGTGCCTCTATATTTTCTTCTAAGATGTCTATAGTCTTAAATGTATCTCCCCACTCTTTTCTGATCTCCATGTTTCTAGTGAAAAAGACAAGCTCTATGCGGAGACTTCAGGGCCAGTAGATCAGCCAAAATGTAGCCACTGTGCACTGGTCAGCTGTTTAGGAACAGGGGCACTGTCCCCATGGCTATGGCTCGGAATGCGGATGGTAGCTGCTTATTGCAGTGTTCACACACAGCCCATCTTTCACCATACAACTGCCTGGTTGTATCCAATCAGGCTCCCAAGGTCTGAAATAGTTTACTTTGGTCTCTCCCCCACCTCCTGCATAGTTAAATGGTTGTTTTGGTAGAAAAACTAGCCCCCGGAGCTTCCTAGTTGACTTTCTGGGATGTCATGCCCTAGTCATTTTCTTTCCAGACAAGAAGCTTCACTGATTTATAGAAATCTAGTATCAGAGAGGCTGCCCCACCTGCACTGAGACCACCCAATGCTCTGGGGCCATGGCCTGTCTAAAGCCAAATTCCCACCCCTGAGCCTGCTGATTATTTTCAGTGTTGAAACAAAATCGGCAGGTAGGAAATGTACCTTGGATTTTGGATCCAGGCCTCAAACACCCTTTCATAACAAAAATAGCTACAAGTTATTGAATCATTTGTATTGCCAAGAATCTTAATTGCATTTTTCCAGTGGACCCCTCAAAGGCCCTGTGAAGTATGTAAAATGTCACCTCTACTGATAGGAAAAATGTGACCAAGAATCATTAAGAGACTTTCCCAAATCCCATCATCTTCACACTCCAGCTTGCAACTTCAAACGCCTACACTGCACAGTGTTATCCCCTGCGTGGGATCCTGAATGTCCCTCTCTTCCCTATCCTGCCCCCCAGTCAATGTGCAGGACAGGACGACTCCCTGTTCCCTCACCAGTACTCAGATGACTCCCTGTTCCCTCACCGGTACTCAGCGGCTATCCTTCTATAGCCCTGGACTTTAGGCATCACCTCTTGACACGCAGCCCCAGGCCACCTGCCTCCTGCCCCACCTTCTGTCAGAGGCAAACACCAGCAGATCAGGCCCTGGTGGCTGCCCCAGCTCTCACTCCTCCTTGTGGAAGCCAGATCTCGGCACATTTCCATCATGGGGCAGCTTCAGAGACTCTTTCCTGGCCCCTAGTTTGTAGTTTGTGGTGGGCCTCAAAAAACATCTCCCTCCAATCTCTCTCTCTCTTTTTTAGATTTATTTATTCATTTATGCATACAGAACTGGGGTGCGGGCCAGAGGTGGAGGGGCGGTGAGAGGCTTCACCAGAGACAGAGTGGGGAGCAGAACAGGCCAACTGACGAAGTACACTGCTGAGGGGAGCAGCGGGCGGGTCAGGAGAGGTCTGCCACGCCATGTGGTCACCTCCGGGGCAGGCAGGGATTGAACTCATGCGGAAGCAGCTTTCGATTCTTAGTGCTGTGCTTTAACCCACTGCACCACCAGGGAAGGCCTCCTTCCAGTCTTTCTAGGAAGTCTAAACTCAGTGCTCCTGGAATCAGGCCAACTGGGAATGACTCCTAGCCACGTCACTTCCGGGCTGTGGGCTCTGAGCAGCCCCTTAACTCCGTGCATTTTCGTTTCCCCACATATAAAGTGACAGCCCTGAGCTCACAGGGCTGTTGTGACCCACATAAAGCATCAGGTGTGTAGAGGCACTGGATACTCATGAGCTGTGTTTTTGTGACCCCCATACACTGCTGTGTCTCTTGGCGCTTTCCTCCCCAGCTCTGCTACTGGCCTCCTGGCTGTGTATCTGACACTTTCCCACCACCTTACAAGCGGGAAACAAGGGTACAGCAGGTCTCTAGTCCGCCTAGCTTAAGAAAACACTTGCAACACAGTGCTGACTTTCAGCCCAAGTTGCATCACTGTGTGAGTGCTACATTGGTGCCAGCTGGTACTGTGTGCAGTCAGGGCACCAGCCCATGAGGGAGGAGCTGGTGGTCTGGCTCCCTTGATCCTTGGCCCCACTTTCCTTCCAGGAAAACAGTATGTACAAGTTGACCCATTTAACTGTGAGCCCCCACCCATCCAGGTCTGGGCCTCTGCACAAAAATAGCAGAAGAAATCCAACCTTTCTGGTTTTTACTTGATTTTATTTATTTTTGTTTTAACTTATTTTTTGTTACTCTATTAATGTACATTTGTTGTAGAGAAATGTAGAAAATACAGATAAAGAAGAAAGTAAATTAAACTCATCATTCCTACTGTCAGGAAAATTGCTATTACCACTTTGTTTCTTCTTTGTGTATATTATACCTAAGTAAATGGATATACTATGTTTTATAACTCCCCTCCCCCATTAGTCATCTATTGCTGTATAAAAAAATTACTTCAAGACTTAGTGGCTCGGGTCTTCCCTGGTGGCACAATGGGTTAGGACACAGCATTACAAGTTAGCAGCAGCCACTTAAGCGCAAGTTTGATCCCAGCCCCGGAGATGACCCACCTGGCATGGCTGACCTCTCCTGACCCACCCGCTGCTCCCCTCAGCAGTGTACTTCATCCATGTGCCTATTCTGCTCCCCACTCTGTCTCTGGTGAATCTTCTCACCACCCCTGCACCTCTGGCCTGTACCCCAGTTCTGTATGCATAAATAAATAAATCTTTTTTTTTTTTTCTTAAATAACTTAGTGGCTCAGGACATAAAACCTCAGGAGTCCAGGGGCAGCTCAGTGGTGACCCAGGCTTGATGTCTCTCTGAGGCTGCAGAGTCAGCTGCATCTCTGGGGCTGCATCACTTGGAGGCCTTGAGGGCTACTGTGTCTGCTGCCAAGATGGTTCACTTACAAGTCTGCCAGGCTAGGACTGCACATCTGCCAGGAAGTCCCAGTTGTTCCTTATAGACCTCCCCACAAAACACCAGACTGTCTTCCCTCAGAGGGAAGAATCCCTCAGAGGGAAGAATCCATGATGTCTTTGATGGTCTGGCCTCAAAAGTTCAACTCTATAATTTCATCAACCCCCTACTAGTTACACAGGCTAGACTACTCAGCATGGGTTGGGACAATGTGAGGGGTGCCCCCCAGAAGGCAGGGCGCCCCTTGGAGGGTAGCCGTCACATTCTCTTTAAACAACATGTCCCCGGCATCTTTCCATGCTAATAGAGGCAAATTAATCTTGCCATTTCTGATGACAACATATCAAAATGCAGCACAATTAATTTAATTGATTCCCTATTGTTGAAGAGCAGCTGCTTCTAGACCTGGCTGGCTCATAAGCTGCGCTCCCCACCCCCAACCCGCCCTTTAAACTGGGGGATGAGTCCTGTCCCCCAGGCATAAGCAGGGACTCAGAACCAGGGAATGGTTAAGTCGGTGACCTGTCACACCTGGGTCTGGTGAAACCATTTTTACTCTAGGTTAGAGAAGAAATTAATTGTGTCCAGGGCTTCCTTGGAAGGGATACTAGCCATTGGCAGGACAGCCTGGCTTCCTGTCAAGCCACTACCCATTTGTGGGGACCCACTACCCTGCACTCTGCTCATTTGGGAGCTCCTGCTAACTTTAGCAGTGCTGGGAAGGTGCCAGTGTGTCTGGGACATGAAAAGTTCCCTTCCTGGCTGACCAAGGAGTTGGGTGGGTTACAGGGTAGGAGCGGAGGATGTTTTCTGTGCGCCCTCCAGCATGTAAAGAAGACTGACCTGGCAGGCCCCAAACCTAAGAATGGGATGTGATATTTATCTTTTGAGGCACTTTTGACAATTTTCTTTTTTTAAAGATTTTATTTATTTATGCATACAGTACTGGGGTACAGGTCAGAGGTGCAGAGGTGGGGAGAGGCTTTACCAAGAAAGAGTGGGGAACAGAACAGGCAGATAGACAAGGCACACTGCTGAGGGGAGCAGCGGGCGAGACAGGAGAGGTCTACTGAGTTTTGTGGGTTACCTCTGGGGCAGGGATCAACCTCTCACTGAAGTGGCCGTGGCTTGGCTTAGCTTCTCGGTACAGCACTCCAACCCACTGCACCACCAGGGAGGGCCCACTTTTGACAATCTTCCTCACTCTCCCTTCCTCACACACCCGACCCACCCGACCCCAGTCCTCACTGGCCCAAATGAGGTCACGTGCTGTATCGTGGAGTCAACTACACAGCCTGACCAGCCAAAAGGGCTGGATGTCTGGAGGCTGCAGACCGCAGGCCACAGGGAGGGTAGAAAGTCCCCGAAGTTCCCAGCATCCAAGTCCTGTGCCTGTCATGATCCTTCACAGGACTCTGCCTCTGATACCAACCCATATCTCTTCACCAAGTACCACCCAGCCCAAGACTGCGTGAAACACAGAGCAGACCCCTTCCTCAGGTGAAAATCTGCCAGAGACCTCTTGACCCCAGATCAAGTCTGGACTCTAGGGCCCACGCTGACCACTGCTCTCATTAGCGCTCTCTCTGACTACCAGGCTCTTCATGGGCCTCCCTGTCTCCAGGCAGTGAGGAACTGCTGATATCTGAGGTCTAGAAGTGGATAGATTGACTCGCTGCCTCTCTAGGATTTCTGGGCCCAAATTCCAGCCCCCACTGCACCCCCTGACATGCAGGGGTCAAGGAATACTACCCCATGATCTTGTCCCTGTGACCTCTGTAAACTCTGAACCCACACAGGCTTCCTCTGCCCTTCTGACCCTACTGAGACCCTGGCAGTGGGTAGGTGTGCAGCAGCTCCTGGCTGAGCATCTCAGTGCAGAAGCTCTGGGCCATGCTCCAGTCAGGTAGCCCTCGTTTCCTGGTTCTCTGGGGCTCCCAGTTCTAGGGGGATCAGTCTTTCTCCACTTTACGCTATATGTGAAGCACCTTCAGGTCTCATCTGTCCAGTGGTGTCCTGCCTCCTTTCCTGACCCTTCACGAAGTGGTCCCAAAGCACCAGGTGCTGTGTAACAGGGCAGGCAACTTGCCAGTTGCGTCTTGCAGATCCGGCACCCCAGCCAACAATGGCCCCTCTTGCTTTGCTTCCAACCTGTACATCCGACGATTGTCAGGTCTGCAGACTGTCCACATACTGATAGCTTTCAGATTAAAGAAAATCTCCAGTCAGACTGACCCTTGACCTCAGGCCTCATACACTCAACAACTACTTAGCACCAGCCTCTCCTTGCCCAAGCTCGTTTTCCCACCCTATGCACCCCATCTTGGGAATGGGACTGCTCCTCCTGGTTGCTCAGACCAAACCTGTGGAGCCACCCAGCTTCTTCTCCAAAAGATGAGAGATGTCATCTTCTCTAGCAAGTGCTATTGTCCTACTACAGAATAAATCTAGCTCAGCACTCCTCATCCCACCTGGGTTGTTGGGGCACCCTGATGCCCCCGCATCCACTCTGCCTCTCAGTGCATCTGCTGCCCAGGGCAGTGCCTACTGGCTTCTCACCCCTTGATGAAGCTGGGCCCTGAGGTCTGTGTCCCAGGCATCTTTCCAGTGAGGGCACCTTGCCCGTTTCCTGTGAAACAGCATTTCCCTCCCAGACACCTTCACTTCCTTTTCCAGTCCGCTAATGATTCACTATTACTATGTCATTCTCTTCTGTTGCTCCCTGAAGAGGAGGGTCTTGCTTGTTCCTCAGTGTCCCATGCAGAATGCTGTGGGCAACTGATGGTAACACAGGGTCAGAGGGCCTCCATGCTGGCCTAGGGGTTAAGTTTCAGCACTACCACCACAATGCCCTCCCCAGGCAAGGGAGATGACCCACAAATGGTGCAGCAGACCTCTTCTGTCTCACCAGCTGCTCCCCTCAGCAGTGTATTTCAGTACACCTGCCTGCTCTGCTCCCCACTCTGCCTCTGGTGAACCTCTCACCCCACCCCTGCCCCTGCCTCAAACCTCTGGTCTATACCCCAGTTCTTCTATGCCAAGTAAATAAGATAAAAATTTTTAAATCTTTAAAATAGAGACAGGGTTAAAAGGCAGCAGTAACCCCTGCCTGGAAGGTGGGGAGTTGTTCAGGCAGGAAATGCCCTGTGTTTGGGTATAGCTGTGAGCCCCATTATGTGTCTTGTGACCTCCTGGGAGAGGGAGACTTGTCTGAGCTTTGTTTGTTCTCCCGAAAGGGCTGGGGGGAAGGGTGGCTGCTTTGCCAGGGAAGGCCTTTAAACCAGCTTCCACACGCACCAAGGACACTTGTAAGAGAGACCTTTGTCAGCAGAGTCTGGGCTCCAGGAAGGGCTAGGGTCAGGGCAGGCACAGGGCAGGGAACACCCAGAAGGGTCTGGAGGTGGGCTCAGAGGTCCAAGCCCAGCTCTGAGTCCTCTGACTCATCTTGGCAAAGAGCACCGCTGTGCTGTTTCCTCGTGTGTAAGAAATGGAGGTAAGTACTGTGTGCTGGGGTGATGGAAGCACAAGGATTGACTCACACGGGAGAAGCAATGCCCCAGCAGACCCTGCACCTGATGCTTTTTCTGACCTTCTTGAATTGAACCCCACCCATGCTAGCCCATGTTCACATCCTGGGTGTTGAGCACCATATAGATCACTGCACTCTCCTCTCATGCTGCCTTAGACAAAGTGCACCATCATTGGGCCGTGATGCGTGCCGAGGAAGGGGTTTAAGCACCCCACGTTGAGAAGTAGCCCCTAGAGGTGAGGCCTTTTGGAGGCCTGTGTCTGCCTGTGGCCACCTGAAGTGCTAGATCTCAGCAAGAGAAGCTTCCAGCAGCCCGCCCCTCTGCCCCATACACAAACCCTGGGCTAGTGAGTGGGCACACACGAGTGGGAGCGGAAGGGTCCCCACAGTGGGGCCTGTGGACAGTGGTGGTGCTGGCAGGGTCCCACAGTGACTGACTTGGGCAGGACGTGGCTTGAGGGCCATGGCCTGGTATCCTCCACAGGATGCCGCTGCCTCACCTTGGGTTCAACTCATCTGCTAGAGCAGTTCACAGAGGTGACTGATCCTTGGCTCCATTTCCAGTCCCTCTTTCTTCTCAAGAGAATGGGGGAGGGGCAGGGTTGGAAATTTTAAGCTTCTAATCCTAGCTGGGTCTTTCTGGTAACCAGCTCCACCCAGGAGCCCACCCATGAAATTCCAAAGGTTTCTGGAGCCCTGTGTCAGGAACTAGATATTAGAAAAAAGACTCTTCTAGTGTCTTGCCACTCAGGAAATTAGAAAAGCTTCCGGAATTTTGGACCAGGAATTTGGAGCAGAGCTCCTTATCACACATATGCTAACAGTGTTTCCTTTCAGCCTTGTCTCTTCAGCGGCAAGAGGGCATTTACAGTGCTGGTTATCACATTCTTAACAGCCATCCCACAGAAGCAGAGGGGCATGGCCTTCCCAGCAGGCCCCCTGCTACTGAAGTCAGGCTTCCCTCTAGCTGTCATTGGGCAGAGCTGGGCCACATACCCCACGAGAAACCAAATACCAGCAAAAGAGGATGGGCTAGTCCAGCCCCATTCCAGGCTACCGCTGGGCCTGAGGAGGGGCTGCTTCCTTTAAAGGGCTCCTCTGAGCGGGGCATGGCCTTTAGAAGCTGAGGAAGAAGGAACAAATGGCTTGGGGCCTCTTGACCGGAATTGCAACCAAGCTTACATGAAAGGCTGCAGTTGAGAGTGTGAATGCAGGGGAGGGGAGGGATCCCTGGAAACAGAGCACAGGGAGCTCTGTTCACCGCCCAACCTCATGCCCCACAGAGAAGCAGTAACCACTTCCTAGGAGGTGTTTAAGGAGATGCCCTTGTCCAGGCCATCATTCAGAAATGGGGGGAGTGAAGCTTTGGGACCTTACCTAGATGCCTTCTCGC
>NW_004567105.1:42800093-42822593 GCF_000260355.1 Condylura cristata
ACCCTGGCAAGCTGCAGAGCGGCTTAGCCAAGGCTCCAGTTTGGCCTGGTTGTTTGCCATAGTCTTTGTCAGCCCCATTTGTTTGTCATTTCCCTGGTTGAGCTATTAAGTGTGGGGAGCTTTAGTCAACCAGATACCTCCCACCAACCAGCTTCTCCTGATTAATGCTGCCTCAACTGTCCCTGATGCACACCTGTGTCCACTAGCCTGGTATTTCCTTAGCAGAACTTCCTAGAGATACAAGAGCCAGATGTGGGACAGTGATGCCCGCTGCCTATCGCCCTCCAGACTGGCTCTTCCTGTTGCTGTCAGAGCGCCGTCCGCCTCTCCTCGGTAGGTAGATATCTGAGGGACAAAGGGAGGCACCATGTTGCTCCCAACCTTCAACATATCCCACTGCACTTATTTAGGGACTGGTCTTAGAACTCGGCAGTTCTTATTTTTAACTAGTTTATCTGTAGTAGTATGAAGTTTATCTGTAGATCATCCCAGACCCAGGCTCACAGGGCAAAAGTTGACACTCAGCATGTTCGGATTGCAGGCGGAGGGGCCCACACTGAGGACCCTCCCTCCCCTAGTGCTGTGAGGCCCTGTCGGGCCCAGCAGTTCCCATCCCCCTCCCCATGCAGGCAGAGCACATCCTGGCAGAGTTCCAGCTGCAAGAAGAAGACTTGAAAAAGGTGATGAGACGGATGCAGAAGGAAATGGACAGAGGCCTGAGACTGGAGACCCACGAGGAGGCCAGTGTGAAGATGCTGCCCACGTATGTGCGCTCCACCCCGGAAGGCTCAGGTACTGCGGGCCAGAGCAGGGCAGGGGTGGGACCCGCTGGGGAAGCGGCAGCTCTCACCCACAGACTCTGCCTCCAGGCCCCAGCGGTGAGAGGCGTCCCAGCCCCTTCGGAAGACTCAGTCTGTCCCCAGCAGCACTGGGATGGTCTCCCTCTGGCCCAGTCCTGAAATCCCAATGTGCCAGGCACACAGAGAACTGGTGTTCATCCTTAGTTCTGCTGGCCCTTTCCTGGGGTCTGCGGGTTCACCCCAACCTCCGGAAACCTGGATGTTTTATCTTACAATAAGAAACAGGTTCTCGTGGTCATCTGGGGGGCCCCCAGTTTCATTGTGAGTTCAGGCCACTTCACTAGTGTAATCAGTCAGGCAGAACACCCCAGGGTCCTAGCCCTTATGCCAGTGGGAACCCAAAAACTTCAGTTTAAATGGCATGTTGAAGGAGGTTATTGGGTTGTGCAAATGAGGATCGAAATGATCTTTGGGTCTGACACTGACTGCCTGGATTTGCAGTGGTTTTTTAGTTTTATAATAAAAATTTTATAATAAAAGGGGAGTACACACATATTGAATTGCCAGGAAAGTTTAGGTATTTGTAAGGGCCAGCAGGCATAGCAGTCATTCATCATACCTGCTACATGCACCCCATTTTCAGTTGGAGGTTGGAGACCTTCTACATCAAAAGACATGACTCTGTAGCTGGATTAGGGTCTGTGGTGGCTTGTTGTTCATGCTGATCCTGCAGGAATCCCTGGAGACTTAGGCCCCGAAAGCGTGAAGATAGTAAGGGCAATACAATTCCACCTTTCATTAAAGAGGGTGGTATATCACTAAGCCTTTAGCTGGGCTCTGGGCTCGGGGTGACTGCAGTCCAAGATAGGGGAGTCAGCTGACTTCTCTGGTTGATCTTTGACTCCCCCCACAGTTTATTCTGGGGTCCCCCAGATCTGGGTCTGGCAGCCCATTTGTCCAGCTCCGCTGCTACTTTTCCACCTATAACTACCCCTCCTCCTTTCCCGGATCTTGGGGGTTCCTGATGGGCAGTATCCACGAGGCTGATGTGCTTCTTCCTGTGGCTGCAGAAGTCGGGGACTTTCTCTCCCTGGACCTGGGCGGCACCAACTTCAGGGTGATGCTGGTGAAGGTGGGGGAGGGCGAGGCGGGACAGTGGAGTGTGAAAACCAAGCACCAGATGTACTCCATCCCCGAGGACGCCATGACGGGCACAGCCGAGATGGTGAGCAGCTTGGGCTGGGGGCCAGGGGTCTCAGGGGCCAGTGGCCTGCACTCGGGTCACGACCACCCAGGATCTCAGAGTTCAGCTGATCCTGGTAGGAGAACCCACCTGTCCACAAAGGGACTTGGTGGGGGGAGGAAGGGGGAAGGGTAATGGGCAGAAGAAAGTTCAGCCTTAGTGGGTCTAGGAAGACAGCTGAAGGATCTAAGTGGAAGACCCCTCAGACAAGACCCCAGCAGGTCACACCCTCACCCAGTTTCCCAGAGAGAGGAGAAACCTGACAGGGCAGATAAGAGAACACACTAGCCCAGTTGCTCACAGTCCATGCTTGCTACCCAAGGCCCGTGTCACTCCACTGCCCTCTGCCAGCATGGACACTAACCGGGTGGCCTGGCAGCAAGACCACGCTGACTCAGAGAGGGGGACAAGAAGTAAAATGACTCCCAGGGAGAGGCTGGTTGAGCCAAAGCTCGTACCACTGCCAGGCCTGAGGTCAACCTCAAGGCAGGCGGTCTGCAGCAGCCTGTGCTCACGGCACCTCTGCGTGATGTGGGACTGGCATGAACAAAGGCAGCAGGGGTGGTATGGGTCCTTCACTGAGCCCCAGCACCCAAGAGGGAGTGAGTTAGTCAGCAGCGCACTTAGCAGGCCAGTTATTGGACTGTCCATGTGAGCGGGGAGGGGCTGGGCAGGCCAACTATGACACCTGGAGGCAGCAAAGCACCTTCTGGATGAAGGAGACTGAAATGCTGCTACGGCCAGGAACATGTCTCTGTCCAAAGTCTCAGGGGCCAGCCTGAAGCAGGACTTGATTGGGTCCAGCTGGGGAGGCAGGCAGACAGCACAGCTGCACTTGGGGCCTGCCGCACCCTGTGTCATCCTGTCCAGCGGCCAGCAGCAGGGCTCTGGCCTCAGTGTTGATCAGGCAGGACCGGGGCATGACACCGGGGACTGCGGCTCTCCTGCAGTGGGACGGCCACCTCGTGTGTGTCTTCCAGCTCTTCGACTACATCTCCGAGTGCATCTCTGACTTCCTGGACAAGCATCAGTTGAAGCACAAGAAGCTGCCCTTGGGCTTCACCTTCTCCTTTCCTGTGAGACATGAAGACCTTGACAAGGCAGGCCAGGGGGAGGAGCAGGCAGGGAGGCGGTGGGTGGCCAGACACTGAATGTGCTCCCCAGGGAGAGTCTGCCAGGCCTTCGAACCCAGCTTCCTGTTGGCAAGGAGACTTGGAGTCCAATTATGGCTCCATCACATACACTCTGGGAGACTTTGGAAAAACAGTCAGAGTATTAGTTGTTCTTACCATTTGCCTCAGCTTCTCCCACAACCCCAAGGGACACTTTTATCACCCCTGCTATTAGGAAGCTGAGGTTTAGCAACTTGCCCAGGGCAGGAAGTGTCAGGGGTGGGCTCTAGCATGCCCGTGGTCAGCACTTTGCCAACCACTATGGTGCAGACAGAAACATGGGGGGGGGGTCAAAGCTGTAGCATGGGGGGGCCACGTTAGCCTGACGTGTGAGCTGGCCCGTTAGCCTGACAACTACACATAACATAGTTATATGCACACACAAATTACATATGTGTGTATGCACGTGTGTAAGTTACACCCATCTCCACAACTCTATGTGTGTGTGGCAGCTATACACATACACATATGTATGTGCATGCATACATGTCCATTTCGTACATACACTAGTGTGAACTGGATATATACATGTCAGCTGTACACACATACCTGTGTAAGTGTAGAGGTCACACACAGAGACACACGTGCCAGTTCTGCACGTGTTTGTCAGGGAGAAAGTCATCTTGGGGTTCACAGCAGGGGCAGCAGTGAGAACCACCTCACTGGTTTCCCACAGCACCCAGAGGACAGACCACACGCTATGAGCTATTGGGGAGGACCCCAATCTTGTACAAGTCTGCTCCCCTCCTGACCTCATCCTTAATCTGAGATGGCACCTCTGAGGTTCCCTATACAAACATTCTTAACTTGACTGGGGCCCAGCCTTGTAGAAATCTGAGGCATTTGTGGAGAATTTTCTGTACTACTTCTCAAGGTGTGTGGCTCTTTGGGGCCTCTGCTTCCCCACAGGCAATGTGGGATGCAGCTCTGTGGTTCAGGTTAACTCCCTTTCCCTGGCCCCCAGCACTCATCAGCAGCCACTGAGGCCCCTCTCTTCCCACAGGGCATCCTCCTCAACTGGACTAAGGGCTTCAAGGCTTCAGGAGCAGAAGGGAACAACATCGTGGGGCTCCTGCGAGATGCCATCAAACGAAGAGGGGTGAGGTGGCAACCATGCCCACCCTGTGGCTGTCCTGGGCTTCCCTCCCTCGAGGCCAGCATGCACTCTTGGCATCCTCCCAGAGAGAAGTGTTGACCTTGTTGGCCTGGCAGCACCAGCCCAAGGCAAACTGAGCCAGGAGCCCAGTCCCGTCGTCACAGCTTCTGTGCTTCTTGGTAGGACTTTGAGATGGACGTGGTGGCGATGGTGAATGATACCGTGGCCACGATGATCTCCTGCTACTACGAGGACCATCGGTGTGAGGTTGGCATGATTGTGGGTAAGGACACATCCTGTCCTTTCCAGGGGCCTCTGTCACCACAAAACACGGTGCCAAGGCTCCCCTGCCTTGGGTCTGGAGGGATGAGGGCCAAAGTATGTGGCATTCAGTGATGGTTGAGCAGGGCCTGTGTGGCAAGCATTGATCCCAAAGGTGCCAAAGGCCAGGGAGATCTTGAGGGGGTCAGGGGAGTGTTCTGAATGCAGCCGCTATTTACTGATAGAAACATTTTAACACTCAAAAGTCACTGCATTAGATGACACCCCATTTGCACATCCACCTGGATTGAATTAAAACACCTTATCTGGTAAATTGACCAAACTGGGTATATTTATCCAAGTGGAAGATTAGTAAAAGTGGCATCTCCCCCCCAAATGGCCTTCCCAGTGGCTGAGGCAGCTGGCCTGCCCTGCCCAAGCTGAAAGTAGCTCTCTGTTCCCAGTAGGCCTCTTGCACCAGCACTGGGCTGAGCATTTGCTGAGGAGCAATCTCACCAGATATATGTTCCTCTGAGAACACAAGTGTGGGGATATAGCTCTGGGCACTAGTTACCAAAAAGTTGAATGGAAATGGTTTGTTTTGATGTGTCTTTGGGACCAGCCCTGAGGTATTAGATATTCACACCCTTGGGAACTCATCTGTAATCACACACACACACACACACACACACAGAGCTGTCGCCTGACCTTGCTTTGTCTCTCCTTGTTCTTTCTGTCTCAGCCTTTAGATGAAAGTTGTCTTTAAGTTCACCACCCAAACAGAAGCTGCAGGAGCCCTGGCCATGCACCCTGACACTCTACTCCAGAGTTGCCTGGGCCAGCCAGGTGGGGGCGTCGTTGTTCCCCAAGACACGTGCACCTGAGTCCTGCAGAGATGGGAGAGGGTAGCCTGTGGGCTGACACTCTTCAATTACTCTGCTCTGTACTTAAAAACACGTGAATGTGAATTATCAAGATCTGGAAGTTAGGAGAAATCACATCAAAGTCTGGATTTCTGTTATACACACACACACACACACACACACACACACACACACACACACACTATTGGAAAGCCTGGTATTATCAGGCCCTGATTCCAGCAAATCAGCTCCACTGGCTGGCCTTTGAACTTCTGTTCCTGATCTTTTAAGAGCTCTGGCCACTCTTACAGTCAGTCAGATTGATATCCTGCTGTCACAGTTTGAAAGTGTGAAACTCTTAATAATTTCTAAACCAAAAGATCCCTGCTTTCACTTTGCATGTAACCTTGTCAGAGACAGATTCTGCCTGCAGTTGCCTGTGTGATGCCCTCAAGGGCTCACACAGTGCCTTACTCACCTCTGGATGCCCCCCAAATAGGGTCTGGGACAGAGAAGCTCAAACACATGCTTGGAAGGTGCCGAAAAACAAGGGTGGTACATAGAGAATATAAAACCATAATATCCCACACCCGTCTCTAATTGACAAAACACTTTGACACGTTTCCCTCAATCCTTCCAACTATCCAGGTAATGGGAGAAGGTGTTACCAACCCCTTAGGGAAGAGGAACAACCCAGAGAGGTGGGCTCATCTACCTTAGGTTACACGGTAAACCCAGGTCTTTTAACCCCTGGGAGAGCCCCTTTTCCATTGCTCCAGGCAACGCAGGAGACCCAGACAGTGGTGGGTGTGGAGGGCTCTAGGAAGTTGGGAAGACAGGGCCGCAAGGGGCTTCCTGCAGGGCCTGGGGGGATGGCACCCAAGAGAGGTGGGTTCCCAGGAAGGGCATCCCCTGGCCCAAGAGACCCAGATGGGGCCTGATGCTGCCTTCCCCACAGGCACGGGCTGCAATGCCTGCTACATGGAGGAGATGCAGAACGTGGAGCTGGTGGAGGGAGACGAGGGCCGGATGTGCGTCAACACGGAGTGGGGAGCCTTTGGAGACTCAGGCGAGCTGGACGAGTTCCTGCTGGAATATGACCGTGTGGTGGACGAGAACTCCCTGAACCCAGGCCAGCAGCTGTAAGGACTGCCCCTTCTGGCATTGCTTTGCTCATCCAGGCAGATAATGAGCTTGTTTTTAACAGCTCTGGGGGGAAAAGCAAGCTGACAATCCCTTTGTAAAGTGCTGTAACTGCTGTCTCTTCCATCAGCACACACGTATCGTGCCTCTCTGTGACCTGGAACAGTGAGGGATTGAAGGTTTGGTTTTTACGTGGGTAGATAAACTGCACCTCACTACGTTCAGCAGGTGACTGCTGTCTGCACTGAAGGCCCTGAGACACTCCCAGCAGCATTAAGTGGGTTTAACTTAGAACAGTTGCCCAAAGTGTGTGTGTGTGTGTAGAAATACAATATTTCTACACACACACATATATTGGTATTTTGTGAACAGATATTAGTATTTTGTGGACTTCTGCAGGTTTGCATAACAGCTTGTCTGGAATCATGGTTCCTTTACTAAGAAATTACTTCAGGCCAGGCACATGTGAATTCTTGCGTTAGCTCCTTCTCTGGCTCTCATAACCTCTACTAGGGCAGTGGCATTTCATGGACTACAAGGTGAGAACAGCGGTTCTCAGATTTCCAGCACCATGAGTTCTAGAGCTCTGTGGAGACCGGGAAAGAGGGGCCTAGGAGCCTTGGCCTGGTGGCCGAGGCACGCCTCAGGCTAGTCATGAGCCATCCTGAGCCTTAGTTCCCCCAACTGTAACTGAGCAAGGAAAACCACAACCCATCACAGGCGGGAGCACCAAAGTGGATAGGTATCTGCCACGAGCTCAGAGCGGCTGAGCGCCTGCAGCCCAGCGGTCCAGCAGCCGGCCGCGCACTCCTATCTGGTCCCTAAGCCTTCACTGATAAATGAAGAAATGTAGGGGACTCTGGCAAGGCTAGTTACTGCTCCTCACTTGGCTTCCTTGTGACCCCGCTGGGGGCTGGTGGTGCCTGGGAATGGGGACCTGAGGTCCTTCTGCTCTGCTGAGGATAAGCCCAGCACGCCCGTCCAGGTTTGAGAAGCTCATCGGGGGCAAGTACATGGGCGAGCTGGTGCGGCTGGTGCTGCTGAAGCTCGTGGATGAGAACCTGCTTTTCCACGGGGAGGCCTCGGAGCAGCTGCGAACCCGAGGTGCCTTCGAGACCCGCTTTGTATCCCAGGTGGAGAGGTGCGAGGGGGAGAGGGGAACAGAGGTGGAATGGGGGCCAGGGGTGAGGGTACAGGTGACCCCCTGGGGGAAGTGGTGGGGCCGGTCGGTGATACAAGAGACTGAGCTCAGGAGTGGACAGGGCTGGAGGTCCTGTCCTGAGGGGTGCAGTCAGGGGGAGGGGGGGCCCGGGAGGAGGTGAGGTCCTGGGGTGGGGTGTCTGGTAGCCCTCCACCACCTTGGACATAGTGTCTGTCCGCTAACCAGCCCTGAGACATGGCCGTGTAGTCCCACCTTCAAGTAAAGAGGCAGGACTATATAGAAAGGCATGGGCTAGAGGTTACTGCCGGTTTCTATGCAAATGCACCTGCTCTCCCCACTGTCCCCAGCCCCAAGAGCTTTGCCTGGGTGAGGTGGGCAGCGGGAAGCAAAGAGGCAGCCAGGAGGTCAGCTCCAAGAGGCCCTAGGGGGAGGTGGCTGGGGTGCGGGGTGGGGCTGGGAGTGATCCATTAGCCATGCCCTCCGTCCTCCATCCCTGCCCGCAGCGACTCAGGAGACCGGAAGCAGATCTACAACATCCTGAGCACGCTGGGGCTGAGGCCCTCCGCCACTGACTGTGACCTCGTGCGCCGGGCCTGCGAGAGCGTGTCCACTCGCGCAGCACACATGTGCGCCGCCGGCCTGGCCGGGGTCATCAACCGCATGCGCGAGAGTCGCAGCGAGGACGTGATGCGTATCACCGTGGGTGTGGACGGCTCGGTGTACAAGCTGCATCCCAGGTGAGCTCTCTGCGCGCCCCAAGGGCAGAGGACAGGGCAGAGGACAGCCCTCAGCCTCCACCTGGGAAGTGATGGCGGGGGTGGACGTTCACCAAGGCCTTTTGGGCTCACAACTACAGGGATTCTTTTCTCTTTGTCCATCTTGGGGGGGAGTTGAGGGTGGGTGCTTAACCTTAGCGCTGTGTTCCACATGCCTGTAATAGCGCTGAGGTCGGGCAGGGGTGACTTTGTGCCGGAGCGCTGTTAAGAGGAAAATATGCCCTGCTTCCTTCCTGCTTAGCTTCAAGGAGCGGTTCCATGCCAGCGTTCGCAGGCTGACGCCCAGCTGCGAGATCACTTTCATCGAGTCAGAGGAGGGCAGTGGCCGGGGTGCAGCGCTCGTCTCCGCGGTGGCCTGTAAGAAGGCCTGCATGCTGGGGCATTGAGAACAGAGGCCCTGCGGGCAAAGAGGAGACTGCACAGCTACTGGCCCCGGGCTCCAGGGGAGAGAGCTCCCCACAGGTGCTCCCAGCTTGGGCCAGTCAAGAGGCCTCTGATAAGGACCTTAGATACCTCCCCTCACAGAAGATGGGGAAAGCTCTTACCCCTGGGAATGTGGGGCACCCCCGCCGATCTCTTCTTTTATAGACAATTGATGGGATCACCCGAGGGCCCAGGGTTGGTTGGAAGCTGATTTGAGCAGGACTGGAGATGTCCATAGTCCCTGAACTTATGTTGCTGCAGTCAGCTGCCCAGAAGGGAACAGCTCGGGACTGTATTGCATTTCTTCACTCCCTGCCCCATGGGCCTTTCACTCTTGTTCAACCACAACTGTGATGAAGGTGCCCGCTGGACTCTACTGTGGCCTGATTCCCTGGGAACTCAGCCCACATGGGCAGGCAGCCCTGGTGCAGACTTGGACCTGGGCTCCATAGGGGCTATGGGTGGCTGGTCATCGACTCAGGCCTGTTTTTACCTGTGATTCAAGGGCTCCTGGGGGGTAAATGAGAGCAACCAACTCACTATAGAGGCTGTGGGTACCCCAAGGCCCCTCTCACACCACCATTCTGAAGTGGTTTTCGGTTCTGGGAGCACAAGAGATTGAGCCTCAAAGTCCTGTTCCCGTGGGGCCAAGAAGAGGAGGAACTCCACCTTCACCCAGGAGCTCCCACCCCACCAATGCAGGTGTGCAAGCCCCTCAAGAGATGGAGTCCTCACTCCCATGACACTGAACAGAAGCCCAAGCAGCACACCCAAAGCGACCGTCTAGGCCGGCTCTCTCCACACCAGCCTCACGTGCCATCCCACCTGCTCAGTGTCCGATCTGGGACTCTGTGCATTTTTTTAATTAAAAGTTTAGAACATGGCCTTGTCCACCGTTCTTTGGCATCTATGTACAAGGGACAAAATATAGACATGTATAATCTGCAGGCCTAGGAATTTCCTGTCCCCTCCAGTGGGCTTGGCTGGGGAGTGTGAAGAATGACAGGAGAAACAGCAATGGGATGGCAGCGAGGGCTTGGGGCAGCAGAGGTACTGGACTCTCCACAGCTCAGCTGCCCACTCATAACATGTGGTGTGTGAACACATGCTCTTATCGTTCAACAACTTGGATGACCTGCAGAGCCCCAGGAAGGGGTGGGAGGCCGGGCCATGTCTCTGGAAGAGAGACAGGGCTGGTCTCTGGGCCCCTGGTGGTCTCAGCAAGGGGCTCTCAATGTCCACTGGGTTGTTGACAATGACTTGGGCGGGGTGGGGTGGGGGATGGGGGTGAGGTCAGGATATAAGACATCACAATGATTTCTGAGGCCTGGAATTAGAGTCACCGAAGTCAAGGGCCTAATGGCAACTTCCATGTAAACCCAGCTACATATAAACATATGCATGATTTTAACTCACTTTCCAATGAGAAACTGCCCAGCAAATCAGGAATGACTGCTTTATTTCATTCTAAACTTCACCCAAAGTTGTGATTTTGGACTGTTACCCCCTCCCCCTCCCCCCAGACATCTCATTTTCTGGTATTTCTCACGTGGACTTGTCTCTGATCATTTTCATTCTCTTGACTCTCACTTACTCATCGTGAGTGAGCGTCTGATCACTTCATTGTCAGTCCTAAAGTACTCATGTTCTAGCATTTATGCCCCGAATGTCATTGTAATGTAAATTATTTCCTGTTTTTCCTTTGTTACAGTTTTTAGAAATTCTCTATGTAGGTGTATTCTATGAATTTCATTTCAGGAGTGTAAAGGAGCTGTCATTAAATACTTCTTCATTATATAGAAGGGGCTTTGGGTCTGATGGCCGAGAATACCCCCTCTGCCAGCTGCCTCTCCCCAGGGGCACCCAGTCCCTTGGGCAGTGCAGCCTTGCAAAGCCAGGTTCAAGGCCACCACAACCTACTCCTAAGTTCAGGGGCAACCAGTGACACTTCTGCTCTTAATGAGCCAGAGGCTGCATCCCTGGTGCAGTAGAGGAAACCCAGTCCGCTCACTCTGCAGCCGAGCCCCACTGAGGGGCTCAGGGCCCACTGTCAGGGGACCCAAGGTGATGCTTGGGATCCAGGTGGTGCTCTGTGCTCTAAAAGCATCACCCACAGGTTCTACCGGGATCATGGTGTGCTCAGGGCTGTTGTCTGGCCTTAGTCAGATGGGCCGGAGGCCAATGCCAAGCATCTTCAAAACCTCTGGAAATCCTCGGGGATCTCAGGCCAGAGGGGTCTTAAACCAGAGATCATCCTCATTATCACTCGCTGCCCAGCCAAGTCCGCGGCCAGCCCTCCCCCAGCTGTCTTTTTGAACTGGACCGGTTCTGGCTGATCCTGCAGGAGGAACAGTGAGGTGGGTGCCATTAGCAGGTCCTCCTCATTCAGCACCTAGACTGGTGAGAGCCTGAAGCTTTCTCTGCTCTTGGAGACTCACACCAGTCCTGCAGGGACGGTGGACACCCCGATATAACACATACGGGGCTTAAAGGTCACTAAGAATGTGTCTGGAATTTGCCAGGGGCCTGTCCTCCCCCAGCCCAGGCAGGGACTGCCAAGTTTGGGCCTGTCCTCTCCTGCACTCCTTATTTGGTCCTCCAGGTGATAAGGCTGGGACATAAAGGGGGTCTGGAGGTTGTGGGCAACCAGGCTGCCACAGAGGGAGGATGGTGAGTGCCAGGTGGGGACTACAAGGCCAGTGGCCTCCCGGGTGCAGCCCTCTGGGCTCAGAAAGCAGTGCCAGACATTTCTTGCTGGCAGTGGGCCCAGAGGACTGATCTCCAGGAAGAGGACCCAGGCTCTCCTGGGAATGCTGAGGGAGTGTGTATGGAGGGCAGCCTTTGGGGCCCCAGGGAGAGGACCCCTCCCCACCCACAGTGTTGCAGGCCAGCAGAAAGGCGGGGACCCGTGGCAAGGCTGCAGCCACCAAGCAGGCCCAACGAGGCTCTTCCAATGTCTTTTCCATGTTCGAGCAAGCCCAGATCCAGGAGTTCAAGGAAGTGAGTGGCCGACCCAACAGTCTGATCCTTGCTCCCCCTCCACCCTGGGCTCCCCTTCCTCCCACTCCACCTTCCCAGGGGTAGGGGACTGCTCCCACCTAGAGATTCCCACCTCGCAGGCCTTTAGCTGCATCGACCAGAACCGTGATGGCATCATCTGTAAGTCAGATCTGCGGGAGACCTACTCCCAGCTCGGTAAGTGCCCCCACCCCTCACCCTGCCTGCTCAGCTGCTGGGCTGGTGGGGGCCCCTGGGACAGGCCTTCACTTCCCCGCTGCTGCTCACACCTCCTCTCACTGTCTCCTCACACCTCCCTCTCCCTGCTTTACCTCCCCAACTTCCTCTGACTCTCTCTGCCCTGTGTTTGGGAAGGGGGCAGGGTTGTTTGGGCCCTCGCAGGGGGGCCCAGGGTCTCTGTGTCTGTCTGATGTCCCTCCCCACCCCCCAGGGAAGGTGAGCGTTCCGGATGAGGAGCTGGATGCCATGCTGCAGGAGGGGAAGGGCCCCATCAACTTCACTGTCTTCCTCACACTCTTTGGGGAGAAGCTCAATGGTGAGCCTAGGCAGGGCTCCCCTGGAAACCCCTGGTAGGGCAGTGAGTGAGCTCCAATCCCACCTGGACCCCACTGAACTCCACCTAAGCCCCTCCACCCCCGGACCCTGCCTGGATCCCATTTGAACCCCTCCTAGACCACATCTGGGCTCCACCTGAATCCTACCCACACTTTTGCCCTCCCAGAGGCTGTGGGTCGATGCCCCCCACCTCTGGTCCCCTCCACACATCCTTTGCCTGTGTCTCAAGGGTTTTGGTCACCCTAGGTCCTGCTTGTGGGCTGGGAAGTGGGCCTGCTGCCTCCCTCCCAAGTCACAAAGCCTAGTTTCCTGACCAGACCTGCACTTCGGGGGGATTGCTAGTCCTTGCTTCTTTGAACTCTGAGGGATGCTTTGTATTGGGGGGCCCCTCCCTACCTTTCCTGGGTTGAAGACACTGCACCCTGGGTCCTTTCTGGATTGGGCTGGGCAGAAATGGTGGTGTGAGTTCTTTCCTGGTTCTCTCGGCCTCCCAGGGACAGACCCCGAGGAAGCCATCCTGAGTGCGTTCCGTATGTTCGACCCCAGTGGCCAGGGGGTGGTGAACAAGGATGAGTAAGTAAGACTGGCTGGGATGACATGTGGGCACCACGCAGGAGGTAGGGGCATGCGGTTCCTTATGGGAATGACTGCCTATATTTGGGGGCCCTTGCTATTCACCTGGACCAAGGGTGCTTTACCCCCAGCTCCCTGCTCCCCCTGTGGCTGCCCACTGAGGCTCCTCCTACTTCACGCAGGTTCAAGCAGCTGCTCCTGACCCAGGCAGACAAGTTCTCTCTGGCCGAGGTGAGGATTCCCAGTCCCTTCCCAGGGCCTCACCTTGCGCTGGGGAGGCCTTGGTAAACCACTGCCCTGTGCACTTAGAGCCTCCTGGGGGAAGGTCCATCTCTGTTGAGAGGTAGAGGGGGAAGGACAAGGATGTGCAGTCAAAAACTGTCAAAGAGTCACACTGATAGAGCTGTGTGCACACAGTCCCAGGGGTGAGACGCAGGGGCATATTTGGTATTTGGAAGAGGTTTCATACATGAGGGGAGTGGGGTCAGGGTTACCCCTTTGTCCTCTGGCCCCCTTCATGGCCCACCCCTCTCCCCAGTCTGCCCAAAGTCAGACAACTGAAAAGCATTAACTCTGAGTTTTGGGTTTGAGGTTAAATTTGCTAGGGCCATACAACCCAGAGCCCAGGGTGGTGGGTCTTCCTCAGGTCACACAGCCACCCCCCTCGCCGAGTCCTCCCTGGCTGTGCTGGCTCGGGAAGCTGCCTCTCACCACTGCCTCCCCAGGTGGAACAAATGTTTGCCCTGACGCCCATGGACCTGGCGGGGAACATTGACTACAAGTCCCTGTGCTACATTATCACCCATGGGGACGAGAAAGAGGAGTAAGCAGGAGGCGGGGCCCTGGGGGCACCTCAATAAATGCCTGACTAAACCCACAGTGTCCGCTTGTATGTGACAGATGGGGTAGGGGCCAGCCAAGGCCATCCAAGGCACCAACACAGGGTGCAGTGAGAATGCTCACACCCCAATGCACCCCACCCTGCTGGGGGTGTGTAAGCTGCGATATGCTCAGTTTACAAAGAGGGTACTGAGGCCTGAGCGCATGGGCAGCTCTCCTGTGGCCACACCTCCAGGAGCGGGAATTGTGGGAGTGGGGAGAGGAGTGGGCGTGTCCCTTCTGGCACCTCATTGGTGGAAACCAGGGGCTGGAGGAGGGACATGGGGCATTGTGCCCAGCAAAGGCACTGGAGGGGCATCAGTGGGCCCTCCAGAGGCTCACAGTAGGAGAGATGGGGGAGGAGGGGAAAAAGCACACAAAGGCCTTCTGTGGTCAGAGTCAGAGGTCTCTATGGCTGTCCCCTCCCTTCAAGTTTTGCTACGATCAGATAATCCCTCAGACCACCTTTAAAATTTTGCGCAGCCTTTCTATTTTCCATAGTGTCTATTCTCCAGGGAGGGCCCATTGCTCCCCCCTTTTTTTTTAATTTTATAAGTTTATTTTTACATCATTTTGTACACTTTTTTTTCCATCTCAATTGTAATCCCCACGGGTCTCCCATCATCAAGTCACCTGTGTGCCATCACCATAATCCCGTGCACTTCCCCCCACCCCCCGTTTTTGATCCCATTCCCCACTCCACCCCCACAAAATGTCTCTGGTATATGGCTGTTCATTATTCTTGTTATTTTCTCGCCTGGTCCATTATACTCCTGCTATGAGTGAAACCATCTGGTATTTTTCTTTCTCCTTCTGGCTTATCTCACTAAGCATGATCTTTTCCAGCTCCATCCAAGTTGCTGCAGAAGACATGTGTTTCTCTTTTTTGGTTGCTGAGTAATATTCCATTGTATATATGTACCACATCTTTCTAATCCAACCATCTACTTTTGGGCATTTGGGCTGCTTCCATGTTTTTCCAATTGTAAATAAAGCAGCAATAAACATGGGGGTACAAGTATCTTTTTCAATCAGTGTTTTTGTGTCTTTTGGGTAGATACCTATGAGTGGGATTGCTGGGTCGTAGGGAGGCTCCATGTTTAGCAGTTTGAGGGATCTCCAAACAGTTTTCCATAGTGGTTGTACTAATTTGCATTCCCACCAGCAATGCAGGAGAGTTCCTTTTTCTCCACATCCTCGCCAACATTTGTTGTTGCTAGTTGTTTGAAGATGTGCCATTCTCACTGGGGTGAGGTGGTATCTCATTGTGGTTTTAATTTGCATCTCCCTTATAACGAGTGATGTTGAACATTTTTTCATATGCTTGTTGGCCATCTGCATTTCTTCTTTGGAGAAGTGTCTTTTTAGCTCTTCTGCCCATTTTTTTGATGGGGTTGTTTATTTTTGTTGAGTTTCATCAGTTCTTTGTATATTTTTGTGATCAGTAGTCTCACTACTTTTGTGTGAGAAAATGTTTTCCCAATTAGTGGGCTGTCTGTTTGTTTTTTGTAATGTCTCTTTTGCTGTACACCATTGCTCCCATTTTTAAAGTGTTCCAGGTCCCACTGTTCCACTCCCAACAGCCCCCACTCAGGAAGAGGTTTCCACCTGCCAGTGCCAGACAGCACGCTTGGGGCCCGGGTTCAGATCCTGCAGCAGCAATGCTTCTGTGGATGAGCCGAGCTCCAGCCAGCCCGAGGGCTCCTGCCCCAAGTCAGCGGGCGGCAGTCAGACCCAAGGCAGACTGATGCTCAGAGTCTGTCAGGCATAGCTGAAGCAGGGGCCTGTGCCACCCAGTTTGGTTAGACACTGGGCAGGGGCACGGGGGAGTGGGCACAGGCGCTAAGGGGGGGTGTAGTGGAGCCAGGCGGTTGGGCAGCATCAAGCAAGGGTGCAGGGCTCTGCCGAGGCCAATGCCAGTATCAGACAGCGCACCTGCCCCAGGTCCTGGTCACACCAGCAACGAACTGGGCCTGGTCTGGACCTCGGGGGCTCAGGGACAGGCCACCTGATGTGGCTGCTCCTAAGCAGTGAGGACATAAGGCCAGAGGGGTGTCCAGCTGGGGTCCTCCCGGTGCTCCTCCTCCTCTCTCTGCTTCTGAGCAGCGCAGCGTCTGACCTCCACCAGCTGTGGCCTCAGGTACAGTCCCAGCTCTCCTACAACCACTCCCCTGCACTCCCCACATCCCCGCCTCTGGCTCTCAGCAGTAGGCTGGCCACCCTCTTCCACATGCTTTCAGCACGGACACTGCAACACAGACACTACCTAAGAGCAGACTGACTGCATTGGCCCCTACCAGTCTGAAATTTTCTTTTTTAAAGACTCACTTATTTGGCCCTCCCTGGTGGCGCAGCGGGTTAAAGCACAGCACTAAGAAGCTTAAGCCGCTTCCGCATGAGTTCAATCCCCGCCTGCCCCGGAGGTGAACACATGGCGTGGCAGACCTCTCCTGACCCGCCCGCTGCTCCCCTCAGCAGTGTACTTCGTCGATCTGCCTGCTCTGCTCCCCACTCTGTCTCTGGTGAATCCTCTCACCCTCCGCATCTCTGGCCTGTATCCCAGTTCTGTATGAATAAATAAATAAATCTTTTTTTAAAAAAGTCTTATTTATACATATAGAACTGGGGTACAGGCCAGAGGTGAGGGGGGGTGAGAGAATTCACCAGCACCAGAGACAGAATGGAGAGCAGAACAGGCAGACTGACTGAAATACACTGCTGAGGGGAGCAGTGGGCGGGTCAGGAGAGGTCTGCTGGGCCATGTGGGTCATGGCAGGGTATTGAAATCATGCTGCCGTGGCTGCAGATAGCTTCATAGTGCTGTGCTTTAACCCATTGTGCCACCAGAGAGGGCCCTGGAAATTTTATTTATTTACGTTTAAAGATTTATTTATTTATGCATACAGAACTGGGATACAGGCCAAAGGTGCAGGGGTGGTGAGAGGATTCACCAGAGACTGTGGGTGCACTGACGTGGGTACACACTGGTGTGGGTGTAGTATAGTGTCAAGCCTGAGCCTGAAGCCTCTAAACACAACAACTTTGTGAATTAACATTACCTCAATGAAAAATAAAATTTCTGGCCCTCCCTGGTGGTGCAACAGGTTAGGACACAGTACTGTAAGCTACCCACGTCCACTTCAGTGCAAGTTTGATCCCCATCCCAGGGGTGACCCACATAGTGCAGCAGACCTCTCCTGTCTCATCCCCTGCACCCCTCAGCCATAAACTTCGTCCATCTGCCTGTTCTGCTCCCCACTCTGTCTCTTATAGCCTTGTGTCCACTTCTACTCTAGCTGCTTTAAATGCTAGATGCAGCACTGAGAACAGATGGTAGTTGGTATAGTTCACAGATACGGAGTTCTCTTCTTTTAGAACTTTATGCAGGGTGTTTTTGCCTGTTGCTGAGAGGTACTTGAGCTTTAGTTTGTCTAAGTATTTATTTTGGTTTCAGCCTGGGTTGAGGAGTGGCAGGTGCTTGGGCTCTCCCAGCCCTGGCTTCTAGTAGTGCTCTGACCTGTTTCTCCCTGACTTGGCTCCAGCAGTTCTATATTGAGAGCCTCTGGCTCAAAAGTGTAATCCTCGGGCTCTCTCTCCCTGCCGGCTCTCCTGCAGCTCTCCAACAGCGCACCCTCCCTCTGGAAACTCAACACATCCCCTTTTCCAATGCAGTACAGGGTTGGGGGGGGCGGGCGGGGGCGCCCTTTCCCTGTCCTGCCCCTGCCCATGGGCTTTTCCCAGCAGCTGCCCCTTCCTCTTGTGAGTGGCACTGGCCCAGTCTCACTACAAAGCTCACTGAAAGCTTTCCCACCCCTTTCTGCTGGCCCACACCAGACACTGCTCTGTGTGCTGTGGTCCTGTTTTCCTCTCACCATTTGTTTTTGGCTTTGTTTACTGCAGTTTACTTGTGAGCATTGAGTAGAGGCATCTTCACCCTGCCACCAGCTTCCAGACTTCCCCACAGTCCTCCTATTTGTGTTTCACATGAAACAAAATCAGTTCCTATCTTATCAAAGCCTGTTATTTGAAGCTTTTTACTACAGTGGGTCCTTGGATGACATCATTTTATTCAGTGTCATTTCTTTATCATGTTGATGAGATGAAAGGAATCCCAGCCAGTCAGAAAAACAAGATCAAGTGATTCTAGGACCTATTTATTTCATTTTTTAAAAAAGATTTATTTATTTATGCATGACAGAATGGGGGTAGAGGCCAGAGATGCGGGGGCGGTGAGAAGATTCACCAGAGACAGTGGAGAGCAGAACAGGGTAAGCACACTGCTGAGGGGAGCAGCGGGCGGGTCAGGAGAGGTCTGCCGCGCCATGTGGTCACCTCCTGGGCGGGCAGGGATCAGACTCATGTGGAAGTAGCTATAGCTTCTTAGTGCTGTGCTTTAACCCTTTGCGCCATCAGGGAGGGCCTGTTTATTTCATTTTAAGTCACTTGTAAGAGATGATGGCCAATGCTAAGTGAGAACTCACTATATTCACATTAGAATCCAGACCTAGCAAAGTAGCATTATCCCCGCCTCACAGATAGGAAAACTGAGGCACCAAGTGGTTGAGTCACCTGTGGGAGTTTCCACCACAGGTGGCAGAGCCAAGTATGACCCGCTGTGGGCCTCTGTAGACCAACCCAGAGCAGAGCCCCAGGCGCCGAGGCCACTGGTCTGGGGTTCCTCTCCCTGTGGCCCTGAGGCCCACAGCACGCTGAGTCCTTGCCCACGAAGGTCTCCAAGCCCTAGACACCTCCCAGGGCTAAAAATGCAAAGGTTTGAATTACACACCCCCTGAGTGCACACACCCACCCCTCCCAGCCACCTCTTCTGAGGTCAGCCCAAAGCCAGCCCCATGCAATGCTGCTTTTAGTTAAGCACCACAGGGCGCACACATGTTACACAGCTGTAACTGACCTTGTTTTTCTGATTCAACATGCAGATGGAAGCATGTGCAGATGGATTGGGGTGGCTACTACCCCACTCTCTGGGTGCTTTCAATGCAGGTGCCATGACAATTTACCAGCTGAAAAGAGAAGTGAGAGCCCTGGAAATGTGGCCATGAAACTGGAGGACCCCCCCCCCGCCGGGGCTCCGGTGCTTGTCCCCAGAGCACTGCTTGCAGGCAGGACAAGAGGCAGCAGGTGGCAGGCTTCTGACGGGTTACCACCAGTGGCCCCTTGGGGCTCAGGCTGCTGGCGGAGGCCGGCAGGGATGGCGCATGGCAGTGGTTCCTCTAGCATGTCACCCCTTGGCGTGCAGCTCCGCGGTGGCTTCCCCAGCTGCAGGCCGTAGAGAGCCCTGTGGAGTTGGTGCCTGGATCGCAGACTAGGTGGGTCAGGCTCTGAGCTGAGCGGTGCTATGTCCAATCAGCCATAGGACTGAGACCAGTCCAATCAGACTTGTTTGTGGGGAACTCTGGAAAGAGTTTATAAGGTGGGAGGGACACCAGGTCTGAGCTCTCCAAGGGCTACTGGCCTGCCACACTCTCGGGCTTGTTCACACTCTCTCACTCCTGCACTCTCCAGGCCTTGCTCAGATTCGCTGGACTGCCCTGACCTGCTCGCTGGACTGGGTGCTCTCAGATGCATCCAGCAGCCAATCTCCAAAGGAAGCAGAGAAGCTGGGAAGCTTTGCAGAGGAGCCTCAGAGAGCGGGAACGCTAGTGACTGGGTGACCGGTCAGCATTCTGTGTCTGGGTCACCTGGGAGAGCTGTGGATCGTCCTGCAGCACTTCTCGGTGCTGCTGCCTCTGCTGTTGTCTGGTCCAGCGTCCTGGGCCATCCGTCCCAACTCTTAGCCTGTTGCTGTGGGCTGCTGCGTCACATCAGGGGCCCTGCCTGTGAGCACCTCCAACTGCAGTGAGCTGGATCCTGGCCCGCGGCTCACCAGAGGGCCACGAGCTCCCCACCCTCACTGACAACACCATCTTGGATGAGTGGTTTCTGTTTAGGATTTTTGATGCTGTGGACACTATCTGGGGTGAGACAGCTGGCCACATGTGGCCTTGAGTACTGTTTCCTCTGTTTGTTAAATAAACTCCACTGTTGTTCCCTGAGCATGAGTGGCCTTGCAGTTGTGTGGGTGGGTGAGGACCCTACAGTGACCTCCACCTGGCCACTGTCCTTTTGACCAGCTGTTGCCCTGATCTGTCTCAGGGATACCAGAGGAGCTGCCACCGTCTCGAGATGGCAAAGCCCCTGTACGCTCTGCACACCTCTGCAGGGGAACCCCGTGGGAGCTAAGGGGCTCAGTGTGTCTAGTATGTGGAGCTGTTGCTATCAGGAAGCTGAGCTTGTTTCTCCAGCTGGTGGCTTCTTAGCCTCCAGCAGCGTTTCAGGCCCTCCCCTCACATTCTTGGAACCCAGAGGTCACCAGGCAGAGAGAAGCCAGGATAAAAGATCACATGGAGAGAGAGAGAGAGAGACAGAGAGAGAGACAGAGAGAGAGAGAGAGGTGTGAGGTGTGGGCCTGGTCATCTCACTTGTATCCACCACTCACTGGAGAAGAGACTGAGGGCCCCTAGCCCCAGTCAAGTGGCCACATCCAAGCTCAGACAGGGAGATGCCTGGCATCCACAGTGCCAGGAGAAATAAACACTGTCGCTTTAAGCTCATAAAGCTGGATGGTTTGTTTGGCAGCAGTAGCTAAATGGAACATCACCTTCTTCTGTATGTGACTACAGGCAGTCGCCTTGGCACTGCAACTGTCTGTGGGCACCACGATGCCAGAGAATGCTCACCCCGTCCCTAGCACTGAGCCTGGTGTGCAGTGTGTGCGCAGGGAGAGCCTGGCGAATGATGAGACTCTCCAGACTGAGACCAGGACACTTTGCGACGCTGTGAGTTCTTGGAGCCTGTTGCCTGGAGCACTTTGTGCCTTTTGGTTCCTCCTTGGGTAGTGAAGGCCTTCAGCCGGTTTCTGCCCTCTGGAGTAAAGGGTTAGATGGGCAGCTGTGGCTGCAGGGCAGGAGAGCTCCTTGCTATCCAGACACCCAGTGGTCTCTGCAATACTGTGTCCTGGTCTCCACCACCTCAGGAATCTGCAACTTATCTCAGCCCATCTGCCAACTTATCACACGCTGCCCTTCCCAAAGACCTGAGTGCTGTCTGTGGAAGATCTCCACGAGGACGTGTTGCTGACACACAGAGATACTCAGCTCCAAAATAGGACCTTATCACTCCTGCCTGGACTGCTCTGCCGTCAGCAACACCTCCACCGTCCTCCTCAACTCTCTGCTTCCTCCTTCTCCCTTCTTACCACTCCCCTCCCCGCTGCCCCAGGGCCTGCAGAGGTACAGGGATTAGCCCCTTCACAGCTCCCCCTTGGGGAGACAGGTCTGAGCCACCACATCCCTGCAGGGAGCTTCCCATGGGTGGAGGACTGGATCAAGGTGTGGTGAGCCACACAATGGAATAGTATTCAGTCATAGGGAGAGATGAAATGTTCCCAACCACTGCAGTGACAGCCTTGGGAAGTGGGGTTCCCTACCTTGGGCCATAGATGGCAAGGCTCCCAGAGGAACAGAATTGGGGCAGCAGGTATGATGAAGAGAGAGAGGTAAGGGAGTGGAGGGGAGAAAATGTACAGAGGCCAAGCAACGGTCAGGAGAGGGACAGCCCTTCCTGCTCGTTGTCCCACAGGGCTTGTATCATAATGAACTCTTTTTAGTTGCTTTCTGTGACATGTGATCAAGACCCAGGTCTCAACCGCAGGCCTGGTTGTGGACTGCTCCGTGACTTCAGCCTGCCGTGTGCTGTCTGGGGTCTGGCCCTCCAAGCTGGCCATACCTTGCCCTCATCCGTGCCAGCTCCATGGGGCCTTCCACAGCAGATTCCATTTGCTGGCCGGGCCTGACTCTGGGGACCCTCTCCGTGGATGCCCACACTGTTTCCATTGGACATGAAAGTGCCTCACAGCAAATGGACTATTAATCCAGCGCCAGTACTGTTCCCACAGCTCTGATTGCCATGGGGATCACTGCATGTGGATTCAGCAGGGGAAGCTTCCAGTTACCAACCCAGAGAGGCCGAGGAGCTTGGACCTCACCACACAGCAAGCAGGAGGCGCTCAAGCAAGGCAGCGGGGACACCTCTCCCAGGCTCCCTTTCAAGAGTTGGTAATCTACGGGCAGAGAGAACTCAGGACTGTCAATCCCAGGGCTGGTATTGGATCAGAGACTTCCAGGTCGGACAGATAGCTATGCTCCCGGGTTTCTTGCCCCCCTGTAGTTTCTCTCTGCTCCCAAACCTGGTCTTCCAATCTCCCACAATTCTGTGTGTCCCTGAAATCCAACTAGTCAACTCATGTAACTCATCATAACTGATTTAGCTGCCTTTCACCCACCACTGAATGACAGCCCCACTTCAGGACCCGGGTGTCATTTTCTTACAAGGCAACCAATTCACGTTGGGTTACCTGACTGTGGGCCCTTATCCGTGTGCTTAAAGGGACCTAGAGGATTCAACTGCAGGTCCAATCAGACTTGTTTGTGGGGAACTCTGGAAAGAGTTTATAAGGTGGGAGGGACACCAGGTCTGA
>NW_004567105.1:42822718-42826379 GCF_000260355.1 Condylura cristata
GGGAGGGACACCAGGTCTGAGCTCTCCCAGGGCTACTGGCCTGCCACACTCTCGGGCTTGTTCACACTCTCTCACTCCTGCACTCTCCAGGCCTTTCTCAGATTTGCTGGACTGTACTGACCTGCTCGCTGGGACTGGGTGCTCTCAGATGCATCCAGCAGCCAATCTCCAAAGGAAGCAGAGAAGCTGGGAAGCTTTGCAGAGGAGCCTCAGAGAGCTGGAACGCTAGTGACTGGTTGACCGGTCAGCATTCGTGTCTGGGTCACCTGGGAGAGCTGTGGATCGTCCTGCAGCACTTCTTGGGGCTGCTGTTGTCTGATCCAGCATCCCATGAGGAGATGGGTAACTTTGGGTGCTTGATTTGGAAACTATTCTTTGTATTTTCTGTATAGCACACTATATTAAAAGTTTCCATTAAAGATCTATATGCTTTGTCTTGATACAGAGCATGGCTGAACCTATTTAGAACAGACAGACTTGGGGGTTTGTGGGTGCCCCTCTCTCTGCCCTGTAATAGTGCCCCCACAGAGAGCACAGCAAGCTAGGCGCTCTGAAAGAGCCATTTCTCAAGCTACCATCTGAGAAAGTATATAAAGGGGAAGTCTGAAGGGACTTCTCCTATAGGCCAGGGAGTTACCACTGGTCAAGTCAACTGACAGCTGTGGATGTTTTCATGCTGGAACTTCTCTGTTTAACTGGCAGTAGCAACGCCTATACAGCTTCTGTGAGGAACAGGTGTTACATTTCACCTCAATGGTTACAATAACTGCCCTGGAAAAGCAGGTGCTCAAGTGCCTGTCACTGAGCTCACAGGAAAAGTCTCGTGGTTGTCAGTCCCTACTCACAACTGCCCACAATAAATGACTTCATTTGCAACAAAGCATGGAGAAACACGAAGCTTTCAAGAATAGAGAGGGTGTGGCGAAAGACCCTTAGGCACAGGAGAGCCTAGACTGCAGGCTGAGCAGTTTATAGGAGCAAACTTGGAAATGAGACAATTGGGAGGAGCCCCATAAGGATAAGAACAGACACCAAAAACTGCCTTTAAAAATACAGAATTTTTGTTTTGTACCCCAGCACCATCCCTTGCACCCCTTTCTTCCTCTCCCCTCCCTCTTAGCCCCCCAAACCTCACTTTATTAGTGTCTGATCATTTTTTTATACATAGTTAACTTTTTAGAGTTTTTTCCTATGTAAATTCTATGTCTGCAATTCTGGCTTGCTTTAATTTCCTAAAACTCCCATTTTCCTATAAATGGCAACACTTCGTCTCTCCCTATGACTGAATAGTATTCCACTGTGTGGCTCACCACATCTTGATTCAGTCCTCCATCTGAGGGTACAAAGATTGCTTCCAAGTCCTACCTGTTGTAAATAATGCTGTAATAAACATTGAAAAGCATGTCCTTTCTTGGCTGGTGGTCTCAATTTCTTTGGATAGATGCTCAAGAGGGATGGTTGGGTCATATACTATTTCCATTTTTAGTTTTTTAAATTATTTCCAGATCACTTCCCCAAATAAGAACTAGTTAACATTCCCACCAGTAGTATGATAGGATTCCTTTTTCACAACATCCTCTCCAGCAATTGCTTTATTGGGGGGGGGGTCTTTTAAATATGTGCCATTCTCAAGGGTATGAGATATCTAGTTGTGGTTTTGACCTGTATCTCCACTATTAAAAGTGATGATGAACTCTTTTTTCATCTTTTTTGGCCTCGGATACCCTCTTCGATGAATTGTCTGTTCAGATCTACTGCCCACTTGTTGTTGTTAAATTGTATATGTCTTTAAATATATCTTGGCTATTAACCCCTTGTCAGTTACAGTCAGTAGGATGTCTTTTAATCTTTTATTTTCTTTCACAGTCTAAAAGCTTTTTAATTTGATGTAATCTCAATTGTTTATTCTTGCATGTTTCCCTTGCCATAAGGGGGGAGTCTCCAAAGACATCTTTATCAATGATGTCATGAAATACATTGTTAATGTTTTCTGTTACACATTTTATTGTTGGAGGTCTTATATTTAAGTCTTTGATCCATTCTTGAATGCACTTTTGTGCATGGAGTTAGAGAGTGACCCAACCTCACTCACTTGTATATGATTATCAAGTTCTTCCAGTCACCATTGTATGGTCCTGGGCTTTTATCATGAATTAAATGTTGATATGTAGGTGCATTTATTTCTAGGCTTTTGATTCTGTTCCATTGTTTGATGTTTCTATTTTTTTTTTGTCAATACCATAAATTGTTTTCATCATTGCTGCTATATAGTACATTTAGTAACAAGCTCTCTTCATTTCTCCCCTTTTTCCTCAATTGCTTTAGCTATTCAAAAATATTAGTGTTTCCATATGTATTTTCATATTTTTGCTCAATTTATTTAAAAATATTGTTGATATTTTGATGGGGATTACATTAAGTTTATAACTCGATTTTGCAGCAAGACTTACTTTGGCTATATTGAGTCTCCCCATTCATGTGTGTGGAATATCCTTCTATTTCCTTATGTCATGATCTAAGTCCTTTAATAACATCTTGTAATTTTCACTATATAAGTCCTTCACCTCCTTGGTTAGGTTAATTCCTAGGCAACTGATTATTTTTGAAGTAATTATGCGTGGAAATATTTTCTTAATTTATTTTTCTTCTCAGTGATTATAAATAAACCCAGAAATAAACCCACATATTATGGACAATTAAATTTTGACAAAGGAGCAAAGAATATGCAATGGAACAAGAACAGTTTGTTCAATAAATGGTGCTGGGAAAACTGGACTGCTACATGCAAAAGAATGAAGCTATACCTCACACCATGCACAAAAAACAGCTCAAAATGAATGAAAGAGTTGAACATAAGACCTGAAGCCATAAAATATATAGAAGAAAATATAGGCAAAATACTACACAAAGACATACATCTCAGCAACATCTTTAAAGGCACATCCCCCAAAACAAAGAAAGACAAACAGCTGGGATTACATCTAACTAAAAAGTTTCTGTATCGCAAAGAGACACTAACAAAAACAGAGACACACCTTACTGACTGGAAGAGAATTTTTACACATAATAAAACTGATAAGGGACTGATCACAAAGATCACACAAAAAATTTCACATGACTCAACAAAAACATAGTAAATAATCTAGTAAAAAAAAATGGGCAGAAGAGCTACAAAAGACACTTCTCCAAAGAGGAAATACAAATGGCCAACAGGTATATGAAAAAATGTTCAACATCACTTATAATCAGAGAAATAAAGTCAAAACCATGATGAAATAGCACCTCACATCTGTGAGACTGGCTCACATTAAAAAACAGGAAACAAATATTGGTGAGGATGTGGAGAAAAAGGAACTCTCCTGCATTGCTGGTGGGAATGCAAACTGGTCCAACCACCATGGAAAGTTGTGTGGAAGCTCCTTAAACCACTAAAACTGGAGCTACCATATGACCCAACAATTCTACTCCTAGGAGTCTACTCAAAGGACACAAAAACATTAATTCAAAAGGATACTTGTCCCCCTGTGCTTATTGCGGCACTATTTATACTAGGTAAGATGGAAACAACCAAAATGCCCAAAAATTGATGATTGGATTAAGAAGATGTGGTATATATTCACAGTAGAATACTATTCAGCAAAAAAAAAAAAAAAAAAAAAAA
>NW_004567105.1:42826479-42866686 GCF_000260355.1 Condylura cristata
AAAAAAAAAAAGATAAACTCATGCCATTCACAGCAACGTGAATGGAGCAAGAAGGGACTATGTAAAGTGAGATAAGCCAGAGGAAAAAGAAAAATATCAAATGGTTTCACTTATAAGAGGAATAAAGGGGAACCAAATGAGGGGTCAGGAAAAAATATATAACAATAATAACAATTAATTTAAAAAAATTATCAGGCAACCATCAGTTAGAGACATTCTTCAAGGGAGGGGGAGGAAGAGGGACCAAAACAGAGTAGAGAAGAACACACTGGACTATGGTGATGGTTCACAGGTGAATTGGTGGTGGGAATTTTATGGGGAATACACCTAAAAGAAGAAAGCATACAAGCATACATTGTACAAAAGTAAACAATGATGTAAAAAGAAATAGCTCTATATATACATTCCTAAAAAAAAAAAAAAATAATGATGGCAATACAGCCCACAAGAAGAGGGGGGAGTGGCTGTGGGCAGACCCCCCTACAGCTGTTGACTTGGGTACATGCCAGCGTTAGGGTTGCCAACAGTAGGGTTCCCAAGTTGCATCCAGGAAGGAGGCTGCATTTTGGGAGAATTACATATATGAGGGCACAAAATGAGGACTCATGGCTTGAATGTGAGGCTCACAATACAGTACAGTTGAATCCTGCATTGAATCGCAGTGCTTAGACTTCTGTATACAAAACACTACTACAGTTTTACCACAATAAATATTTTTTAATAAAAGTATGCTTGTGAGCCTCATAGAGGGTCCTCTCCCTATAATGACACTCATCCAACCTTTGCTGTCAATGCAAACATGTACCTATTTTAAAGGACCCCCCCCAAAGGCACCACTTTTGTTAAGTCTTTGGGTCACACCATTTTGCCCATTTATATATCTAGATGTTTCATTAAAGAACATCTTTGATTTCACACTGAGAACACCCAGAGAAAATGAAGTGGTTCATGTTTTACCATAACATAAGAAGTTAGCAATTGGCCTGAGGCTACAGTTTCTGAGTTGGTATATCTGGGCTCTTTCCATGGATGCAGGACTGCCACCTACCGTATTCAAGACAGAAAGAAGGAGGGACAGCCGGCTGTGCCCCTCCCTTATTACAAAGGCAGATTTTCAGAAGTCCAAACCTCCATCTTGTGTCTGCCAGAATTGACTCATCACTAAGCTTGGTTGCCAGAGAGGGCAGAGAAAGTGAGCACCTAGTCTTTTCATCTCTTTAGCCAGTAAGGGGGTGAAAAGGGTGTAATGTTGGCACGTCCCAGGGCCTACACCACATGGGAGTACACCCAGCTGACTGTGCCTGCCCTGCAGTAGCCACCATTACTCCTACTATGACTGTTGTTTAGGGTAGAAGCCGTCATCTGCTCCATCTGTGTGCCTGACACAGCGTCAGGTTTACTTGTTGCTCATAAGGCAGATAGCACACTGCCTGCCCTCCCACCAAGTATTCATTCAACCAGTATAGACTGAAGTGGGAGTCTACCATTGGCCAGGGGCTGTAGTAAGCGAACTAGAGTAGCTTCCCAAATATTCTCTGAAGGCAGACTTACCCAACTCAGTCTGTACTGCATAGATGTTTGACAGTCTTATTAAATGGCTGGGGCAGAATGGCGAGTAATCGGTTGTATGTTTCAGCTGACCTGGGAGAGGGGAGGATTCACTTGTTCATGTGGAGATGCAACACTCAAAACGCTGCAGGCTGAATCAGCATGCTATGGTGTGAATTTTAGCTGTTACTAGCTGTGTGACCTCTCTGTACCTTAGTTTCCTCATCCATAAAGTGGAAGAATAGCTCCTTTCAAAGAGTTGAGGATTAGATGAATTAGTATGTATGAAGAACTTAAAATACAGGCAGGTTGGTAATATGCGTTTTTATGTGTCCCACTCTTTTTATGCACTTTGTTGTAGATAGCAGATCTGGCTTATAGGAAACATGTCGGGTAAATGAGCAGACAGCCCACATAAAATGTCAGCCTGGGGGTGGGGCACAGAAGAGAGTTGCATGGAGAAGGACCACTCGGAATCGTTTAGGACTTCTGTGACTTAGTGAAGTGAAAGAGACTGTCCAGAGCTGGGGTCGGAACCTGCAAAGTTTAGTGGTTAGGAAGGAGTGTGGACTACAGGCCGGGAGGGAGGACGCTCAAAAGAGAGTTGAGTGGAGGTTGTGCAGGGCCTTGGTCCTGTCGGGAGACCTCACAAGTGCACCAGTTTCCCTGAAGCAGACTGAACTTAGGACCACCGCGGTCTGGCCTCCAATGCCCACCCCTGCTCGCGGGTCTCGTTCACACCGGTCTTTCCTTCCCTCGGGTTATGCAGCCTTCCGCGTCAATCCTCCCACTGTGCGCCGTCGGCAGTAGCGTACCCCGCAAAGCCAGGCGCCCTGCCTGGCCTTGGGGTAGGCGAGTTGCAACTACCCGAGACGCCAGGCGAGTGCAGCAGCAGAGCACCAGGACAGCCCACGTCCTTTGCTCTCAAGCACAGACCAGGGTCCTCAGAGCGGCCGACTCCTCCCCCGTTGCCTAGGGAACGGAGGCGTGGCTCCGCCCAAGCATAGCGTGCGCGGGCCGGACGCGCGGCCTTGGGCGGGGCGGCGCGCAAGGATGTGGCGCGTGGCGGTGAGCGGGCCAGGTTGTGATGGACGGAGCAAAGAGAGCGGCGATTGGCGGAATGTGGCCACAGGGGGTGAGCGCGCGGATTGGTGAAAAGCGGCGATGGGCGGGGCGAGGCGCGCGGATTGGCGGGATGCTTGGGGCCCAGGTTGGCGGGATACGGCTGAGTACGGTGTGGCACTAATGTAGGTGAGGAGGTTCCGGTGTCCCGGGGGTCGGGACTGGGTGCAGCGGGTGGACGGTGTCTGTGGAATCTAGACAGGGTCACCGCTGTCCTCACCGAGCTTGCCTGGAGAGCGGGGCGGAGCCGAGGGCCCCACACTGCACTTGGGGCGACAGTGAACCCGGTCCCAACCCACTGTTGTGCGACAGAAACAGGATACGCCCCACCTGCGAGATCTGACCTGTTAACACCTATACTAAAAGGTGAAAGAAAAAAGGAGATGCCTGTTTCAGCGTAGTTCTTATTTAACACGTTACTTGCAAGCTGCTATCATTCCATCACGTGTGTGAGGCGATCCCTGACCTCCCACCCCCCAGGGTACTGACCCTGGACCGCAGACTCGAATCCCTGCGGATGGGCCCACCCTCACTCGCTGGGCTTTCAACCCTGGCAGCCACAGGTAGCGCTCTGCAGCTGGTGTGCCCTTGGGAGCAAGACACCAAACTTAAAATATGCCTTTTGCTGGAAGGTAAATGCTGTGAAAAATAAAAATTGGAGAAGCAGGCACGCGGAGGAAAGTGCAGTTAAAAGTCAGACAGTGATGGGAAACGGTGAAATTTGGCCTGGGATGAGCCAGCACGTGCATGGTGTGGAGGGGGACGGTGAGGGCAGGTCTTCCTGGCCACTGTAAGGACTCCAGTTTGTAGTCGGTGAGATATTTGGAGTTTTGATTTACATTTTGCTTTATTTTTATTATGTAGTCATAGGCTCGCTTTTAAAAGGTAGAACTATGTGGTAATAAGGCTGCCTTCCATCCTGAGATGGAGCTGGTGCTGGGGGACTGTATGGGGCCAGATGAGGATTTCCAGTTAGGGTGTGTGAAATTGGACCCAGCTGTGGAGCAGTCAGTGGGCACCTGAGTTAGATAGGAGAAGGCTGCTGAAAGAAACCTCCCTTGCTTTTCTTTTTCTCCCTTTTTGGATGAGGGCTATGGCGAGACTTTAGTATCCGGCACAGACGAGTTCCAGTATGGTTTTGACTCCCATGTGGTGTGGGCTCCAGCTCTGCCCCTGCTTTCCTAGTGTGTGGTGTGCACTGTGATCCGTTAGGTACAGACAGACACAGGAGGAAAGACGCTGCTGTGGGGTGGGCAGGTGTTGCAAGAATGCATTTATGTCCTCATAGTAACCACTGCCTCCCTGGCCTGGCCACAGGGTTCTGCACACAACCAGCACCGCCATGTTTTCCGAGCAGGCTGCGCAGAGGGCTCACACTCTGCTGTCCCCGCCATCAGCCAACAACGCCACCTTTGCTCGTGTTCCTGTGGCCACTTACACCAACTCCTCTCAGCCCTTCCGACTCGGGGAGCGCACCTTTAACCGGCAGTATGCCCACATTTATGCCACCCGCCTCATCCAAATGAGACCCTACCTGGTGAACAGGGCCAAGCAGCACTGGGGTAAGTGACAGGTTTAGGGGAGTGCTTCCCCTAAGCCTCCTCCCCCCTCCCATCCCAGAAAGTATTTGGGGGTGTTCCAAAATGTGTAAGACCTGGTAGAATGGAATCTTTACCTTGTTCTACTTCCCAATTACCTTGGGAAATTAACCTCTTGATACCTCAGTTTCTTCTTCAACTAATTATGAGGATTAAATTAAGGAATTTGTGGGTCTACAGTTAGGTTTAATCCAGAGGCTGGGTGGAGGTAGCTTGCTTCTGGGGTTATTGTGCTGGCAAAAGAAAAATCACCAGTGTGTGTCTTCATATTCGTTCTGCTGTGGCTAGCAAGTACCTCAGTGTGGCAGGCCAGCTGTCAGCCCCGAGGATTTGGGGCCCAGTGGAAACAACCTCCCACTCTTGAGGGGATACCCTTGTGGTCACTGATGTCATTCTCATATCCTCCTGACACCCCTGTTTTTTGGGTATGAGTCTCAGTTCCATGGACTCTTTGGTCTCTCCTCATGAAGTGGCCTGGACAATGCAAACCTTTTCCTGTTGTTCCCATTTCCTTCTCAGATATCTCTTGCAGTTAAGTTATTCTTGAAGGAGAAGCAGGACCTCTACCTTCCATTTCTGAGTTATGCTGGCTACATTACCCCTTTCTTACTATCTATAAAAGTGGCTTTCCAAGTAAATTTTGGATTCATCTGGTATGTTTTTAAATTGAAATTTTTGTAGGGGAGGCCATGTCTTACTCATTTTATTTTCTCTGGTACCAGTGTTAGTAGATCTCAGCCCTGGTTGCCCATTGGAGCCATCCGGAAAGCTTTGGGAAGCCCCAGTTCTTAGGCCTGTCATATCAAGAAGGCTGGATCGACTCTTGTTTCACTATAGGTGTCCAGGAGAACACCTGACGAAATCTAGCTAGATCACCACATTCATTAGAGACATTTTCTGTTTTTTAGTTGCTTGCATTTCCTTTACCACATAACAAGGGACTCCTTCTGAGGCCATTGCCCTTTTTCTCAATATCCTCTAAGTGCTTCTGGACACCCTTCCCAGGCTCAGTGTCAGTGCTCCTTCGTACTTTTCTGCATTACTCCTCTCTGATACTGTATTTCTCTTCTAGTTACTCTGGCTGCTGACAATGCTCCCCAGTGACAAAGAGTGGCCATTTCATTCTGCTAAGACTAGGGCTGGAATTCAGACCCATGGAAACCAGTGGCCGTGGTGATCAGGCCTTGGCTTGGAGCGAAGGCAGGCAGCAGCAGCTTCTATTCTTGGGCCTGTTGATCAATGCTGCCTTCACCCAGAAAACTTCCATGTGGCTTCTGCACGTGACTGGCCCCTCATCAGAGCCTATCTGAGAATTCCTTCTCCACGCCTCTTCTTCCGACTCACCGAGCCTTTCTTGCTTTCCTTTACCTGGCACACTCTTTCACCAATCTTGCCTCACAACCTCATCTTATGTGTCATGTGCTTCTAATGCCACCCCAACCTCCAGGGCCTCCCCCATATTTTCTGTCTCAGTTCCCATTTGTTCATGGCTTGCGATGTGTCTGAACTCTTGTTCACTGCTGTTATTTCTCTCCCTCTAGGCCGTAAGCTCAGTGAGCGAGAGGATAGGCCTTTCTGTTCTCGGGTCTGGGGCCCGGCCTGGAACTTGCGTCTGGGTAGACGTCTGTCCCAGCTAGTGCTTAGGTGCCTATGTTGGATCCCAGCTGCGTAAACCTGAATTTGTGACTTAATCTCTTTGGACCTCAGTTTCCTCAACCATGCTGGGGGGAAGCTGTTACCTACTCCGGCGTGTTGTCAGATGGATGAGTTCCTTACAGTGCTTGGCACAAGCCACTGGGCTGAGTAAGGGCTTTGGGATCGGTCGTTTCCATCGGTATCTGGCATTTTTGGGAGCAGGCTACCTTCTTGTTTTGAATTATTCCCTTTCACTTCCCAGGGTGTAGCTCTATGGAATGTTCTCAGTTATTCCAGGGCAGGAAGGGCTGCTGCTTTAGCCAGCGAGGCTAAAGAAGAGCCTGGTCACGCGTGCATAGTATCCCATTGCCCTCCAACCCCCCACTGCCCACACACACTGTGTTCTCCATGCGTGAGGTCCGTACTGACAGATTCCTGGGCCTCCTGGGATGTATACGCCTTCTCCCTGCCCCCCAGTGATCCTGCAGACAAGCACCTCCACAGCTGCCTCCTGCACATTCCTGAGGCTGTGCTGTTTTCCAGAACCAGGTGCTCTGATGATCAAGGCTGCCTGACTCCATGGGGGCAGGAGCGGGTAGAAATCAAGTTTGACTTTGGCATAACTTTGTTTTCAGAGGATAGGCATTTGGGGAGATCTGGTGGAAGAATCTAAGCTCTTAAAGGCAGGGCTGTGTGGAGATTTGGCATCCTCTTTCTAAGAATCAGTATTATAATTAGTTATAAGTAAGATGATTCTCTATTAGTTTCCTCTGGCTGCTGTCACAAAGCCATCAACTGGGTGACTTCAACTTCTTCTCTCCTGGTTCTAGAGCTAGAAGTCCAAAATCCAGATGCTCCCTCCAGAGGCTCTAGGGGAGACTCTTTCCTTGCCTCTTCCAGCTTCTGGTGACAGCCCCGGTGTTCCTGGGTTTGTGACCACCAGTCTGCTGTATTTGCATGTCATCTTCCCTGCTTGTCTGCCTCTTTCAGAAGAACACTGAGTATCCAGTGTGGGCCAGCCACATCCACAGTCCTTCTGTCCTTCTGGGACAAGTGATCCTTTAATCTGGTAGTGCTTGCCCTTGGTGTTCTTTGCCTCTCAGCACAGGCCAGCGCCCAGGACTGCAGTGCTCTTGAGGCCTGTTACCTGCCCCGTGAGGGATCCTGGGGGACTGCCTGGTCTCTGAGCCCATGCCCCTCATGCCTCAGGCAGTGGAATCCAGATAAAGAAACTGTGTGAGCTGCAGCCTGGAGAGAAGTGCTGTGTGGTGGGGACTCTGTTCAAGGCTATGCCGCTCCAGCCTTCCATCCTGCGGGAGGTCAGCGAGGAGGTAAGCCTGGTTGTTCACATGGGCCACCCCAGAACACTTCCCTAGGGAGGCCAACGGGGTCACCTGCCATGGACCAAGGGCATCGGGACTAGGCCTTTATCTAAGGGGATGTAGGGGCTGCAGTGCTGTCTCGGAGTTGCAGCAAAGGAGCCTTGGGAAGCTCTGGTCCCAGAATCATCTCCCATCTCCAAATTCTAGCACAACCTGCTCCCCCAGCCTCCTCGGAACAAATACATTCACCCAGATGATGAGCTGGTCTTAGAAGATGAGTTGCAGCGCATCAAACTGGAAGGCACCATTGATGTGTCAAAGTTGGTCACAGGTAAGGGGAGGAAAGAGGGTGGACTGGCACACAGGGGCTACAGGTTAGGGTTCAGGCAGTGGCGAGACCCAGATAGGAGGTCAGGTCTTCCTGCCTCTACCCAAAGGCAGCGGCCCCAGGAAGCAGGGGCGTAGCCTGAGTCCTAAGTGAGAATTTGCTGGCAAAGCAGAGGAGAGGTGACCTGAATTTCCCATGGGCTGACGGGGTCCAGGGGCTTCCCTCCTGGGGCCTGACACTACTGCTCCCTAGGGACGGTCCTGGCTGTGCTTGGCTCCGTGAGAGATGATGGGAAGTTCCTGGTGGAGAACCACTGCTTTGCAGAACTTGCTCCTCAGAAGCCCTCGCCGACCCTTGACTCAGACCGGTGAGGAATGGGCATTGGGTGGAGGGCACTGGGCAGTGGGAGGCACAGTTGCTGGGCTCCCTGTCCCCTGCTCACCTGTGAGTGACGAGCTCGCCGAGTGGCTCCGCGTGGCCCGCCTTGGGGCGGCCTCCTTGGCTCTTAGGAGCATCCAAACTTCTCTTGCAGGTTTGTGCTGCTGGTGTCTGGTCTGGGCCTAGGTGGAGGAGGTGGCGAGAGTCTGTTGGGCACTCAGCTGCTGGTGGACATAGTGACCGGGCAGCTTGGGGATGAAGGGGAGCAGTGCAGTGCTGCCCGGGTCTCCCGGGTCATTCTCGCCGGGAACCTGCTTAGCCACAGCACCCAAAGTAGGGACTCTATCAACAAGGTAGGTGCTAGCCTGCTCCCACGCAGCCCTCCTCCTCTGCAGAGTTGAGGTCTCCCGGGCCAAGTGGGAGAGGTTCTGCAGTGATGCTGGAACCACTGGGGCTCAAGCCTGTTTTCTGAGGCTCGACAGAATCGACTCAAAACTTGTGGGTGGGGCTCTGCTCTGCTCTCAGCCAGGCAGCCCAGTTTGGGCTGACGTGTCCCTTTGATTTAAGCCTCCCTCGGTCTTGACAGCCTATGGGCTTTTACTTCCAGGCTAAGTACCTAACCAAGAAAACCCAGGCAGCCAGTGTGGAAGCTGTCAAGATGCTGGACGAGATCCTTCTGCAACTGAGTGTGAGGAGCTGGGGAGCCAGCTGGCTGCTGGGACTGGGGCCTTAGGGAAGGCACGCCTGGGGAGGGGGTGGACGGAGCTGCGTGTGGAGGGTGCTGGGCCTGTGAATTCACCTGCCCTTGTGCCCGCCAGGCCTCGGTGCCTGTGGACGTGATGCCAGGCGAATTTGACCCAACCAACTACACGCTCCCCCAGCAACCACTGCACCCCTGCATGTTCCCACTGGCCACGGCCTACTCCACGCTCCAGCTGGTCACCAACCCCTACCAGGCCACCATTGATGGAGTCAGGTAGCCAGTAACACCCTGGTCTGACCCTTCTGCCCAGGGGCACCATGTGGAGGGTGTCGGGTTGTTGAGGGCCAGCCTGGAGCTGGGCTTTTCTCAAAGTTGATTTGGAACCCCCATTGCGAGCACCAGGGGAGCGCTGGGCTGGCCTGAGTGGGAGGCGCACAGATGGTGCCCCAGCTCTTCCCCCATGTGGGTCAACCAGGCCTTGCCTTGCAGATTTTTGGGGACATCAGGACAGAACGTGAGTGACATTTTCCGGTATAGCAGCATGGAGGACCACTTGGAGATTCTGGAGTGGACTCTACGAGTCCGTCACATTAGCCCCACAGCCCCGGACACCCTGGGTAACAGGACTCACCCACACTGAGGCGGGGGGGACCGGCAGGCCAGGGAAGGTCTGGCAGGGCTCTCGATCCCCAGAGGGTTCGCAGCATGGACTTGCACTTGCTGGCCTTACCATGACCTACCTAAAGTCTCAAAGTTAGATGATTGTTCTAGAAGCTACCATGGGATCTCACTTCCATCACTGGCCAGGGCCCAGCTTAGAGTTGAAGGTCGCAGGACATACTGGTGCCTGGGCCCGTCTGAGCCTCACCCTGCTGCAGTCCCCACTCCGAAGCGCTGAGGCGGCAGGGGTGGGCTGACTTGCTTCTCCAGCTATTGTCACATCTGGCGGGGCAGCTAGAGCATGGGGGTGGACATTCCATTTCCTAGCTGAGAAACCCCACCCTGGATGTCCTGTGCTGAGGTCAGAAGCCCTGCGTTCAGCTATAGTCCTTCTTTTCCAGGTTGTTACCCCTTCTACAAAATGGACCCATTTGTCTTTCCGGAGTGTCCTCATGTCTACTTCTGTGGCAACACCCCCAGATTTGGCTCCAAAATCATCCAAGGCAAGTTACTTTTTAGGGATCCTGGGCCTGGGGACTCACTCTCAGCTGGAGACAAGATTCAGAGAAGGAAACTTAGACCATGGAGTTGCCCAGAGTCTACCTGAGGTCCAGCTGAGCATGCCCGGTGGGGATTGACTTGTCCATGTCCTGTGTCACCAGAGTTCAGCACTGGCCTCTGACCTTTATGCTGGCCTCAGCCCTTTCCACTCTGTCCATAGGCACGTCTGCTGTCAGCTGCTACTGATGCAGGGTACCTGTTTACTTTCCCTTTGAGCCCTTGAAGGTGTATGCAGAACCTAAGGTGGCTGCTTTGCAGGTCCTGAGGAGCAGACTGTGCTGCTGGTGGCTGTGCCAGACTTCAGTGCCACCCAGACTGCCTGCCTCGTGAACCTGCGCAGCCTGACCTGCCAGCCCATCAGCTTCTCAGGCTTCGGGGCAGAGGAGGACCTGGATCTGGACCCCTGACTCAACGGCTGGCTGCCCTGGACAGAGGCCCGGCTTTTCTCCTTCCCTGTGTCAGCACTGTGGAAGCTTTTGTTTTGTAAATAAAGCCTATTACCTGATGTTGAGTTCTGGGACTAGGGAACTCTGGGGCGGGAGCCCACCTAAATGTGCTTCCTCTTCCCCACTCCCCTGCCCCAGGCTGGTCAGAAGGAGCAGTCAGCAACGCATCTGCCACAAGCTTGTTTATTGGTGCAGCCTGGGCAGGCAGTTGAGAAGTCTGCCCCCTGGACTTGCTAAACCTGCCATCGCCAGGCCAGCAGCCCATCTTCTATAGGGGTGGCGGATGGAGTAGGAGCCTGCCTGGGCAGCTTGGGACTCTGGGTCTTGGTTCCATCCCTGCCCTTCCCCTGGCTGGGCCCACACCAGGGGCACTTTGGTTCACTGATAGCTGCTGGGTTGGCCTAGGTGACGCTGACCGGCCGTTGGCTGACCTTCTACTCTCAGAAGTCCCCGAAGTTCACCGTGTAGGTCTCAACTGTGGTGTAGGGGAACTCTGGGCCCGTGACCATCTCCTCCTCCACCACCTCCTCCTCCTCGGGCCCCAGCTCCGTCGTCCCAAACTCCGTCACCACCTCTGTGTAGGTCTCAGTCTCCGACTCTTCCCAGTTAACTGTGGTCTCTGGTTCAGAGTGCCAGGGTGTCAGTGTGGAGCCTGAGGTAGGGGAGGGTGCGAGGGAGGGTGCAAGGGAAGGTGTGGGGGGCACTGTGGAAGGGGTGCCTGGTCCCGCAGTGGCATTGAGGTTACGGAGTCTCTCGCGCATTCGCAGTCGGTACTGCAGACGCCGGCGCTGCATGCGCTGCTGCTGGGGGGTCATGGGGCGAGAGGGGTCAATGTGCAGGATGGGCCGGTTCCCATTCATGGCCAGAATCTCCCGGATGCGCTTCCAGTTGGAGCGAGCCAAGATGAAGTTGCACTGGGTGGCCCCGATGTCGTAGCCCACGTTGCACGTCTTGGCGCTGGCGGTGTAGCCCTCTGCTTGCGCCGTCACGCGGTACTCGCCCGGGTTCAGGATGCGCCAGTAATCGCCGCCGCTTGCTACGAGGGAGGACAGGTCCCAGCATGCACCTCAGATCTCTTGACCCTCCCGAGTTCCCCCAGTACCCCTAGCTCACCTCAGAGATCCTCTTGCCCCCCCCTTAGGTCCTCCTCTTGAGTCCCCACCACCCCAGTTCTCTGAGATCCCCACTCCCAGCTCCTCTCCAACCCTCTGTCTCCCTCTGTCTGGGGCAGACCCTTTGGGAGGGGCAGAGGAGCTGTGCACGCCTCATCAAGACCACACAGATTTAGCCCTCCACCTTGGAAAGGCAGGGCAGAGGTGTGCACACACCATACCTGTCTTCACACCGTGGTTAATGCCACTCACGGAGATGGTGGCATTGGCAATAGGGATGCCCTGCTCGTCTGTCACAACCCCCTTGATGCCGCGGTGAATCTGCAGGCAGAGAGGGTTCCGGTCACATGGAGACCCCAGTTGGCTCACTGCTTCTGTTTCTCCAACCTCTTTGGGCAAGGCCCACCCCAACCCCCCCAGGCCCCATCCCAGCCTCCACTGGCTCCTGTGTTCCCTGACCCCACCTGCTCCATGAAGGTGAGCAGAGCTTCCTTGTTGTTCTCCCACTCTCGGGGCAGCTCACTCTCGTGAGGGAACTTGTCACAGCCCAGATACATGGAGAGCTCCAGGCAGTTGGTGTGCAGGTAACTGAAGTCATTGATTGCTGGACGGGGCACATACAAGGCTGCAGTCACCCCATGCCCCGTGCCAAACAGCCCACCACACATCTCGCACTCAACTCACTCCCAGATCGGGGGTTCCACTTGGCCCCGTTGACGATGCCCATGCCACTGGTGTAGTCCTGTGCTTGGCACCCGCCCCGGTAGGGCTCTGTCATGGTGAGATGAGCAGAGGCGAAGGAGATGGCCAACCAGCGGAAGATGGCGTGATCTGGGGTCTCTTGGGCCTCGGATACCTCATCCTCGTCTCCCTGGGCAGCTGCCATGGCTGCGGCCAGTAGCTGTTCCTGACTCGGTGTGCGGGCCATGTCATAGGGGTAGGAAACTAGACGCTCACCACCATTCAGATTTGCCCCCAGCACGAAGGGGTTCTTCTCCATCCAGGCAATGATGGCCCGGACCTCTGTGGACACCTGGGGGTGGGGCGCCCACAGAGTGAGGTTTTGACCACAGCCTCCAGCACCCTCCATGGACACCCCAGGCCCCTGAGTACTCATGCCCCACCTGTCCCTCCAAAGGCCTGCGGGCTCAGCACCTGCACCCCTTAGTCTGAAGCCCTGGGACTCCAAGTCTAGGCTGTTCCCCCAGGCTCTACTGGCCAGGCTGCAGCCTCACCGTGGCGTCTGGAGAGAGGTAACGTTCAGGGATGGGCAGGTTGTTGTTGGGCACCCGGTAGGGGACCCATTTCCTCTCCTCAGCCCCCCAGAGCACAGAGTTGAGATCGGGGAAGTCCTCATAGATGTCAAAGCCCTCCTCAGTCCACAGTCCCAGCGCCCAGTTCCCGAACTCCGAGCCCTGGGGGAACCAACAGGGTTAGCCTCAGCATCTCACATGTGTCCCCGAGTCCCCCCGGCCCTGTCCCCTGCTCAGCCAAGGTCCACCCCAGGGTCCCAGCCCCACCCCAACACATCCACGATGACCCCCCCAACCCAAACACCTGTCCTGCCCACCTACCATCTGTGCTGCCACCTCATAACCATCAGGGTTCAGCGAGGGCACCAGGTGGATGCGTGTGTCATGCACCAGGCTGCGCACCCGGGGGTTCCCGTCGCGGTACTCACGGCACAGGTACTGCATGAGCAGCAGCAGCAGCTCACGACCCAGCACCTCATTACCGTGGATCCCAGCTGTGTAGCGGAACTCGGGCTCACCTGCAAAGGCAGGCGCCTCAACAACCAGCCAACCACCTGAGGCCTGGGGATCTGAGGAAGGACCTAAGCAGGCCTCATACCCTCATACCCAAGGACTAGAGAGCAACCGAGACGTGGGAGGCCCAGTAAGGCCCAGTGGGCCCCCAGAGGGTCTCCAGCGACAGCCAGGGGATGGTGATCTGGGCACCTCAAGGGCACAGGTCCAGGAGGCCACAGAGGCCATGACTTCAGGGGGAGGTGGGGCCTCACCGAGTTCATGATCCCCAGGGTTGTCGGAGATCTCCATGGCATAGATCTTGAGCCCACGTGAGCTCTTCCCCAGGCTGTATGTTCTGGTGATGGTGGGACACTCTTCATTCACCACTTTCATCAGCTGGTGGAGAGGACACCCAGTTACACAGCCCATCCCCACAACCCCCAGGAACCTGGTCTCTATGGGGAAGGCTCCTATGCTATGCAGGTGACCCCAGGCCCCAGGAGCAACCTCTGAGAGGCACTAGCTCTGAAGAGAAAGGCCTCAGGGGTTCCTTCTCAAATGAGAGATGGCAAGCCTCTTACCCAGCTGTGCATGTCCTGGATGAGAGAAGGAGTGCTGACACAAGATCCTGTTAGCCCTGAGCCCTGTCCCTGGACAGGAACCTCACATCCGGACTAGTGCCCTACCTGGCGCATGTCCTTGTAACTGTGGTGCCGGAAGTCCAGGTCATCAGTAGTCACCACCTCGTTTTGAGCATAGTAGCTATGGACAGCTGTGGAGGGGTGCGCAGACAGGGCGCTGAGCCGGCCCCCTGCCCACTGCGGTCACCCCAGCTGCCCCTTGGAGCCCTGCCGACTCCCCTGCACTCACGAGTCACAGGGCACCCAAGCACCTCCAGGCGCATGCACAGGCTGCCATTCCAGGTGATGGGGTAGATGCGGATGAAGCGGGCCACCACGGGCTCCGGGAGCTCACTCAGCACGGGCGTGTCCTTGTCCACATTCCCATGGAAGGTCTGAGGAGAGGCAGGCCTCAGAACCACCCCCGCCCCGGCTGCGAGCCCACCGGTGGCCCGGACCACTAAGGGTTGAAGGGTTGGTGCCCACCATTTCCTCGTAGCCATTGGTGTACATCACCCATGTCTGGCTGTCGTTGCTGAAGCCCACGAAGAAGGAGGTCACAAAATCATCACTGGGGAGTAGAAGAAGATCAGGGCAAGACTGGTCTCCCTGCCCCAGGTCCCCTGGGTCTAAGACTTGCGAGTTAGTAGGGGTATGCAGTGCCCAGCTGGAGTCTGGAGCCGTTCTCATGCCCACCGGCCCATCTGCACGTGGAGAGCAAGCCAGGAGCATGGCCAAGGACTGGGGCGGAGGCCTGGTGGGGCGTGGGTCTTAGAGCCATGCCTGGAGCCCCTCGCCCCTCCTCTCAAATGCCTGTGAACCTTGTCAACGTACTGGATAGTGGAGTCACGGCCCTGAGTGATGACACCTGTGAACGTGGTGGTCCTTCTGGTGTCCACCTCAATCCACTGGGTGCGAGAGTCATCCTCGGCACACCATGCCCCATCGTAGTAGTCATCCTCATTGGCGCCAGCCTGTCCGGGCAACAAGGAGGCTGAGCTGGTGGACAAGCCCTGCCCAGCTGGGAGATGAGCCCGTGGTGACACCCACCTGCATGTTGAGACGGCCACGCTGTGCCCCCAGGCCATGGCGCAGCATGGAGGAGGCCCGGATCTGGTTGTCTTCAATGCGGTGTGACTCCATTCCGATTGGGGGACACTCTGGGGACATGGCATCCCAGGCTGGTGGCTCACTGACTCCACCCCGCCTTCCACCAAACCCAGAACCAAGGAGCCCAGAGCCCACCCTTCACATCAGGGGTTGCCAATCAGGGCTCTGCTTTCCGTGGGCTTCAGCTTTCCCATCTGGAGAATGGGCTGATGGTGCCAGGCTTCAAGGGGACACTGAACAGCCACCCCAAGGCCAGTGAGCCTCAAGTATCATCTACATTAGTACCATCTGCATGCCTGTCTTGTTAGTGCAGAGCAGAGACACACCCAGGCATCTCTCTTTGTGCCCCAAGAATTCAAGAGCAGGAAATGGTCCTGGAGGAATCATCAGGAAATTCGTGTTTGGGATCCATGTGTGGTGACCTGTTCTGTCACCAACAGTCTGCTGCTACACTGCCCTCACACTCCCCCCCAGACACCCTCAACCCCCCACCCCATGGCTCCACTTAACGGCACAGCCCACTCCCAACCCACATCCTTTTCTAGCCACCACCCCACCCCCTAGCCCAGCTCCCGCTCACACCCCCAGGTGCCACACATACCTCCAGCCCCCACCCCTAATGCCAGCCCAACACGCACACACACCTGGGCCCCTCACTCACTGACTTTCTCTCTTGGCATCCACTCCTCCAACTCCTCTCCCTTTCGGGGCCCTGGAGCAACACAGGGAGGCTGTGGGCCAGGTCCGGGAGTGTGGCCGCACTCCGCTGGCCCATCCGCCCCCAGTGCACACCTTTGTGGTCCTTGCCCTTTGCCACAGCCCACTTGTCTTCCTTCTCTTTGGGGCTGCTCTCCTTTCTGGGTTTCTCTGAAGGGCAGAAGGTGGGAAGAGTCAGTCAGGTTGGCTCTCGGTTTTCAGGACCACGTGGAAGCGGGGTCAGACTGAATGGGGAGGCATGTGGGGCGCAGCTTCTGAGCTGGTGGCAGGTGAATTGGAGGTCTGCTGATCTGGGGACAGTTGAGGGTGGAGGCCTGATCTGGGAGCATGTGAGTTGGGGGATCAGGCTAAGATGGAGGCAGGCAGGGTGGGGCTCAGATTCGCAGCGGGGTGGACGCCAGGGCTGGGAAGAGCCTGGTTTCACTCACTCAGCTCCTCCTTCTCTTCATCTGTCTCCAGCTCAGTGTTTGGCTTCCGGGGCTGGGGAGGCCGGAAGTAATAGTCCACTGCAGGGAGAGAAAGACCCACTGAGGTGGCCCTGGCCTGCCCCCGGAGCTCACACTGTGAGCAGAGGCTCCTCGATTCACAGGAGCCCAGCGGGAGGACAGAGTGGGAGGGAGAGAGCAACATGAGGGGGGTGGAGGGGGGGTGGCGGCTGAGGAATTCAGGCAGGCTAGGATGCTAGGTTCCTTTGGGAGGAAGGGGAGCCCTCTCCACCCAGCTTGAATGATCAAGACCCCAGGGAAGTCACCAGTTTAGCCCACCAGGAGAGTCTGGTCTGGGGAGAGGTGGGACAAGGCCGGACAGGGAATGGGATTTGGGTGGCACAGAACAGGCCTTGAGTGAAAGCTGCCAACCATGGCCAGAAAGGGAGGTAATCTTGGGTTGAGCTGGGGGCCAGGGAAAGGGCAAGGACCTGCTCAGGGCTGAAGTTGAGAAGGGGGTAACAGATACGCAGAGGGGGGGCGGTGGCGAAGGTGTCAGACTTGAAGGGGTGGGAATCTCAGGAAGCAAGCGGGCAGGGACCCCACTGCGGGGGGGAGAGAGGCCAACACCCCTGGGGACACCTCTCGGGGAGAGCAAAGTCAGGAACCAGGAAGGTAGCAGGGAAGGCCAGCCTGAAGGGAGATGAGATGAGGGTGGGCATGTGGGGGGCACTTGGAGTAGCCAGGTAACTACCACAAGCATTACAGGGCGGTCAGGGCTGGCCCGGATGGGGTGGGCAGGCCCCGAGCACTCACTATTGTCATAGTCCGGCATCACATAGCCATCTTCATAACTGGGGGGCAGAGGGGGTGGCAGCGGCTTCAAGGGTGGCTCTGTGGAGGCGGGAGGCAGGTGTGGGCTCAGGACTCCTGAGCCAGGCACCCCTCCTCTCCCTGTCTGACCCCATCCTACCGATCTTCTCCTCTGGGGACTCCACTTTCTCCTCAGGACGCTCAGGCCAGATCCTCTCAGGCCTCCTCCTGCTGGGGGGCGGTCTGGGCTGCTTCTGGCGGCGGATGTACTCAACTGAGAGGGAGGGTGGTCTGAGCTGGGGCAAGTGGCCTCCTGTGCTGGTGGGGGGGTGGAGTAGGGAGGGGAAGGGAGGCGAGGGAGGTGCCTCTGGGTGGCCCATCAGAAATCCAGGTCTAGATGGGGGAGGTGGTGCCAACCAGGGCCCCAGGATGGCAGGGTCCTACTTACAGTCTTCATAGTCCTCCCTCTCTATGTGGTCATTGTAGTCCAGTGTGGGCAGCTCAGTCTCCGGCTCTGGAGGGAAATGCTCATGGCCACCTCATTGCAGATACTCACTGATGCCCCCACCCAGGCAACCCTGGAAACCCAGAAAGCCAGGTTGGTTAGTTCCCTGAGGCCAGGTGGATGTTGCTCACTCACCAGGCTGGTGCTCCACATCGGTCTCTCCTCCTGGATGCTGCCAGGGGCCTGCAACAAAAACCCCAGACAAGAGTCTGCCCTGACCACACGAGAGATTGTCTCTCACATCAGAGAGAGTCTCTGCATCACACATCAGCTACACATAAAGCCTCTACCAGATCTAGACCTTGGTGATACCTCGAAATCATGGGTCCTAGGCTGCTCTGGCTCTCAGCACCTGGCTGGTGTCCCTGGGTCCAGAGAGCCAGAAAGCCTTCTAGGGATCCCCGGCTTTGCTGCTGGGAGGCCCTGATACAACTTTGTCGCAGCTGAAGGGCACACTACAGGCTCAAAATTAAGCAACACACGGTTCTGGGTGGAGCCCAGGCACAATCCCAGGAAAGTGGAGAGCAAGACCCACTAATGAACCCAAGCAATGCCCAGAGGAAGCTGGGGCACTGAGGTAGCCCTAACTGAACTGCCATATTCATGACAATAACGAGGGCCTGGGTGTACCGAGGGTCTGCAGGAACCAGAGACCTGCCCTCACTGCTCCCTCCCCACAGCCCACAGGCTAGAATCCCACAGCTCCAGAAGAGCCAGGCACACACCTCCCTCCTGGGGCAGGTCCTCAGGATGGGGGCCGGACAGTGGGGGCAATGGATTTTCTGGGGGGGCCTGCGTGGGGGGCCTCTTAGCCAGGGGTTTTTTGGTGGCCTTGGGTGGCTTCTCCTTGGGCTTCTTGGTGGCTTTGGGTGGCTTCTCCTTGGGCTTCTTGGTGGCCTTGGGTGGCTTCTCCTTGGGCTTCTTGGTGGCTTTGGGTGGCTTCTCCTTGGGCTTCTTGGTGGCCTTGGGTGGATTCTCCTTGGGCTTCTTGGGTGGCTTGGGGGGCCCCTCCGGGGGCTGCTTGGTGGCCTTGGGGACTTTGTCCTTCTTCCCTTTCTTCCCTTTGTCTTTAGCCTTTTCTGGAGGTGCTATCCAAGATGCAGAGTTAGGTCAAGCTCATGGAGCGACAGCTTCATTCCCACGTGCTCCCACCCCCACCCCAAGTGACTTACAACTTGGGCAGAGGGACTCTTGTTAAGTCACATCTCCCACATCAGGAAACTGAAAGGTTAAGTCATTTGTCTTGTGACAGAACAGGGATTTCTGCTTGCAGTCTTTGCTGTCACCACCACATCTTGGCCTGAGTGGCTCAGATCCCGCCCTCTCCTCCCATCTGCCAAAACCTCAACAAAGACCCCTTGAGACCAATCCTTCACTGCATGCCCACTTGGCCAGTCATGGAGTGCTATTCTGTGCTGGGCCTGGAAAGGGCAGACAGGTGGCACGGCCCTCCTGCCTGGGAGAGCACCCAACCCAAGAGGGAGGTGACCTCATGCCAACTGGTATGTAAAGTGAATGACTTGGGCCCTGGGGCCACCCTGAAACTACCTGCAGTGGGCAAAAGACATTTCAAAGAAAAGTGGGGGGAGGCAGTATCAAGAAGAGAGGGGTCCAGGATGGGCTGGAAGCCATAACCAATAAGGGACCCTGGGGTCTCACAGAGGACACGGTGGGGGGGCAGGCAGGAGCTACAACTGCTTGACCATCTCAGAGTCTGAAGGAAAAAGCAGGGCAGGGAGTGGGTGACAGTGAGAATCCTCCAGAACTCTGCTGCTGAGAATTTAACGGGAGGTAGAGTCCACAATGTTGGAACGAAGAAAATTCACAAAATGCAGACAGCCAGGAGAAACAGGGCCGCCACAGCAACATCCAAGGGCCCAAGAAAGCCAAGGGGTGGACAGAGGATACTAGAAGTAGATGGAGGTGGTGGTGGGTCCTGCTGGCCTCAGGAATGATGGTTGGTGCTTTTGGAGTCCCTGGGAGACAGAGATCAACAAGACCCTTGCCACCCTCCAGAGGTCACAATAAACAGGGAAGATTTATAGACAACTGATTATGTAAGAGGCCCTGGCTAAATGCCTTGGTGACACATCACCTCATGGAACATTCATGATAAGCAGGGACTGCCCACTACCCACGGCTACTTAGACATCTTTCAGGGAGGGGTCTTCTGCAGCCCCCTCGGTTGCCTCTTGCTCCTGGAATAGAACCCCTTCCAGGGAAGGCTGAGGTCCAGACTCTGGCAGTGGTGTGTGTCACAAACAGGTTGAGAGGCCCCACTAAATCGCAGGGCTGTGGCACAGACCTAGGGAAGGGGCAGCAACCCACCCTGTTGGTTCAAGCCTGTTCCTCAGTGGAACTGGGCTGGGGGCCTGGGGCAACCCAAGCCAGGGGCAGTGGGCCTGCTGGATGTGCCTCCAGACCAAAGGCTACATAAGGCGGCATGGGCCTCTGCTTGGTGGTTTCTGGCCAGACATCTGGGCTCTCATGCCGTACAGACTCATTCCTCACGCTTGGAGGACTGGGCAGTGGCCAAATCTTGCTGAGGCCTCCATGCTCACCTGAGGTGCAGGGCACCGTGAGTGAGCCCCCCACCGTGAGGGGCACCCCTGCTCAGGGCTCTTACCCTCTCTGGTCATCCCCAGACGTGGCCCTGGCTTGCCCCCAGTCTGGGCTTTGCGATTGCCCAGTGTGGGCTCAGGGGCTGGCGGAGCCTCCACGTCGTCCTCCCGGGGCTCCGGCTCCAGCTCAGACAGGAAGCCCTCGAGGAACTCCTCGATCTCGTCGTCTGTCAGCACAGTCTGCAGATGCCCCTCGGGGAGCAGGGCCAGCAAAGCCAGAAGACAGCCGAGCACCGGGGCCCCACGCACGGTGCCCATGGCCAGAGCACGCATGGGGGCAGACTCCGGGCTCGGCTTGAGCTCAGGCAGGAGGATGGGGGGGGGGGGGAGCCCGTGGGTGGGGGAGGGCGCCGGTAGGGCTGAGGTTCCGGGGTCGGTGAGGGGCTCTGGAGAGAGGCAGGCTGGAGGATCCGGGGGAAGCGCGGGGAGCTCGGCGGGCTGTGGCTCACAGGTCGGTGGGTCTCAGAGGTGTTGGGGTGACTCCTGGGCGCTGGCGGCAGCTGGGCGCTCCAGACCTGAGTGGCGCGCTCTGGTGCGGACCGCCCTCTCCACAGCGCCAGCGGCTGCCTCGGCAGGGGCGCGGGGGTTTCCGGAGCGGCTCCCCCCAACCCCACCCCCGGGGAAGGAGGAGCTGGGTGTGGACTGTGGGGCTGGCGGAGGGGTGGGAGCGGGAGTAAGCCGGCCCGTGGCCATGCGCTGGGCGCTTCCCAAAGCGGGAACCGCGGGCTGTGTCGGGGGAGAAGCCCGCGCCTAAGAAGTAAATTCTGCGGGTAGGGGTGCAGGGGTGGGTGCCCAGGGCCGAGGGGGAAGCAGTGTGGGAGGGAGTAGGAGGTCCTGAGGATGGATGTCCCTGGCAGAGAAACTGCCAACAAGCCCTCTGGAGGGGACCGGGAACCCTGATAGGAGAGCCAAACCACCAGGGACTGACCCCAGGGACCCTCTCCATCCTGGGGACAGCAGAAGGGACAACTCACTCTTCTCTCCCTGCAGCCTTGGCCAACTGTGTGAATTGTCCCCAGTTTTCATTCAGACATGTAAGAAACCTCCAAGGTCTGGGTACACAGACCAAATTTGGCCCAGTGCAGAGCTGGAGTCCTTTCAACTTGTATTAAACTGTGTGCATAACTCATAGGAATGCGCCGAAAGCGGACTTGGTGATTTTCATACAAGTTCAAGGTGTGCTGTTGCCACAGGAACGTTGTTGCCTCTGTGAGGGACACAGCAGTCTGGGGTAGGTTTGCAAGGCAAGACTCTGCTACTGGAGCAGCATTTCTGGGACCATTTATTGAAAGCACACAGGCTAGTAAAAGCTGATCCTGCGACAGTGGTATGAGGAATAATAGGGTCCGGAGGCTGGGTTAGGAATGGGGGCCAAAGTTTTACAAGAGAAGGGGACATCATGACCATGTGTCAAGACACATTTGCGTCAGCAAAGTGTGATGTTACCACAGGCTGAGTTACCCCCAGACCACCATGGAGACAGTCACATCATCAGGTCAACAGCGGCCTGGGTGTCCCCGGGCCTGCTCATTATATGAGCTGTGCTTGTAGGGGCTCAAGGAGCGCTCTGCTGTGTTTGTAGACAATAAATAGGTCACAGTTGCCCACGAGTGGCCAGCTCGTGTCTTGCCTGTCCCTGGACCCCCAGTAACATAAGGGGGGATGCCAAACCAAGGGCTCTAGCCAGGAGGTGGGAGGCAGCAGCCCATTTATCTGACCTCAGGTAAGACCAAGAGAAGATTTCTAGGGCCAGTGCCATGAACCCCTGCCGGGGATGACTGACAAGCAGAATTTGGGCCTTGAGTTTAAAGGGAAGAGGGAAAGGTAGCGTGCCTGGCCCGGGCCTCCTCAGCAGACAGGGAGCGCCGTGGGGGGCTGCTGGGTCTGGGAGCAGCAAGGCTGTGCCTCTTCCAGCCTCTGTCCTTCCAAAGTCCCCCTTAGCATCTCTTTGCTTACGTGTCTGCCTTCAGACTTAAAGGGCACTGGGACTGGCCCCAAAACCCAGCTCTGCCCCTCCTGGCCATCCAATCAGAGCAAGCAACCTCACTTCTTGCCAGTGGGGTCTGCCTGTACTGTGCCCACTGTGACTTCAGCACTAGCAACCCACCAGCTCCCAGCTCTTTTCACTGCCTCGGAGCCAAGTCCACCCACAGAGGCTCTCTGCTCCCACCCGGGTCAGCCCTCCGTGTCCCCTGAATTTTGCGCTCCCTGCCATGAGTCTAAGCTGGTCCTGGTGGCAGTAGGGATGGAGCCAGCTCTTTCCCATAAATGTTCTCCTCAAGCCTCTGAATCATCATTCTTGAAACCTTGTCTTGGAATTTGCTCGGTGGCCCCCAGTTGAGAGTGTTATTCCGCAGGAAGGCCCAAGGCTGAGCGGGGGCCGAGGGGTGTCACTTCCCTGGGAAAGGCTTCCAAAATCAGCCAGTTCACACATGGATCAGATTTGGACCTGGCATCCTCTGCCAGGGAAAATAAAAGTCATTAAAAAAATTAAAAAGAATAGAAAGAACCTTTCTTCCCATAGTCACCAGTGGGAGCATGAGTAGAGGCCTCATGGGGTGCTGAGCCCCAGGGAGGACCAGAGGGTCAGGATCTCTAGTTTGGGGGTATTGCCCATGCCAGGCAGTAGTTGCCCTTTTGTGGATGGGGTTGGACCCCACTTTGCTTTAAGATCACACCTGGAAATGCCGTAGGCTTGGACCCTGGGCTCTTCTTGAGGGAGAGAAGAGGCCAGGGCCTGCCGGGAGCACAGCATATAAATTAGCCCCGCAAAGAGCAGCCCACGTAGGATAGGCATGTCAAGAGGTGGAGGCTTGCAGCCTCTGGGTCTGCCATTCCCCTTCCAGGGTCCAGTGCCCCCACCACTGGGCAGGTATCTGCATCCGTGTCCTAGTGGGCTCATGAACTTGGCCAGTGAGTCTGCTCGAGAGCCTAGGGCTCTAGACGACAACCCACCTCCATCTTCCTCCCAGTAAGAATCGGTCAAGAGGCTTCAGTGGGGTGGGCTCGCTGGGCAGAAGGAAGATGGGAGGGCCTGCCCTACAGAGTGGGGAGGGGATATCTTGGGGAAGCCCAAAAAAAGGCTGAGTGGAGCCCTCCTGCAGCAGTGTGACAGTGAGGCCTATGGGGGTGAGGAAGGGGTATGCCTGTGTTCTCACCCCAGTTACACTGGGATTGATCCTGAGTAGTTTTTGGACAATGAAGACACCTCTGAGAGCCGTCTAGAGAGAACTTTCTAGGAGGGCAGGTGGCCTGCCATGGTGGGAGTTCGCCAGGGAGAGAGGCGGAGGGGTTGCCCTCACCAGGAGTCAGGAAAGGGAGCACCAGAAAATTTAGCAAGGAAGCCAGCTTGTGAAGAATGGTGTAGCGCAAAGGCCCCAAAGAAGGCAGGGGCACAGTTGGCAAAGCTGTCACCTGGGGGCACCTAGCACTTTCCCCTTTCAGTTACACCTGTGTCTCTGCCCCCAGCAGGGTGGATGGGGGGGGCAGAGGTTGTACACAGACAGGTGGTGTGCAGGTAGACAGGGATGGGAAGGTGAGCAACTTATGTTCTTCCCACTCTGGTGGGGTCAGTCCTATAGGGATGAGGAGGGGAGACGCTGTGTAGAGAATGAGAAAGGAAAACTCTGATTTAGATAAGGCTTGACTTGTTCATGCCTTCAGATGCCATAGTTTCATTCCTCATAGTGAGAAAGGCACCCCAGGGTGAGAAAGAACCCCAAGGTGAGCTGGGACAGGAGGGAGAGGAGGTTCCCACGTTCTTCCCCCCATCCCATAAGCCAGTCATAGAGCTATGACCCCGAACAGTGGGGCTCTCCCAGGCTATAAGTGGAAGGGGTTAGATGACCAGGAGGGCTGTCCACGCCTCGTAGAGGGCCTGTCATTCAGACAGCCTTCCTGATCAAGCAGAGACAGCGTCTGTGTTTGCGGATACTGTGGACCTCAAGGTGACCTTGAGGATGGACCTTGGGAGGCTTGAGGGTCAGTCCCCTCCCTGCTATCAGCTCACTGATGACCTTGAGCCTCCCCTCTGGACCTCGGGGTTCCCTCCATTCAAATATGATGATCATACCTCCCCATAAACTAGAGAGACAGAGATGGAAATGGATTTAAACACGTACTGTTCACATCTTCGAAGGTAGGAGCCCCTTGAGGAGGAGGCCAGAGTCCTGTGTCCTGGGGCCTCTCTCCTGCCTGTCCAGGGCATCTCAGAGAATGTGTCAATTCCAAAGGTTTCAATGAGAATCCCAGGGACACCACATCTCAGCTTCCTGGGTGCCTGAACAGATGTCCCTAGGTATTTTGCCAGCTCCTGCAACCATCACAGCAGGAGACTGCCTCACTCCAGAAGGCCTGTGATCTACCGCATCTCGCTCCACCTTCCAGTGCCTCTCTTCCCAACTGTGTCCTCCACAGCACCAACCCCTCACCTCTGAGCACTATGTGGCTCTGTGGGTGCATGTCTCTGACTGGACGGTTCTTTATGAATGAAGCTTTTGACACAATGCTGCCCTGAGCAAGGCCTAGAATTCACGGATGTATCATCCTCTGAAGACATTCATCTGGTGAGTGCTGGGGGTGGGGTGTGGGTGGGGAAGCAAGTCAGTGAGTGCCCCCACCACCCCCAGAGGGCCCACAGAGGGCCCTGGGGGAGGGCACTAGCCCCCTGTGAAGTGGAGTCCGCCCTGTGAGAAAGGCAAGGGGTGTCCTCCCAATGGGAGACGGTCCTCAGACTGGGAGGACATCTGTCCTAACATCTGTCACCTGTGTCTTAGTGGCACATGGTGATTAATGCTTATTGAGGGCTTGAATTACCCCTCCCAGGCCCGAAGCAAGGAAGCTGAGACCCAGAAGTGATGAGTTCAGGTCACAGCTTGTCAGTGACAGGGACGGTCCAGACCAGAACTTCTGAACTTGGACTTTTCCTTCTTGGACCAAATGCCCTGAGGCCTGAGCAGCACTAAAAGCCGCTGTGGTGCCTCCCCTGCTACAGGACCATCACGTGAGCCCAGTTCTAGTTGGGGCAGCTAGAGGACTCCAGGCCAGGGGCAAATGGGAGCAACAGAGCCAGGGAGGCCAAGAGAAGGCCCTCAGGGCACCCAGGATGCCAGCAGCAACAGCTTAGATTTGGGGAGAGGTGGATGGGAGATGCTGACAGAAGGCTGAGCAGGCTTTCCGAGCAGCCCTCAGGCATAGCCCAGCTATCTGGGATGACTGGGTGGGTGGGGGTTGGGAGAATCTCACTGGAAGGCCCTGGAAGTTGTGTCCAGAAGGCCCCTGGATCCAGCACCAGCTTCTCCCGATCTCCTGGACTCTCAGGTCTGCCTCTAGGAACCAAAGGAAAAAGACCCAGGCCCTCCTCTTTCCTGTGTTCCTCCTCCTCAGGGGAGGGCTCCAGAAAGGCTTCCTTGCCTGCAGTTTGAGGGTTAGGATTGGGGTTAGGCTGCTGGAGCCCGGGAAGAGTGTGGTTCCCAGAGTCATGGGATCTGAGATCACCCCAGACAGTGTCTAGCCATCCACACAACTGGTGAAGCAATTTTCTTGGTTTCTAACAACTTGAAAATCACTTGTGATTTTCCATACCCCTCTGCTCCCCCACCCCCACCCAACTCCCCAGGCCTGGGCTGCTGAGTGAGCAGAGTTTGCCAAATTCTTTCCACTCACCACAGGGCCCAGCCCCTGGGAATACTAGGGGGTCACCGCAGTCAAGGGGGTGCTGAGGGGGTGGGAGGCAGACTTCCAGCACTGTGAGTAATTCTGCAGCCCCAGATCTGGGACAGGGCGCCTGGCAACGTGGTGTGACTATCAGCCCATTGTGGAGTCTGAGGGGAAAGGAGCGTCACCCTGCTCAAAAACCTATGTTGGAAAAAGGATGCACGACACTCCCTCACACCTTCCTTTAAATGAATTCCCAATGGATTAAAGAGGTAGGTTTTCAAAGAGAACTCAATATGTTAGAGAAAAAGAGGAATCTGTTCATTTTCTTATGGGTCAGCCTTTCTAAACAAACTGTGGAAAGGCTAGCGCTTTAGTTTCATAAAAGTTTCAGCCTTCTGCTCAAAATACATGGAAGATGAAAAACAAATTATATTGAAAATGGAATGAAAAGGTGAATGAAACCTGGGGAAGGGACTGTAGCCCCTAGGTAGTGAGGTGGCCATCTGAAGAGAGCCCTGGCCTGCGGCCTCCCTGGACACTTGACTTTCTTCTCCATGCTGTCAACACTAACATCCAGATCGCTGTTTGATAAGGTCGGGAGAGGACATAGCATTTACAGTCAGAAAACTGCAGAACCCACAAAACCTTGCTTTCTCCCGGTGCTTCCTCGTCCAGAGCACTGAGGGGTGTGCTTCAGGGGCATGAAGGTGGGGTGCGAGAGAGCAGTCAGAAGTTGGCTGTCATTTCACTCGTCTGCCATTTCTCCTGTTGTCTGTTTGCAAGTAACCTTGTAACCAAGCAATCAGGCTTTCCTAGCTGGTCGCCTTTTGGAGGGGACAGTGCAAAGGGCAGTGAGGTCACTGCTACTACTCGTGAGAAGGCACGAGGACTGGGAATGCTGTGCCTGGAGAACATGTCCATGTCGTGGACACAGGGAAGCGGTTACAGAAAGTTCTGTACATCTTAAGGCCTCAGAGGCAACGGTTTGACCTTGTTTCCACTTTGTACAGTGAACAATGAGGTATAATCAGGCAACGCACAAAAGAAGAAACATGAGTGGCTAAGAAACAGAGACAAAAATGTTGACCTCACTAAAAAGCATGAAATATACTAGCACCATTTTTTATACATCAAGTTCTCAAAGGTTAAAAACTTTCTGGTGTCGGGTCCTCCCTGGTGGTGCAACGGGTTACAGCGCAGCACTGCAAAGCTAGCCCACAGCTACTTCAGCATGAGTTTGATCCCTGACCAGGGAAGTGACCTACATGGCGTGGCAGACCTCTCATGTCCCACCTGCTGCTCCCCTCAACAGTGCACTTCATCGACCTGCCTGTTCTGCTCCCCACTCTGTCTCTGGTGAATCCTCTCACTGCCCCTGCACCTCTGGCCTGTATGTATGCATACAGTTTTGTATGCATAAACAAGTAAATCTAAAAAAAAAAGTTTACTTAAAAAAAAAACCTCCTGGTGTTGGCAGAGCAGGGAAGTCACTAAGTGTTGTTGTGGGGACCATTTGGCTACCATGAGCAGAACCACACCAGCAGCCTCATGGCTCTGAGTTTTCTGAATGCACCATCGCCTGACCCATGCTGTGGGAGTCAGGTCTGATGGCCAGCCCTAGTGCGGCCATGTTTGGGTTTTAGGAAAAAGAGAAAAAGACCCAGCTTTGGAGCTTTGGAGACATGAGGTCAGGTGTGACCCTGGCCAGAGCCATTCAGAAGCGGCAGAGCTTAGGTTAGAGGCTGCAGGGCAGAACGGATACTACCTGGGCTTTCGTTTTGAAACTTGAGCTGGTTTTGAAACTGAACCAAGAGTGGTGTCCCCCGACAATTAGGCTTGTACCAGCACCCTTTAAGTCTTGGAAACAGTCGGTTTGAAAAATGGACCCATCAGATTTGAAAGGCAGGTGCCCTAAAGGGGGATTTAAACTGAGACTTAGGGGCAGCTTGACTCGGTTTGGGAGGTTTGACTCAGCTTGGAAAAGCTTCAGGAGACTTGCTTCAGCTTCAGGAGATACGTTGACGTGGCGTGGCCTCAGTGGCGCCATCTGTGAATACCTGGCTGCCAGGCTAGCTGGTCTAGCCCTTACCCGTGTGCCACCAGTTTCAGGCTCATCAGAGGGTCACTCTGTATGGCCTGAGCAGCTCTTGGTTTGGAGTAATGGACATTGGGACGTTATCCGGGGGTAGGACAGTGGCCATCTGTGACCTTAGGAACTCTTATCCCAGTCTCCCTTTGTATATAAGCCCTGTTGTACCCTGAGATTGAACCACATCTTGCAATTTTGTGTGCACAAATGAAGTACCCACAAACCGTGTCCAGATTCCCTAGTTTTCATGTCCTGATCAGGCTAAGCTAATAGCAGGTAAAACATTATTCCTGGGCGTGTCTGTGAGGTGTTTCCAGAGGAGAGTCAGTGGACTAACAAAAGCAGGTGAGTGCTACGTACGTGGGGCCAGGAAGGGCAAAGCTGCTCTCTTGGAGCTGGGACAGCTCTTCTCCTGTCCTAGGATAGTGCTTCTCCTGGTTCTCAGAACTTCAGGACTGAGCTGAGCTCTGTCACTGATTTTCTTGGGCCGCCAGTTGGCAGACAGCAGACCATGGGACTTCACAAGCCTCAAGAATGGTGTGAGTCAGTCCCTCACATTCATAAAGTGTCAGTAGCCCAGCAGTCACTGTCCACAAGGCCCCTCCCACCCCTGGATTCAGCTTGCATGGCACTCCTGAGTCCAGTTCTCTGGATCCCTATGTCCGAGAAAGGACTCAGACCCAGCTTCTAGACTCTGGCCTGTGCTGATTCCAATCAGCTATTTGGCAGCGGCGGTCTGCCACGCAGCATAAACACAACTGCACCAGCTGACCTGCCCAGGAGCCAGAATAGGACCTGGTGACTCTTGGGAAACTGGATGGCAGCCTTATAAATGAGCACGTGCCTCTGCACCAACCACAGCCCAGGACATGCTTCCCCCACCCCGGGGTGAGCTGTGATTTTGAAGGTGACAGTCTGGGATATCCCTTCCATCCGTGGGGACTTCAGAGTGAAGTGTTGTACTAAGTGCCTGAGAAAGCCTCCCCCGGCCCACCCAGGCGAATGCAATATGTATCTGATTTTAGTGGGATGTCTTGTCTTGGAGGACGTTTGCTCTTCTACCTATAGTGTCCCTTCTTCAGATGTCTACTACCTCCAGGCCTTTCCCCAAAGCGACCTTCTCACTGAGACTCCCCCCAACCTCTGCCACCACCATCCTGTGTCAAACTCCAGTCCTGCCCCATATCGACCAAAACTATCCCCCCCCCCAGTCCCCTATTCCATTTCAGACATATGGCCCCATATTACCCACATAATTTCCCCTATAACTTTGTAGGCCCTTCGCACTGACAAAACTATGTGACTGTTTCAGCCAGTGGAGAGGAGCAAGGAGAGGCTTGAGAAAGCATTTGCAGTGCCCCCACCCCAAACTCCACTGCCCCCACCCCAAACTCTGAGAGCATAACTGAGCCAGACTGCTGGGACAAGGGGTAAAGCCAAGACCATCCAAGCCCACCACTGCCTCAGCCGGGCGGACACAAGCGTCAGGACAGGCTCCGAGTGGCAGAGCTGCTTGGACAGACACATGAGCTCATAAATGTGATTTTTTTTTTTTATTCTGCTGAGTTGGGGGAGTGGTTACTCAACAATAGCTAACACTTACTTCTCCTATTCTCTGTTTTTCCACCCACCAGCAATCCAAGCTTCATAAAGTCAGGGAGCAGGGTCTGTGATAATAACTACCGCATTCTTGGTGTTGAGAGTAGTGCCTGGCACAGAGGCCCTACTAGAGCACTAGTGGAAATATCTGTTAATGGCTAAATACAGGATAAATACCTTAACAGGATTTTGGGAGACAAATGCAGTCCTGGAACAAGCCCTTTGTACAGAGAATAGTGGCTGGTCCTGGCACTGGCATGGTGCTAAGTTGTCCCTGAAGGGGCCATAATAATCCATGCAAGAGACTGAATTTGAAGGTGAAAATTAGCTAAGAGTTGCCATCCTCTCCCAAGATGCAACATCTTTGTCAAATCACAAACCCTGACTAAGCATAACGAGAAATGCATAAGTCATGCCCACATGCTTTAAAATGACAGTTAGGCCAGTATCATTGACAAGACAGTGGGTCAGGTGCTCCTGACTTAAAGATTACCTACATCATTTCTGGAAAAGATTAAAGTCGCTACAATTTAAAATCAACTTGAAAGGTAGGACTTAAATGCACCCTAACTTAGCAAATAGAACTTTAATATAAAAAGAAACTCAGTCTAATAAGTGGACACTCAGGTTTGAATCATCTCAAATAGCATAGAGAGATTCTGTATCCCAACTAAGGGACAATTGATAACAATCCAGAACCTGCAACTTCTACTCATCTGAAATGGTTTATCAGTGAAGATAAGTCAGCTATGTGTGATAGCTAAAATAAGATAGACATTTATTCTCGCACATAAACAAAATTCCAAGATAAACAATCCAGAACTGGTATGACAGTCTAACAATCATTAGAGATTCTGGTTCCTTTCATTTTGTTGCTCTCCCTTTCTCAACATGTAGCTTTCATCTCATGGTGCAAAATAGTTGCTTGAGCTCCAGCCATCATTGCCTCATCCCAGCCAACAGAGAAAATGAAAAGGAATAATAGAGCATGGTTTCTTCCTGTAAGACCACTTTCTAGAAGCTCACACACATCTCTAAGTTTGTCCCACAGGACTTGTCATGACAGTCACACTGTGTAGTAGTCTTTACCTGGCCTGGCCAGTAAACATCAGTTATTCTGAGTCTAAAAAACAAGATAATAGCTAACAAGGGATAACAGTCTTTGCTACCAATGATACTCTTTTCACTTTTGTTTCTGGTAAGAAAACTAAAATCTTATATATTTAAAAAACCTACCTACTAGTATCTGTTAGAGGAAGGTATAAAAGTTCAAATCCTAGGAAAGTATAAATCCTCATTTAATGTCCATAGGTTCTTGGAAGCTGAGACTTTAAGCAAAATGTCATACAAGGAAAGCAGTTCTGTAAATAACATTGCTTGGTTCTAGAGAGGTTGGCTTGTTTTTCTTCTCATTGAAGTTGTAAGGAAATGGCACCGAATAAACTAAAACTATTGTTGTGGGCCTGCTATTAAGAATCTAAGATTAAGAAACAATCATGGTACTAGCAATTTTATAATCAGTTGTGTATTCACATGCTTACATGTTTGACTACACACCTGGGCCAGAAGCGCTGTCAGTGAGAACAAGCAGCCACCTATCAGCTCCTTGGGAAGAAGGGGGCCCACTGGACTGCCTCCATAATTCATAATTTCTACCATTGGAGAGGAATACCCAGAGTTCTTGATGCTAAGCTGTAACTGTGCAGGCTCTCTCTCCCAAGGCAAAAAAACAAACAAGCAAACCAAAATACCCCCAAAACAAGGGACCATCATCATCACCCCTTATGCCCCCTTTACCCTTTCTCCTACTCCCTACCTTCTTTCCTTCTGGTAACCCCAGTTTATTTATCAATATCCCCTAGTTTATTTTGTTTTGTTGGCTCATACACTTTGTTTCATATGTGTGAAATCTCCAGTGTTTGTCTTTATCTTTCTGTAACCCCCTCAAAATTCTTCCATTTTTTGCTGCAAATGGCTGAATTTCCTCTTTCTTTATAGCTCAATACCATTCCTTGGTGTATAGACACCACATCTTCTTTACCCAAAGATAAATCTGTAGACACTAAACTTGCTGTCTTATCGTAAATAAGTCCACAATAAACATTGTGGAGCATATGGTTTTTTGAATTTATGGGACTGCTGGACCATAGGGTATTCCTATTTTTTGTGTTAAAAGAATGTTTCAGACTGCTTCCCAAAATAGCTGTAGAGCTGTGGTCTTTATATCTCTACCTAGCTCTTAATAACCAAATTTCTCAAAGGAATTGTTCACACTCATTTTTCTTTTTCTTTTTAAAAATATTTATTTATTTCTGCATACAGAACTGGAGGACAAGCCAGAGGTGCAGGGGTGGTGACAGAATTCACCAGAGACAGAGTGGGGAGCAGAACAGGCAGACTGATAAAGTACACTGCTGAGGGGAGCAGCAGGTGACAGGATAGTCTGCTGGGCCATGTGGGTCACCTCCAGGACCAGGGATTGAACTAGCACTGAAGCGGCTGTGGCTAACTTACAGTGCTCTGCTTTAACCTGTTGCGCCACCAGAGAGGGCCCACACTCATTTATCCACTTCTTCAGCTTTGGCACGTCTTCCTGCCCTGGTACTTGGACACTGTTACCAAGCCACCAGGCCACCAGGCCACCTTAACTGCTCCTGGGCAAGATTAAAGTAGTCCAGACTTCTGGGATGGTTCTTATTCATCTTCTCCCACTTCTGAGTAGGGGTCTTTTCAACATGTATCTCCTCCAAGTCCAGATCACAGGAGCCCCTTTTCACCCACCAGAGGCCTTGACTCCTACCCCCTTTAAATCACGCATAGTCCTGTAGTTCTCTGTACAAACACTGTCCCAAAGAGTGAGGTCAGGCTCTGTCTGGAACCCCAAGGAACTTGAGGTCTGGGACCTCATTATCCCATGTGCATCTAAGGTCAACTCTCAGTGTTCCCCACGGGATGTATGAGTTCAGCTGCGCGAGCCTCAGACACCACAAGTACACCATGCTCAGAGGGGCATCTCCTGGTAAAAAGCACTTGCTGAGGATAGCAAGAGTCAGATGCATGCATTTTAATGCCGGGGCAATGTGCCCAGTCAGAAAGCGTTCATAGCCCAGCTCCATGTGCAGGGACTTCCAGCCCCTTGTGCACACAGGGAGTGCTGGGCCCCTGCTACTCTTCTCTCGGGTCAAGAAGGACCTAGAAGGACCCTGTGGTATAGGAACTACCAGAGGGATTTCAAAAGGTTGGGCAATGTGCTGGCAGAAGGCCATGGACTGAGGAAGCCTGGGTGGGTCAGCAGGTCCCTGTAGCCAACTTGTGCTGGGATTCTATCCTGCGGGCAGCAGCTTTGTGTAGCTGAGTGGACACGGAAGGGGGAGCCAGACAGGGTACTGCTTGTGACCCAGAGAGTGGGGATCTGAGGGGAGCCCGTGCGTGTGTGGGGACATTGCTTATGGGGCTCCACTCTGCAGATGGTCACAACTGGAATGTGTGAACATGGCAGTCTAGCTTCGGCAGTGATCAATGGGTGAGGTAAAGGGTAGATGAACCCACGGAGTGTGTGAGGACAGTGGGACAGTGTCCCCACCCTCCCCAGACCCTCTGAAATTTCACTCAGGTCCCAAAATGAGTTTGTGCTCCAGGGACTTGCAGGGCCGCTGGCACATAAACCCACACAGCCCCAAGTGCCCCTGCCAGGCTGGGTCCAGGGCACTCCTGCAACCCTACTCTAAGGTCTAGAATTCTGCCAGCCGTGGGCCATGTGGGATGGGACTGGGAAGTCGCAGGGTGGCCAGTGGAGACCCCATTCCACGCCACCTCCTCCCGTGGGCCCAAACAGGTAGGAGAAACCCGCTCAGCACCAGTTTTGACTGGTGACCTTGGGCCTGTCAAATACTTATTTCAGTTCTTTATTATGCCAGTGGTGTGCACTCACTGTAGAATTAAAAAACACAATAGGAAAAATAACAAAATAATCATGATATTTCTTTAAATTTCAGACCACTTCACCTCTCAGAGAGAGCCAGCAACCTTTTGTTACACAACCATTCATTTAGGCATTGTGGAAGCAGACCAGGAAATAGACCAGGAGCTCTGTGAAGGTCCTGGGCACCCTTTTATTCATGGAATAAAAGAAAAAAATGTCCATTGGTCTCTATCCCTGGCTACTCCCAAGTCCCTTATCATTTCCTTTCTAGTGTTAAGAACACTAAAAACATCCTTTGTTCTACTATATGACCCCAGTTCCTGACTGAGCTCCTAAATCCCTTGGATTTCCTGAGGAAAGGAATGTCTTTTGTCCTAGTGAAGCAACTCTCAGTGGTGCCTGGTGGTTCCTGGGTGGAGCTGGTCATTAGAAAGATCAAACCTTCATTAGGAATTTGGAACATTCACTCTATCTCCCATCTTCCTGAAAGGGGCAAGAAGCTAGAGAGTGAGTTAGTGACGATCATGCCTAGCTGATGAAGCCTAAGTGAAAATCTCAACAACATGGGGTACATGTGTTCCAAATGGTGAACACATAAACATACTAGGAGGGTGGCACACCCCAGTGTCATGGGGGCAGAAACTCAGTCCACATGGGGTGTACTGGACGTCAACCTATATAACTTCATCTAACTGTTCATTCATAGCCTTAAAATCCTTTGTAATAATGTAGCAATGTAGTAAATAAACTATTTTCCTGAGTCCTGTCAGGTATTCTACAAATTATCAAACTTGAGGAGGGAGTTGTAGGAACCCCAAGGTACAGCCAGAAGCACAGTTTCACCTGGGCTCCAGCTTGGCATCTGAAGTTTGGGGTGGGAAAGACGGAGGCCCTAACCTGTAAGGTCCGCAGTAACTTCAGGCAGTGTCAAAACTGAGTTTGTCTGTTGCTGGTGTTGAAGAATGGCTTGGTGTGGAAACCAATACATCTGGTGTCAACATGTGTGCAAACAAAGAGAACACAGGAGTGTTTTGCCAAGACGACATCCCAACACTGCTATTACTAACTGTGCAAACTTGACCTCTATTGTCTTCATCTTGTGTCCAGCAAAATGAGAACATGGATGTCATCAACTGACAGGAATGTCCCGAGCTTCAGTGAGCTGATAAAAATGTGCATTTTCTTAAATAATTTTATTATTAAAATTCAAACATATGAGCCCTCCCTGGTGGCACAGTAGGTTAAAGTGCAGCACTGTAAAGCTAGCCACAGCCACGGCAGCATGAGTTCGATTCCCGGCCAGGGAGCTGACCCACATGGCATGGCACACCTCTCCTGTCTCACCTGCTGCTCCCCTCAGCAGTGTACTTTGTCAATCCCCCTGTTCTTCCCCCCACTCTGACTCTGGTGAATCCTCTCATTGCCCCTGTACTTCTGGCCTGTCCCCCAGTTCTGTATGCATAAATAAATAAATCTTAAAAAAAAAAAATTCAAACATGCAGAACTGGAAAAACAATTTACTAAACCTCCTGCCCATCACCAGCATCTGAGTTGTCAACTCACAGCCTATCTTATTCTCTTGAGTTGTGGAAAGAAATATCATTGTGAGAGTAGAGGCACATAGGCGAAAGAATTCACCAAAGACAGAGTGGAGAACAGAGCGGATTTATTAAAATACCCCCATAAGAGAGCTGGGGAAGAGATGGGAGAAATCTGCACTGGAAAAAGGATTTGAGGCTCTCTATTATGATTTATTTTCATGTGCTTTCTTACATGGGGTGCCAGTTTGGGCCAATTATTTGCTGGAGGTCTGGTCTTAGGCATTGACCTTTGACACAGAAAGTGCCCTGGTCTTGCTTCATGGTCAAAGTGATCAGTCTTAGGGCCTGGTTCCCATAACAACCTTATCAATTCTCTTCATCTATGCATGCCTCTCAAATTTGTCTGTTGAGCAAGGAATGGGGGCTTAGTTTTTAATATTAATAATGATACCCCAACAATCTGCATCCCACCCTTAACTCTACCTTAGTATAATTTTGAAGCATAGCCCAGCCATCATGTGATTTCACCAGAAATGTTAGGTATTTCTGCTGGAAAGGACTGCCTCTGTCACTTTGCCTCTTTCCGTCTCTCTTTAACATCACCCTATTATCACCTGAAACTGCGATTCCTTTACTTCCAGTATTAAAGGGCACACTTCCCCTCATACATTTTTTACAGTTTATTTGTTAGAATTAGGATTCAAATAAGACCCATGTGCTGTGACTGATTGATCTGTTTCTTAAATTTGTCAGTTCGCATTTCCTTTGCACGGCAGCGCTTTTACAATGGAGGAAACAGGAGCTTAGGTTGGCTAAGTAGTTAAATAAATACTGGCAAACCAAGCATCCCCTTTAGGAGGGTGGAAGATGAGGGCATGTGGGAGAGGTGAAGGCACAGGGTCTTCGTTTAAAGGACACCTCTTTTCCACAGATTCTTAGGCCAATCACACGATGACAGGTGTGGGACTTGGCCCAGACTTCCCATGCCAGATCCTGCCCCAGGTCTCCAATTCCCCGCCCCCCTTCTTATGCACAGCCTATCTTGTGTCTCCCCAAATTCACATGCTGGAATGTGATGCCCAATATGGTGATGTTAGGAGGTAAGATCTTTGGAGGTATTTAGATAGGGAGAGCGATGACCTCCTGCTCGGGCTACTGCCCTGATAAACTAGGAGCAGTTCATCTTCCACCATGTGAGGTCACAGCAAAAAGTCTCAAGGCAGAAGCAGGCCCTCCCCACAATGAGCCTGCCTGCACCCTGACCTTGCACTTCCAGTCTCCAGAAGTATGACAATAAAATATCTGTTGTTTATAAACCACCCAATCTGGGATAGCTATCATGCTGCCCAAACAGACAAAGACACCATCCAACAAGCAAATGGACCCTCCTCCTCCTCAAAAGGCAATCTGACTTCTCAAACATAATCTGACTCTCTTGTCACACAGCCTTCTAGGTCCGTTGGAAAGCACACCCCCGACACTAGCACATCTACCCCATTGAGACTCTGGTGGATCTTCTCAGATCAGGGAAGAATGACAACCTACCCCGTGTCTACAGAGCCCATGGGGAAGTCCAGAGCTGAGGCTGGGCCAGAGCTAGGTTGAATGGTCCCCCTCCCTTCCTTCTTCCTTCTTCCTTCCCGCCCTCCCCTCCCCATAAGTACACAAAGAGGTGATAGAGAAGGGATTTTCTACAAGTCAAAAGAAGAGGCCTGCTTTCCAGCCTTCAGAGCTGGAAATCTCAGATCAGGGAAACATGACATTGTTTAAACTGTCTGGTCTGTGGTATTTTGTGATGTCAGCCGGAGCTCACTGGTATACCAGGTATCCCAAACCCAGAGTAATGTGGCGACTAGCTCAGGAAGGGAAGGCCCAGGGCCAGCACTAGAGGTCCGAGCCTCAGGCCAGCAGCCGTCAGAAACTCCAGGCCCAGCAGCAGCAGCAGCCTGACTGCATGCTTTCCTGATGCTGCTGCTGGCAAGCCGCCTGCAGGAGAGGGAATCAAGACAGGAGGGGCACATCAGGCCAGGGCTGGGGCCTCTTTCCATAGGCCAAGGATAAGGCATAGACAGCACTGCAGAGAACTTCAAAAAGGTGCTCCATGGGGAGGTTTAGCAAAAGCTACCAGGACTGAAAAAATCACCCCCTGGGGACCTCTTTGAGCTGGAAGTGGGAACAGGAAATAGCTAGATGCGATTCATCTTGGAAAAATGCAAGCTCATACATTGCATAAAGCTAATCCAAAACACAGAGTGAGAGAGCCACAGTGTAGAACGGAGGCAGACTTCAGCCTCGGGGTCTGAGCCGGTCCAGCTAGGAGGTCATCTGAGTGAGCTCTGTTGGAGGGGCTGGTTCTCAGTGTGGGGAGCAGGAGGCTGGAGATTTATGTGTCTTGGAACCCCAAGCCAGATTAACTGGAAATAGAACTGAGGCCTCCACTTCCCAGCAGCCTCCACAGTGGCCAGGGGGTCGATGAAGGGGAGGCGAGGCTCACACTACCCAACAATGCCTTGCCCAGTGGTGCCCAGCCTCTACTCAGTGGCCATTAAGGGTCTCCCTGCCCCCTCACAAAACCTTCTTGGGCTTGTGGAAGGCTCTGCTGTGATTGTAACCCGCCAAAAGCTATCACAGGTGGTGCCCCGGAGGGGGCTGCTGGTGAGGATAGTTAGCCCCAAGAAAAATGCTAAAAAGTATGACACTTTGGGGTGGAGCCACTGATAAGAAAAATAAGGGACTGCAGAAGCAGCTGCAGATTATTCAGTGTTTGGATTCAGCATTTTCTGATCCTCAGCGATTTCAGTGTCAGTGATTTTAGCCCCCACCATGCTGATCTTCCAGAAGGCTTTTTTGGGCTTCTAAAGTTAGGGGCCTCCAGCAGCCAACCTCAGAGAGGAAAAGTTCGGAGGCTTTGCAAGTGGCCGAACAACTGAAACTGTTCCCGGTTTTGTTGCTGTTACAGCCTGGTAAGGAAGGTGAAGACCCGGGCCCGAACCTCGCTGAGCGTGAGTGTGGTTGTTTGTGGGGTCATTTGGCCACTGCAGCTGCTGTTTTAAGCGTCGCTTGTCTGGTGCTGTGCTGTGGCAACTCGGCAGCGCCAGGAGCTTGTCCTGTGGGGTCTTCTGTTGTTTTCATGAGTTGGAACCTGGCGTGGAGTCTGGCTGCCTCATGCTCCAGGTCTGCAGCGGTAGAAAGATACCATCTTGGGCATGGGGCCTGCTGTTTGGGAGGGGAGCTCTGTGTCCTCACTGGGGGGAAGATGCCATCTTACTTGCTTTTTGTTTAGGTCTTGAAAACACTGGGCACTGCTTTGGGCGAGGTAAAGGCCATTTGTGGCCTCATTAACTCTTTGTTTTCCTTGGTTTGCTAAATAAAACCCTTTGTTGTTGTTCGATGAACTTGAGTAGTCTTTGCAGTTGTACCCACTGGTGAAGAACTTCGACAGTGACCAGTGAACTACTTGGGTAGTGTCCCTGGCCATATTTCGTGCCCCTTGCTGCCCAGTATCCTGATGAGTAATTAAAAGCTGCCTCTGTTTCCCCATGAGAGAACCCAGATGTCCTAGCCTGAGACAAAGGATGTGGTTTAGGAGTGTAAATTGAAGTAAGTCTTAATGATTGTTAGAGATTATATTAAGCAAGGTAGGATTCAAGCTCAGTAAAGAATTTGACAGTTTTCACTCTAAGAACTGGCTCAACAACCACCAGTTTATTTTATATAGTTAGGAAGTGAGTCACTGACATAAAAATGTAATTACTCTTGGGTGGTGGAGGGGAGCGTGGGGCCTTCTGCTTCTAAGTTATTTTGAAATAAAGATATTGATGTAACCTATACCCAGAGAATTCTGGGGGGTTTACTCTGGGGGGTTTATTCACTCCCCTGACATCTAAGGAAATGCACTGTGGAGAGAAAAGGTCTGGTACCTATGTTTAAATCTTTATCCGGCTCCTTGGTCATTTCTATGAGTTGGAAAAGATGGGTTACCCATAGGCAGTACACTTTTGCATGACTGCTTCACAGAACGGGGAGGAGCATCTTCTTACATCAAGTGTATGCACATAGCTTTGCTCCTCCTTTGCTAGACTAGTATTTTCACAAAGGGATAGAGAGCTCTAAGAGGTTTGGGGCAGAGCTCCTGAAGAGAGTGCAGAATGTCCAGGTACTTGAAGAAAGGCAGAGCCCACTGATGGGGAATAGACTCTTAACAGAAGCCTTGGGAGTTCACCCTCCTCTGCTGGCAGGTGGGGAAAGCACTTGGGGGAGAAAGGGCTTAACACTCAGACCCCTGCTCCCTGCAGTGTGAGTCCTGGTGGGGGAGGGGTCTGGGAGCTAGTGTTGGGGGCATCTGCCTCCCTCAGCCTGTGTACCAGTGCAGAACCTGCCCATAGGGAAGAGGAGGAGGGGAGACAGACACGGAGGAGGGGGATACCGTCACAGCTGGCCTGTCCCCTCTGTTATTCTGAGCAGGAGTTTTATACGGTTGTAACAAAAATATTCCAAAGACTGCCGCCTGAGAAGGGAGACCACAGGAACACTTATTGTCATTGTCAACACTCATTGTCAGGATGTCAACTTTCCCAGCCTGAACCAGATTCAACACTATTCCAATATTGCAAAAGAACCTGGTAAGTCAACGAGTGCATACATCGTCTGGTTGCCTCTTAAGACCATTTCTAGATTTCGCCTCCCTCCACCATCCCGGGCGCTTTTTGTTTCGTGTTTAGATTTGAATGTTGGACCCATTTGGATTTTTAAAATAATTATTTATGCATAAAAGAACTGGGGTACAGACCAGAGGTGCAGGGGATTCACCAGAGACAGAGTGGGGAGCAGAACAGGCAGATTAACTGAAATACACTGAGGGGCAGGCACACAGACAGGAGAAGTCTGCAGCAACAAGTGGGTCAGCTCCCTGGCTGGGGACCGCAATTGTGCTGTTGTGGCTGTGGACACCTTCATAGCACCTTAACCCCTTGCGCCATGAGGGAGTCCCCCCCATTTGGTTTTTATATTGGTATTAAGGAGTGAGGGAGGAAAACAATTTGTTTTCCCAAATGGCCGGCTAGTTGTTCCAGCGCTGTCAGGACACGACTCCCGCCCGGTTTCCGGGGCCCACCTCGGCTTCCGCCCGACGGAGGCAAGGACCCCAGACCGCCGCGCCCCCGGGTCGCTCCACCCCTGCCCCGCCCCGCAAGGACCAATCGGCCCCACCCCACCCTCTCGCCGTCCCCCTACTCAGGTCCTGGGGCGAAGCCGCGCCCCGCCTACTTCTGCGTCCGGGCCTCGCGGCCCCGCCCATCCCCCTGTAGCCCCGGGACGCCGCGGGCCCTCCCGCAAGAGCCGCTTTGCCGGAGGCGGCGCGTCCCCTCGTATTTGCATGGAGGCGGCGTCTCGGGGCCTGAAGCGGCCGCGAGCCCGCGGCGCCCGGA
>NW_004567105.1:42866895-42894132 GCF_000260355.1 Condylura cristata
GCGTCGGGACGGCAGCCCCCTCGGCCGCCGACCCCGCGCCTCGCTTCCCGGGCCTCGCCATCTACCTGGCCGAGCGGCGCATGGGCCGCAGCCGCCGCGCCTTCCTGTCGCGCCTGGCGCGCTCCAAGGGCTTCCGCGTCCTCGACGCCTACGGGTGCGCGGCGAAGCTTCCCGGGGGGCGCCTGGTCGGAAACTCCCCTCTCTGCGGTGGACTGGGGGGAGACCGGGACACGCGGGGGACACTGGGTCGTGGGCTGTGGCGGCTAGAGAGAGAAACACGGCACCGGGGTGCACGACGGTGGCGGGCATCTGCCCCGAGGGGGGCTGGGAGGCTTCGGGGCTGAACAGCGCGCCCCTCGCGGGGAGACGGCCAGAGCAAAGACTGGGCGCTGTGGAGGGAAGTGGCAGGACGGCAGGCCTGGAACGGCTCCGACTCACCCTCTCCCTCCTGCCAGCTCGGAGGTGACACACGTGGTGATGGAGCAGACCTCCGCGGAGGAGGCTGCCTGCTGGCTGCGGGGCAGGGCGCTCCCGGGGACCATCGGCCCAGCGCTGCTGGACATAAGCTGGTTCACGGAGAGCATGGCTGCCGGGCAGCCTGTACCTGTGGAGGGCCGCCACCGCCTAGAGGTGAGCCCTGCTGAGGATTTTGTGTTGGGGCCAAAGAAAGCCCCCGTGCAGCTGTCACTCATCTGGGATAGGTGATGTGGCCGTGGGCCCCCACCTTCAGATGATTATCAGATGAGGACCACATGGGCCTTTGGGGAAACAGGCCATCCAGCTTCTCAGCATTGGCGCTGTTTCTTAACCCCACTTATTTTTTTAATATCATTAGACCTCTCTTGATCACCAGATAGATGAAACTGACCCCTAAATGAGATGGTGGCTCAAGGGCCAACAGGAGGTGGTCCTTGGAGTGCTGTGGGGTTCACTGCCTCTGCCCCACCTCATTGCTTCCTGAGTGAGCCAAACTGGAGCCTGGACTCACAACCACATCCAAATCCTGACGCTGCCTGTGAATCATGAGGCATCAGGCAAGCTCCCTAACAGCTAAGGCCTCGGTGACCTTGTCTGTGAATCAAGGATGGCAAGCTTTCCTTACCCACTGGATTGAAGGGTTCTCAGGAGGGGCAGGATAAGTGCTCCAGGAGGACTGGCAGGTGGCAGCACTAGGGGTCTGCTGTGGCCTGAGTAACCTGTTCCTGTCCCCTCTGCAGGCAGCCCTGCCTCTGACCAGGTGTCCTCTGAGTTGGTTCCCTCTGCTCTCCCCAAGTGGCCCAGGAGAGGAAAGGTTTCGGGGGTTGCTTCCCTCCCCTGCTGGCCCTGCAAAACCACCTGTACATTGCCCTCTCCAGGAGGCTGAGCCCAGGAAGGGAGCACCAAGCCCAGTGTGGATGCTGCCATATGCCTGCCAGCGCCCCACACCCCTCACACACCACAATACCAGCCTTTCGGTGAGTTGAGGGTTCCCTGATGGGGCAGGCCCCTCTTGTGAGCATTCTGCTGTCCCATGTTGGGCACAGGTGTGTGATAGCTAAAGGTTGGGGCTACTTTGGCCTCCCACTCTGCCCCTTACCACAAACTGCTCCCTGCAGGAGGCTCTGGAAACACTGGCAGAGGCCGCCAGCTTTGACTGCAGTGAGGGCCGCTGCCTCTCCTTTTGCAGAGCTGCCTCCGTGCTCAAGGCCCTTCCCTACCCAGTCACAGCCCTGAGCCAGGTGCAGGAGCTACCTCACTTTGGAGAACATTCCTGTAGGGTCATCCAGGTAGGTACTAACTACACCTAGAAGCAGGGTGAAACCTGTGAGCATGGTGAGGAGCCCAGCTGCAGAGGCAGAGAGATAAACAACTGAGGGTGCCGGCTCCCAGGTCAGGGCAAGTCACTCCCCACACTCGGATTCTTCATATATAAGTTGGGGCTCAGCTGCCTACCTCAGGCTGGCAAGAAGACTCAAGGAGGGGAGCTGCCAGGGCCCTGACAGGGTTGGTAACTGGCATTGTTGGCATCAAGCCTTGATGCCAGGAAGTTTGAATGCCTGCTGGGTTTTTTGTGTGTGTGTGTGTGTGTGTTTTTAATACAATGTATGTGAGGACCTAGAGTGCTAAGTTTTCCTTTATGTACATGGGGAGAATACATAGTGTCAAGGAGACTTGGATCCAAGGTAGGCTTTGATTCATCACCTGTATTTTGAAAAGCGGTAGTTACCCTGTGCTGGTTACCCTCTGAGAGAGGTCGGTGTTCCCCCAGGTCCAGAGGGCCTTGAGACACTGTGGTAGCCTCTGTGGGCCCAGTTGCATTTCCAAGTACTGCCAGTCTCCTGGTCACTGGGCCACCAGTGCCCTGATCTCTCCAGGCAGGCCTGGAGTTTTGCCGTTTTCTCCCACAGGAGCTGCTAGAACATGGGGTCTGTGAAGAGGTGGAGAGAGTCCAGGTGTCGGAGCGGTACCGGACCCTGAAGGTGTGCAGCTGGCAGACTCTAGCAGAGGCACTCAGCCCCGCGGCCCTCCCTGGGTGCCCCCACCACTCTTGCCATATGCTGGCGGGGAGGTGGGCTCACCAGCTCGGAGGCCAGATAAGGTCTTAATGAAGAGGTGGCAGCTGGCACTGACAAGCACAAGACAGCTGAAGGGGACTGGCCAGGGGGAAGCTTGCTTTGACGTGGGATCTTCTAGATCACTCCGTTTAATCCTTTTTTATTGGATTGGTTTTGATGGCATAGTCTCAAGTATATTATAGATTTTAGCCCCTTAAACACGTAAGTGGAACATACTGAACAAAACGTAGCATGGCCTGTCCCTCGGGGCCAGGAGGATGATTAAGTTTGCACGTCTCCCCACCCTTGCACGGTCTCTGCCGTTATGGTGTCGCCCTGCCTGTCTCCACAGTGCTCCCTCCCTGTTGCTCCGCACTTTTCATCTCATGGAATGTGACCCCTAGGTCGTGCTGCTTGGACACCCTGGTTCTGTGGTTGGAGGTTGTCAGACCAGTGATGCGTTGTGGAAATGGCGTCTCCCTGTTGGGGTGTGTCATCGGTACTGTGAGAGGTTGCCTAGAAGGTTGAGAGTCAACTGAGTGTTTTTTTTTTTTAAGATTTATTTATTTGTGCATACAGAACTGGGGTACAGGCCAGAGGCTCAGGGGTGGTGAGAGGCTTCACCAGAGACAGAGTGGGGAGCAGAACAGGCGGATCGAGGAAGTACACTGCTGAGGGGAGCAGCGGGCTGGTCAGGAGAGGTCTGCCACGCCATGTGGTCACCTCTGGGGCAGGCGGGAATTGAACTCAGGCGGAAGCGTCTTTAGATTCTCAGTGCTGTGCTTTAACCCGCTGTGCCACCAGGGAGGGCCTCAACTGAGTGTTTTAAAGAAGGATAGGAGCTGTGTGAGGAGGCAGAGGCTCCAGTAGGCAGAGAGCAAGGAGGGGGCAGGGCGAGGGGTGGGGCGCAGGCGGACATGAGTGGGGAAGTACTGAGCCCGGTAGAGACAGGCTGAGCCCGCTCCTGAGACACATCCAGGTGTGAGTCCTAGAAGACATCCAGGCCACAGAGCAGGGTTAATCATTAGAGGTTTTTTGTTTTTTTTTTTAATCAACAATGTGATTAAGTTATTCTTAACATTTCTTTAGAGTTCTATCGGTGATAGTGACCCAGTTCATGCTCTTGGTTCAAAGGATTGAGGAAAGGATGGGCCAGCACAGCCCCCAAAAGGAAGGACTGACCTGGTCTACAGGAGACAGGGCCTGGGGACGAGAGCACTGCCAGCTAGCTGTTCTTCTCCCTGCCCTCTGTCTGCCAGCTGAGCCATGGCTGTGTTGTAGTCCAGCCACTCTTAAGAGCCTTGACTTTCCGTTTCAATTAAATGTCCCTGTAGAGGAGTGCTGAGTGGCTAGCAGAGGGCAAGTGTCTACACCTGACCAATGAGGTGTAGTCAGAGAAGAAACAGGTGACTTGTTAGGCCAGGCCAGCCCCTCCCTGGTACGGGAGGCCCTCTGAGATTGGCCAGCCACCCTGTGAGCGGTAGCTCCAGCAGCGAGACTGCCCCTCACCTGGGTGTCTACTCACCTAGCCTGGGTGGTGACACCTGCTGTGTTTGTGCCCAGGATGGAGCCCCGGCAGTTTCAGACTTTCCAACTCCTGCTGAAACAACCCTGTAATTGTTAAGTGCCCGTTGCTTTTTGCTGTTTGTCAAGAAGAACTGCAATTGCTCTTAGGTGGGAGAGATGTGGTTTTTCCAGTGGATTGAGATTCTTTGTCAGGTGATGTTAGAATTACAAGGGAGACTCTAGAGGAGTCGATCAAGGCCAGGAGGGAATTATCTTGGGTTTCTACCCCACACACACCCCCTCCTTTCACCCCCCCATGAGAGTGGGTTGTGCGTGCTAGACTTGGGGTTTGAATCCTGCCGGGATATTCACTGTGTGCTTTGGGCAGGTTGCTTAAACTTGGCAAAGGTGAGTGTGGATGCTGGTGGGCCCTCGGGGACACGTTCTGACTTAGGCCACTGGTGAAATGCAGCAGCTGTGCTGTGAGGCAGCCCCTGGAGCAAATCAGGGTCTGTATCAGCATCTGTGCTAAGAGCTTAGCCCGACCTTACTCACCCTCGCAACAGCTCTTCACTCAGATTTTCGGGGTTGGAATAAAAACTGCTGACCAGTGGTACCAGGAAGGTCTGCGGACCCTAGATGACCTCCAAGAGCAACCGCAGAGACTGACCAAACTCCAAAAAGCAGGTGAGCCCTCAGAGGGTGAGACCCTGGCTTCCCTATAGCACTTGGGCTTGAAAAGTTTCCCGAGACGTGGAAGCTGGTGCTGATGACTTCCTGGGTGGCTGGGAACAAAATCAGCGCCGTGGAACCCCGGTGGTGGGCGGGCATCCCTGTTTGGGTGATTTTCTGGGGTGGAGGCCAGGGGAGGGGTGCTCAGGGTTCATTGTAGCACTTTCTCAGTGAGTGGTATTGGCCACATTGCTGCTGTGGCATACATGAACCCCAGCTCAGGGAGGGTAGGGGATGTCTGAGTAGCCTGGACACCCTGCTTGGTGCACAGCACCTGTGGCCTTGCCCGCTGACCAACGGCATGGGGTCCTGTGTGGTAGGAGAGGCTCAGTGCGGAGCCTGCTAGCAGGAAGTGGTACTGTCTAGGGGAAAAACATGAACTTGAGAAGATGTTAGGCCTGGAGTTGAGTACCATTGTGCCACTTACTAGGTAGTGACTTTGACCCTGAGACCTAACTTCTGCGAGTGTCACATGCTTCTGTCAGTGAGGGATTCTCTAAGTTCCTCCATCTGAGGCCAGCAAGTAGCAGGTGTCAGGCAGATACTCTGAGGGCCTGGCACTTGGGTCATTTGAACATCTTCCCCGGCACTGGGGGGTGGGGACGCCACCTGGGAGTCTTAGGAGGGCCACTTGTCAGCTAGCAGGAAATGAGACCCACGGAGCCTTATGGCTAATGGAGTGTTATGTGTGTAGCCCTCACTGGGTCCACTTGATCACTTCTCCCCAAGATGCAGAAGAGGCGGGGTACCAGGGCCCTTACGTGAGAGCCGTTCCTTACTGCCAGCTGCTGTTCCCCCCCACATTCCACCTCTGCTAACCACATGTGGAAGGACAGTGACTCCTCTCTGACACGCGCTGAAGTGAGGTGTTCCTCTGTGACCATCAGCTTCATGCCGCCTGTCACCTCCAGGCTCCCCTTTATAGTTGGGGAAACCAAGGCACTGAAAGGATAGTGTGTGTATGAGTGTCGGCGTCCTGGTCTGATTACGGTAGTTCTGCAAGAATTTGCCACTGTGGATGAGTAGAGGCACGGGATTTCTACCATTGCACCTGTATGTGACTCTACAGTGATCTCAAAGTAAAGGCCTGATACTTGGAAGGGAGGAAGGGGCTTTGGAGAGAGGGCGGGCTTTGAGGGTCAGGAGAGCCGCACTGCCACAGGACTGCAGCACCTCCAGGACCTGAGCACCCTGGTTCAGCGCCCAGACGTGGAGGCCCTGCAGCAGCTCCTGGATGCAGCCGTGAGTGGGGCCCTTCCAGGGGCCACTGTCACCCTGACTGGCGGCTTCCGCAGGTGAGGGAGCTTGACTCCAGGCCCGCCCCAGGGAGGCCGCCCGAGCTGGGGCCCCTGAGGTGGGCCTTCCCTCAGCAAAGGCGCTGGGATGATGGCGAAGGCTGCATCTTTGAGTTGGGTCCTGGAGTCAGACTGTCCCCCTCAGGGGGAAGTTGCAAGGCCACGACGTGGACTTCCTCATCACCCACCCCCAGGAGGGGCAGGAGGTGGGACTGCTGGCCAGAGTGCTGCTCAGCCTGAAGGAGCAGGTGAGGGGCCTCCTCTCCCTAGAGCACTGCCCTCCCACACCGCGCATACGCTGTGCCAGGCCACACCTGCTCTTCCCCCCAGGGGCTGATCCTGTACCACCATTACCAGCGCAATCAGTACGGAGACCCCACCCGGCTGGCCAGGCAGAAGCACAACATGGATGCCTTTGAGAGAAGCTTCTGCATTTTCCGCCTGCCACAAATCCCGGGGCCTGCTGTGGAGGGGTCCCAGAGGCCCTGCGCCTCCTGGAAGGCTGTGCGGGTAGACCTGGTGGTTGCCCCCATCAGCCAGTTCCCCTTTGCTCTGCTTGGCTGGACTGGCTCCAGGGTAGGGAGTGGGCTGCCTGTGCGGGATGGTCCTGAGCTCAGGGTCGGCCAGCCTTGCTGACAAGGTCACTGTCTCCGCAGCATTTCGAGCGGGAACTCCGCCGCTTTAGCCGGAAGGAGAGGGGACTGTGGCTGAACAGCCATGGGCTGTTTGACCCAGAGGAGGTATGCTGGCTGGAAGAGAAAATGCTTGCTTCCTGGCCCCTTCCAGTCTGGGACCCACAAGGCCCAAATCTGAGTTTCGGTACCCAATCCCAGGCCCACTTCTAGCCCACTTCTAGCCATCTGTCCTGGCTTTCTTAGGAAGCCAGGCAGTGGTGGGGATAACCCCCAGGGCACTAACATCCTCATTCCAATTGCAGAAGACCCTGTTCCCTGTGGCCTCAGAGGAAGACATCTTCAGACACCTGGGCCTTGAGTACCTACCTCCAGAGCTGAGAAATGCCTGATTCTGCTGGGTCTCGCTTCCGTTCTTCGAGGTGGAGGCATTCGCGAGCCAGACCCTATGAATAACCTTGGCCACCAAATGTCTCCAGGTAGAAGATATGCTGCTGCCCCAAGTCCTCACCGTTCCAGTGGGAACCCCACCTGTACAGACTCCTCCCTCATCCACCCCCACTCCCAGATGTCATGAAATGAGCCCATGGAACAAACTGAGTTGTTTTTTGAGTGTGCTGCTGGTTTGGGGGACAGGAGTCTGGCGCCTGCACCTGCTCTGAGCTGAGTCTGCCTGGGTGGGCCACCCCATCTGCTGTGGGGCATTATCTAGGTATGACCTGGGCCAGATGGCTCAGGTTCCTCCCCACGCAGAGGAAGCCTTCATGGAGTTGTCAGAGAGCCTGAGGTCATGGGTAGTGAGTACTGTGCAGTCCCTGATTCTCAGCTTCTAGCCATGGGCCTGGGGAGATGGAGGGGAGTGACTGCCTGCTGAAGTCTGCTGTGCGGGTGCTAAATGCCGTAGCATGGAAAGGACCCAGGGATAGGGAGTTGGGACCAACCACCTCTTGCCTGGTCATCCCCACAACTAGGCTTCCTGTCTTCTCCCAGAAGACTTTAGACAGGTCACAATCATATGATAGCTTTCCTGCTCAAAGTCTCCAGTGGCCCCCACCCCCATTGGCTCAGTAAGTTCCCCTGGACCTTGGTATTTATTTCATCCCCTCCCCTTCCTATATGCTCCCTCTCTCAAGCCCTCTGGCTCCTGCTTCTCTGGTCAAGCCAGATGCATTCCTGTCTCACTGCTTTCTCACTTGATTACCCCAGACAGCCACAAGATCAGTGGGTATCTCACCGAGAGGGGCCCAGTGACAACTTTCTCATGATATCCTCTGTTCCTTAAATCCTCAGGCCCACTCCAGAGCCGTTACCCTCTAAGCACCAGCCACCTGAATTATCAACTCAGGGTCTCCTAGTCAGGTCAAGACTTCCCTAACTACTTATCACATTAAAAGGTATTTTTTTTTAATCAATGTGCAATAAAATGGACATTTTCAGTATACAGTTTTAATGGTTTGTTTTCTGTTTTTATTACAGTTATCATGTTTTATAAGTGATTATACAGGGATTGCTATCAGGAAAGTGAGGTAATTGTTCAAATGATGTTTTTTTTTATTTTATTTATTTTTTTATTTATTTTTTTTAAAGATTTATTTATTTATGCATACAGAACTGGGGTACAGGCCAGAGGCTCGTGACGGTGAGAGGCTTCACCAGAGACAGAGTGGGGAGCAGAACAGGCAGATCGACGAAGTACACTGCTGAGGGTAGCAGTGGGCGGGTCAGGAGAGGTCTGCCACGCCATGTGGTCACCTCCCGGGCAGGCGGGAATCGAACTCATGCGGAAGTGGCTTTAGCTTCTCAGTGCAGTGCTTTAACCCGCTGCGCCACCAGGGAGGGCCCCTCAAATGATGTTTTAAATGGTAAATATACTCTGCAGGGAAAAACCTCCTTTTTGCTAAAGTTTATAATTGGCAATAATTACAACAGGTTTATTAGCATAACCAATCAAGAGGACGCTAACAATATGGCATTTGCTGGAAATCTCTAAGTCCTGGGAGGGGCAAATAGAGCTCTTGACTAGGCAGAAAAACTGGCTGGGTTACCAGAACACCCTGGGGTATAGAGATACATTTCATATGAGCTCCAGTTTCTCAAAAATATTTTAACGGTTTTAGGTGATAACCTCAAAAAATGAAGAAAAGCTTATTTTGTTGTCCCACTTATTTTAGATTTGCTTTTGTTGCCCGGTGACATCTGAAAAATCATTGCCAGATCATTGTCAGGGAGCTTTCTCCCTATGGCTTTAGGAAGTATGTTTCATTCTTTAATCCAGAAAGTAATATATAAATTTGATAAAATTTCAACTTTCTGTAGCAAGTCACAGGTTTCCTAGAAACTTGGAAAGCTCTCTTCACCTGAAATAACTAGTAGGTGATGGAGTTAAGCTGCTGGTGTTTTATGTATCAAGCTGCATAATCACCTACCAGGTTTACTGTATTTAAAGAAGAGGACAGATTTCCACAGTAAACGAGAAAATGTCTTTACTTTACTCTATTCCAATCTTATCAATTATCATCATAATCTTGTTTTGTAATAATTGTATTATCCTGAGACTGGATCTAATGGCCACTGTCCCAAGCAGAGTGAGCTACTTAGAGTTTCACTCTTCCCATGGGTCAGTCAAGATTCAGGGCTGGCCTGTTCATTTGGTAATTAGACAGAGGGTGGATTTTAGGAAACACTGCTTCATTTCCTAGGGGGACAGATGCATTTTTCTCCCTGTGGAACAGCAATGTGGCCCAATATTTGGGGTTGCTTACCTTCACTGTTGGGAATTACATGCTAAGTTTGGATCCTTTAGGGTGACAGTGGAGGGGGTGCATCTACTAGTTACACAGAAATGATCAGGGACCAAGGGTGGGGAGGAGAGACTTTGGTTGAGGAGGCAGAGTATGCAAACTGTCCAATATGGAAACAGAGCTGGCAGCAGCTCAAAAGTGTAAATCTGTTCTACTTTAAATTGGTCACGCACAGGGTCAGGTTCGACTCCGACTCCGTCTGTCTTTTGGTTTGGGGAGTGATGAGATCATCGTCTGTTGGCCCTGATCTGGAATTTGATGCTCAGGGAAACAGGGTGTCTCCAGGAATCTAGGCCATTGCCAGTTCTAGGAGATGAGCAGTAAATTTGAGTTAGTGTTGCCATGCTTTCCAGAATTCTGAGACTCCACTGCACTGTGCACCCTGATGCTGAGAGAAGCTCTCCACCCACAGTCTTGAGCTCTGGAGGCTTGAAAAGCACTGTTTGAACAAAACTGCTTTGTCAGCAGTGATGAATCTGCCACAGAGAGTGTCGATGCAAGCTGGAGTAGGGAAGAGTCCTATTTGCTGTTCTGGGGCTGAGGAAATGAGTTGGAGGCTGGCCAAGGCAACCACGAATCTTTTGTAATGGGAAGCTGGTGGCTGTTGGGGGGTATCGCCAGGGCCTGAGGCTTCATCATACATCACTGCCCCCCCTTCAGATAACTTGAGAGTGGGGGGAAGAAACCATAGTGCTTCCTTGGCTACCTGGGCCTAGTGCTCTACCACCCTGGCCTTGTTGCAGGCCATCATGCTCAGATTACCAAGGCAGGTGGTGAGGGCAATTGACAACAATATCGAAAGGGGCGATGGTGGCATAGGTGGTGAGCACCAGGTGCTCACTGCCCCCTTTGTCCCATTAGGCCCTATGGAACCCTGGTGGGTTGTGGGGCACACCTTGCTGCACAGCTCCTGGGGCGGACCCCGTCACGCCTCCATGTCTACCTGTAGACCCCATATTCCCAGTAGAGTCAGTGATCAGAACTGGAGCAAAGAAGCTGAGAACATGGCCTGAACCTTGTGGAGGACTCTGGGTTTTGCTTTCTGTCCACTGGGCACCCAGCGTGGGATGACACACAAGACCCAAAACTGGCAGGGAAGGGACAGTGGCATTTCACTAGCTCCTCTCTTGCTCCCAGAGAGCCTTCATTTGGCTTCACCAAGAACAAGTATCAGGGCCACCTAGACAGATGCTCAGCTCTCCTGTACACATTAAAAGCAGGTGGCTTTCCAAGTATTTATTTTAAATAAATACTGCAGGCTAAATGCAGAGGGCTTTTGACGGGGAGAGGAAAACATACATGAACAATCACAGCATGTCCAGCAGCCTTTTCTGCAGACGAGGCACCAGGTAAACACTTGCCGTAGTTGATCCCATTATCTTGATGAGATCCTTAGGAAGTTTATCCTCTAATTCCTCACTTCAAAGGAGAAAACAGAGACTCAAAGACTTGGAGTTACATGCAGGAGTTGACAGAGATGCTATGCCTAGGAGAGAGTGGGCACTCATCTAGTGATTCATTGATCTAGGACCTGTTGGGGGGGAATTGAAGGTCCGTATGTGGACAGGAAGATGGTGACATCAGACATGTTTCTGTTGGGGGTAAGGATGTCCTGAACGAACTCTACAAATACAGGTTTTGTGGACTCCACCCCCTACTCCAGTCGCTGAAACTACAACTTCCAGCAACACCAAAAGGACTGTGAGCACCCAAGGGCAGAGCAAAGCAGCCATTTTTAGACTTTTGAGATATAAAGGAGACATGTTGAGTGGAAGCTCTCCCTTGGCCTTGTGGTTGCCGGCTGGTCACTTGGCTCTTGGCCAGATTCCAAGTCAGTGGAAATGGTAGGATGCACTAGCTAACTTGTATCTCTCTCTCTTTCCCTGGGTTGTTCCTTTTCCTTTCCCCTTGTAAATAAACCCATTATTGACCTTTCTTTGTGTGTCTGCAGTACAACTGAATCTTAAGCTCATGGGTGAAGATCCACAGACAGGCAGCCCAGTTCACATTGGGCTGCCCTGTAACATTTCTACCCAGGAAGGCTGGTACCACAGGGACCTCTAACTTCTCCATTATGGCCGCCTGCAAGGCCAACCTAATCCGCATTCAGGGTGCACTCATCTTCACAGTGAGTAGGACAGGTGGGACATGTTAGTGGCATCACCATGAACCACTGGGAGGATCAGGGTCTAGGGCTCACCCAGCCCCTTGGGTACATGTCCAAGAAGAGGGACAGGAGGGCCCACACTGAACAAATTCTTAGGCTTATTTCCCAGAGGGGAGAAAAATTGGGATTGGGGCCAAGGATTATAGAATTATTACCCTGAAGGCATTTTGTTAGGAACAACAGCTCTGCCTGTATTAAGAGCATTATTTAGGGTGCTGGGAAACTGGGAAGCTTCATGCAAAAAAATGAAACTAGATCACTGCCTCACTCTAGTCACAAAAATCAACTCGAAATGGATTAAAGACCTACACATAAGAACAGAAACCATAAAATACCTGGAAACAAATATGGGCCAAACACTACATGACATATACTTCCGTGACATCTTTAAAGACAGAGCACCCAATGCCACAATAGTGAAGGCAAGGATAAATAGATGGGACTACGTCAAGTTAAAAAGCTTCTGTACAGCAAAAGAGACATTACAAAAAACAGACAGCCCACTAATTGGGAAAACATTTTCTCACACAAAACCAGTGATAAAGGACTGATCACAAAAATATACGGAGAACTGATGAAACTCAACAAAAATAAAGTAAACAAACCCATCAAAATATGGGCAGAAGAGCTAAAAAGACACTTCTCCAAAGAGAAAATGCAGATGGCCAACAAACATGTAAAAATGTTCAACATCACTCGTAATAAGGGAGATGCAAATTAAAACCACAATGAGGTACACCTCACCCCAGTGAGAATGGCACATCTTCAAACAACTAGCAACAACAAATGTTGGCGAGGATGTGGAGAAAAAGGAACTCTCCTACACTGCTGGTGGGAATGCAAACTAGTACAACCACTATGGAAAACTGGAGGTTCCTCAAACTGCTTAACATGGAGCCTCCCTACGACCCAGCAATCCCACTCCTAGGTATCTACCCAAAAGACACAAAAACACTGATTGAAAAAGATACCTGCACCCCCGTGTTTATTGCTGCTTTATTTACAATTGGAAAAACATGGAAGCAGCCCAAATGCCCAAAAGTAGATGACTGGATTAAAAAGATGTGGTACATATATACAATGGAATATTACTCAGCAACCAAAAAACAGAAACATGTCTTTTGCAGCAACTTGGATGGAGCTGGAAAAGATCCTGCTTAGTGAGATAAGCCAGAAAGAGAAAGAAAAATACCGAATGGTTTCACTCATAGCAGGCGTATAACGAACCAGCGAGAAAATAATAAGAATAATGAACAGCCATATACCAGAGACATTTTGTGGGGGTGGAGTGGGGAATGGGATCAAACTGGGGAGGGGGGCGGGAAGTGCATGGGACTATGGTGATGGCACACTGGTGACTCGGTGATGGGAAACCCACGGGGATTACAGTTGAGAAAAAAAATGTACAAAATGATGTAAAAATAAACTCTTACTTTAAAAATTAGTTAATTATAAAAAAAGAAAGCCAAATAAGGAGTGACAAAGCAGAAAAAATGTAAAAAAAAAAAAAAGAGCATTATTTAGTGGGCCCTAATCAAATACTTCTGCTAAAGAGATAAGAAAGTAGACATAAGGGTGTGAAATGGCCCACCAAGGTCATGTAAGTCAGGACTGAGGACCATGCAAGTGAAGCTTGGTATCCTCTCTAAGCTACTGACCTGTTCCTGTCGTGGACAGCAAGGGTCTAGGGTAACTAAATCCTCCCACTTCAGATTGGAGACTGTGCAATGCAGAATCCCCCTGCAGGTTCCAAAAAAGATAATTGATTTTTTTTTCTCTTAAATTAAAGGGACATTTGAGACCCTCATTAGATCCCAGAATCAGCAAAAGGGCAAATGTCTGGAGATTCCAGGGAGGGAGAACATGCACCACCAGATAAGAAACTGAGCAGATGACGCGGAGGAGGAAAACTCATGTGACTGGAAAAAACTGTCAGGTGACTGACAGGCAATTGAAAATCAAGGAACACTGTGACTGCATCTAAATCTGCATATAAATCTGCCACCAGGTTTATAGAAATGTGAAAGAATGAGCAGCGGCCCCCATCAGAGGCCACTATGGCAGTGTCAGTGCCACAGCCTTTTGGCTTGGAATCTGGCTGTACTATAGATAGTAAAATTTGATGTATGCAGCTCCTGCCACCAGCAGCCCCCATTGGGGGAATATGGGCTGAAATGTGTCTCCCCAAATACATGTTGACATTGTAACCAATTAGAACCTTAAAATGTGACTGGAGTTCCGGTCTTGAAGTAATTATGATTTAGTGGGTTCCCTGCAGTGGGTCATGATACAGCGTGACTGGCATCGCTAGTAGACACGTGATCACTCGGAGACGGAGAAGGACATCAGGCGAACGCAGAGAGAAGAGGACCGTCAGCACCTAACCGAGCGTCCGCAGGTGCAGGTCATCTGCCACCTTCAGCTCAAACCTCTCACCTCCAGAGAGGTGAGGAGAGTGTTTATGCCTCCCAATCTATGGCCAGCGCCCTGGCACACCGCTGAAATTGGCAACTGAATTGAATCACATCGAGGAACCGGTGGGCTCCAGTGACGTGGTCTGGCAGAGAGGTCACAGAAATTACAGAAAAAACATCCAGAACAGCTTAACCCCAGCCCCCACTTTTCTGTATAAATCATTCTGTTAACTTCCATGATGTGTCAGGCGTGGGGAGATTTGGCAGGGCAGAGGTGCCGACTGCTACACGACACCCGGGCTGGAATTCAAAAGGCAGCAAAATGCAGGTAACTCACAGCCTGGGATACAGTGAAAATAATATATTTTTTCTTTAATTTTCTTACAAATGTCTGAGTGTTTTTCTCCTCCCACATAGCTGGTGTGGGATGAGGGCAAGTTCAGATTCCTTTGGGAGTGGGACGTGAGACACCCTAGTGGGAGAGGGCTGGGCGGGCCCTGGGGGAGTCCTTAGCTTTTAGTCTGATTCTGGACCCAGCTCAGTGTTCTTGAAGCCCTGGGTATGGAGACCCCACTCTGGCTGCTGTCACCTCAGACAAGCCCAGGGTGTTGGAGGCGCTTGGTGTACCTGGGGGGAGGTGGCATCATCCACCAGGTGCAGCTCTGCAAAGACAGATCCTGGAAGCCAGGCCAGGAGGCATCAGAGACCGGCCTGAAACACCACCACAGGGGGAAACCCCCCACAGAATCCCGCTCCCCAGATCAGGCACAGAGGGACAGACCTCCAGCCAGTGAGGAAATAACATGTGGGTAGAGGAACGTGGCCGCTACACTCAGCGTCTCATCCTGCCAACCATTACGTAGGGCAGGAGTGGGATCGGCCGTTAGGGCTCTAATACCTACGTTGACTTTGAAGCCTGACTGCACTGAAAGTACATTTCGCTTATTTCAACTGTTTGAGCATTAAATCGAGTAATAATGATGCAATTTATTCATTAATTCTCCCAGTGATATTTTTGCTATTTCTGAATGCTATAACAAAAGGATATTGTTATTGTAGTGCATTAAATGAGTTGAATTATTCAGTCATTAGATGTACAAAAATAGAATTAGATTGAATAGTTCCAAATTGTTTCCAAATTACCACTTTTATTCTTGTTCTTCCTTGCTATCATGTCTGGCAGAGTTACTGTTAAGATGATGAACTGTCACTCTTAAGTATATATCATCTTGATTATTTGCTTTATATTCAGAACCCATTAACAATTGTATTTATACAATATTGGCTTTATCAGTATAATCATCAAATTGGTGGCTATATTTGAGTGTGACTACCAAGAACGTGAGTGATAACTTGTTCATTGCTTTGCTGTTTATTGTTTAATACTTTGATACATCTCCAAATTGAAGGATAATCTTTTAAAATTTGCTATGCCAGCCTTCCATTGTGTTGTGCATCTTGTGATTGCTCTTTGTTGTCATATACTCAAGTGGTAGGCCCAAAGAAGATATATTTTTTTGCCACAGTGATTGTGAGAAGTGAAATAATCCTTTTACTTTTGGATTTAGAAGGAGCAGTCAAATCACGTTTATATTTGCAATCTCAAAAGCCATCATGCACAGGGTCCTTCCTGGTGGCACAATGGGATAAAGTGCAGCTCTGTGAAGCTATCCACAGCCACTGTGGCATGAGTTCAATTCCCCAACAGGGAGGTGACCCACATGGCACAGCAAGCCTCTCCTGTCTGGCCCGCTGCTCCCTTCAGCGGTGTATTTCATCAATCTGCCTGTTCTGCCTCAGCCTGTCTCTGGTAAATCGTTTCACCTCCTCACCCCACCCCACACTTCTGAGGGTGTTTTTGTATGCATAAATAAATATTTTTTAAAAATCCATGCACAACGAAGGTTTAGTATTAGCCTTTCCTATGCAAATAAATGCAAGCAGCGACTTTGTATCTGTGTATACATTATCTGTATGTGTGTGCTCACCTTTTTATTGTTAGTGTATAAATTAATGACAATATAATTCAACACTATATCTTCTGCAGCAAATAACTAAACTGTGTTGATGTGGTCTTAAAGTACCATCACTGAGTATTGTGGTAACTGGCACTTAAATGTCAAATAATGTCACAGTTGTGTCACTAAGAAATATTTCGTCACTTGGAGCACAGGCATCACCCATGAGAAATGGTTCTCTGTGTCTGTTTTTTCTATTTCTCTGGAATTTTATTTCCATGCAGTGGGCAGTGGGCTTGAAGGTTGATGTCTGTTCTGAATTCTACTTACTTGCCTCTCTTTAATGAGTTTCTTTCTGGCCCATTAACAGGAAGGACATCTTTATGATGCTTACCAGCTCTATGACTATATAATATGACTTATGACTATTAGTTCTTCAGAGTATCTGTGATAGTCTTGCATTTGGTTCTTCTGTGTGTCATACTAAGCTAGTAGGTTTTTCCTTTTCCCTTTTTGTGCTGGTATTTTCCTGACCTGTCTCAATGACTATAATGTCATCCTGATCCTGATTAGTTAGTTGTACATTGGTTGTACATTGCAGGTTCTCCTCTCTTTCGGCCACCAGTAGCTATTGCTCCTATTGGCTAACGAAACGTGAATGGTAACCAAAACCATTATACTGTAGCACTGACTTTTCTTATTACGAGCATATAGTTTCTGCCACATTCTGCTGATGATTTTCAAATAAATATGTCCCAGTGCTAGGCAACAGAAGAAGGGCTATTTATTTTTTCTTTTGTGGTCGTGTGACCAGTGGACTGGTTTACTGTAGGGAAAATCTTATTAATGACTTACATTCCTGGCACCCACTGCAGCTGGACTGCTTCAGCCTGTTGGCAGGCGCCAGCTGAGGCTGTCATGGTCCAAGCCCATTGGCAGGTAAGTACGGGAGGCTTTGCCACTAAAACCCCTGCAGTGGCACAGGCTACAGTGACAGAACTTCTTACGGTCTACCAGATTATACTGATTAAAGAGGCGCATAGCCCATGAACCCCAGAGGCTTCATTATCTGCCTGTTACCCCTCATGACGGCTGTCACACAAACCCCTTCACAGTAGGAGAGCTGCACACATTTACACTCCCCAACCAGTGAGAGTGAGATGCTCTATAAAGTGTTTATGTCAATGTCAACTGTTTTGCTCTCTGCATACCAGTTTCACCAAGCTCCTTCTTTTAAACTGTATCCTATTAAAAAAACAAATAAACTGTATCCTATTGAATAACCTACTTACAGCTGACCAAATGCCCAGTGACATATTAATGCACAATCCTACCTTTCTGGTGTCTACCAGCCACAGCAGCCACCTTTCTAACCGTCTCTGGCAGCTCACCTCTACCTGTGGGTCTCTGCACCAGTGATACCTTCTTCCTGATACACTGCTTCAAAAGTTGTGCAGGGCTGGCTTCTTCTGGCTCTGGAATTATATTACAGTGAGGACTGACAGACCTTCCTGCCCAGTGACTCCCTAACCCTCCTTCTTCCTGCTGCAGAGAAGCAGGACAGTCTGCCTCCTGGTGACCAAAACTAGCACTGCAGCCCAAGGCTAGACACTGCTTGCCTTGAAGACAAAGGTTTTTCAAGAAATTCAATACTCAAAGAGCAAAAAGTCTGGCTTCTGGGGCCGTGCAAAGGTCATTGGAAGCTCTTGCCCCACCCTTTTCCCTCTATTTTGGATGTTTCATTCACTCAAAAGGCATTCCCACCCCAGCCTGGTCAATGATTCTACCCTAGTTCCAAATGAGAACCCTGAGAATCCAACTGAGAGAGCTCTTCTGCTTGGACCACTGAGTCTCTGTCCACAGCTTTGCTCTCTTCTTCCCTACTTCAGGTCCTCATTCCCAAGCTTCAAGCTCCACTTTGCTTTGAAGACTCTCTGAGAGTAGGAAGTATTCGCCTCTGTCCTCAGAGCACAGTGGGTCATTGGTAGAGGAATAGGATGACACAATTTCCAAACATGGGGCCAGCCACTGTGAGCACCCCCATATAGAGAGAAGGTACCCGAGACTTCTTTCATGTAACCCTGGTCTAATCTGTACTGTGTGTCTGTGTGTGTGTGTATCAGGAGAGGGTGGGAGGCTGATGTTTGTTTAGCTCAGTTCCAGGAGCAGTAAATATAGGAGTGCAAGTTTCCTTTTGAATTGTTTTAGTGTCCTTTGGGTAGATTCCTAGAAGTAGAATTGCAGGATCATATGGTAGCTCCATTTTTAGAATTTGAGGGTCCTCTGGAGACACAGTTTTCCATAGTGGTTAGACCATCAGCTGTAACTGCTCTTCTTCTTTTTAATTTTTTAAAGATTGATTTATTTAATTACCTACAAGGACTGGGTGTAGGGAGGGAGAGAATTCACCAGAGACAGAATGGGGAACAGAACAGGTGGACTGACTGACTGAAATACATTGCTGAGGGGATGAGCAGGAGAGACCAGAGAGATCTGCTGCGCCATGTGGGTCAGCTCCCTGGCCGGGGATCAAACTCAAGCTGCAGTGACTGCTGATAGCTTCATAGTGGTATGCTTTAACCCATTGCACAACCAGGGAGGGCCCTGAAACTGTTCTTCTTAGCTGTCCTTCTATGGTTCTCAACTATGCAGTTTGCTCCTGTATGTAACTGATCTTCATTAGTTAGTAAGAAAAAAGATAATCTATCAGAAACAGCCCTCCCTAGTGGTGCAATGGGTTTGGACGCAACACTGCAAGCTGGCCACAGCTGCTTCAGTGCGAGTTCGATCCCTGCCCCAGAGCTGACCCACATGGCACAGCAGACCACTCCTGTCTCACCCACTGCTTCTCTCAGCAGTTACTTTGCCTGTTCTGCTTCCCACTCTGTCTTTGGTGAAGTGTCACTGTCTCTGCACCTCTGGCCTGTACTCCAGTTCTGAATGTATTTAAAAAAAATCTACCAGAAGAAAGTGGGCAAAAAACTTGACAAAACATTTCATATAAAGGTAATCAAATGGACAACAAGTATATGAAAAGTTGCACAATGTCATTATTCATCAAGAAACCGAGATACCTCTATATAATAAAATAACCACTGATAATAGCAGTGATTGATGAGAATGGAGAGAAACTAGACTTCTTTTACTAGCTGTGGGTAGAAACTGCTACTTCTTTCAAAAATTCTTTGGTATTATCTCTTTAAAATGTACTTACACATGCTCTATGACCCAAAAATTTCGCTCTTACATTAATCCCAATAAAAATTACTAACATTTTTCACCATACAAAAGAATGTTCAGGCCCTGGTGCAGCAGGTTAAAGCACAGCACTGCAAGAAATCTGCACCCACTTCAAGTGTGAGTTCGATCCCTGGCCCCAGAGTGACCACAAGGTGCAGCAGACCTCTCCTGTCTCACCGGCTGCTCCCCTCAGCAGTGTATTTCAGTACATCCCCCCGTTCTCCACTCTGTCTCTGGTAACCCACTCATCCCCCACTCCTCTGGTCTTCACCCCAGCTCTTGTATGCATAAATAAATAAATCTTTAAAAATTAATTTTTTTTATCAATTTATACATTGAGTGTTGATTCATTGTATACCTTATTGTTATCCGCTCATCCAGCAACGGGTATTTAGGTTTATTTGCCCAGGGCTTGTAATGCCGCCATAAACAGGGAGTGCTGATAGCTTTTCAAATGAATGTTTTCATATTCTTCAGATAAATACTCATGTGGAATTGCTGATCATAGGGTAGTGCCGCTTTTAATTTGGGGAGGAACTTCCCTACTCTCTTCCATACTGGTTTTTCCAGTTGACATTCCTGCCAGCATGCATGAGGGTTTCCCCACTTCCCACTTCCTTGCCAGCACTTACTGTTGCTTGTCTTCAATACTAGCCATTCAAGCACGTGTGCAATATTTTGTTGTGGCTTTGACTTTTATTTCTCTAATGATAAGTGATGAAGAATATTTTTTCATATGTCTGTTGGCCATCTGCATAGTTTTCTTTGGTGAAGTGCCTACTTAAATCTTCTGTGTGTGTGTTTTTTTTTAATTCATTTATTTATGCATACAGAACTGGGGTACAGGCCAGAGGTGCAGGGGCGGTGAGAGGATTCACCGGAGACACAGCAGGGAGCAGAGCAGGAAGACCGATGAAGTACACTGCTGAGGGGAGCAGCGGGCGGGTCAGGAGAGGTCTGCCACACCATGTGGTCACCTCCGGAGCTGGGGATCCAACTCATGCGGAAGTGGCTTTAGCTTCCTAGTGCTGTGCTTTAACCCGCTGCGCCACCAGGGAGGGCCCTCTTCTGCTTGTTTTTTTTTTTAATTGGCTGTCTGTTGTTGAGTTCTTTCTGTATTTTAGAGATTAGCATTTCTGATAGATGGATTGTAAGTACCTGCTTCCATTCAGTGTTTTTTTCATCTTAATGACATGTTCATTCACTGTGCAAAAAATGTTTAGTATTATGTAGTCCCAAATTTTTATTTATTGATGTTTATTTTGCTTTCATTTCCAATGGAGATAAATTCACAAAGATGTACTAAAGCTACTGTTGCACAGCTTATTGACTGTTTTCATCTTCATATTTTATGGTTCCAGATCTTATATTCAGTCTTAATCCACTTTGAAGTAATTTGTGTATGTGGTGTTAGATAGTGGCCCCGTGGCTTATAGTTGCCCAGTTTTCCAAGCAGCACCTGCTGAGGAGACTTTCCATCTCCATTGTATCTCTTTGTCATAAATTAGTTGTCCACGAAAGCATGGGTTTACTTCTGGCCATTATTCCACACTATTCCACTGATCTGTATATCTGTTTTTATTGTGGTATCATACTCTTTTGATTACTGAAGATTTGTAGTATGGTTTGAAGTCAGAGGGCTTGATACCTACATTTATCTTCTTTGTGAGAACTGTGATGTCTATTCAGAGTCTTTTCTAGCTCCATATACATTTTAAAATTGTTTGTTCTATTTCCTTGAAAATGCATTGGGATTTTAATAGGTCTCACATTAAATCTGTAACTTGCTTTAGGTAAGATATTTAGGAATGTGGATGCTTTCAATCCATGAGCATGGAATGTCTTCCCATTTCTTTGTGACCATAATTTCTTTCAACAATTTCATATGGCTTCAATGTACAGGCCTTTCTTTCTTTCCAATGCAATTGTAAATGGTATTGCTTTCTTACTTTCTGTTTCTGCTATTTCCTTGTTTGCCAGGGGCAAGGCCCACCTATTTGTCAATGGCAGGCTTTCTTAGTTGTTGTCACTGGACTTGCAGCTTGTGAACACTTCACAGGGATGAGTAGATCTCAGGCTTTTCCCACAGGTCTGTTAGAATTGAAGGCGGAATCCAAGATGGTTCCCACTAATGCTGGTACTAGCAAGGTTGTGAACGATTTCCAATATGATGCCAGCCAGTGAGTTGGACTTGGGAGTTGTCCCTCAAGTTTCCTGTTTCTTGGAAAGATGCTGTAAGGATGATACATTGGATCCCTTCACCTACAGGTCAGGTGCTATTTAGACTAGTGCTACTGTGATAGGGCCTCGAGCTAGTGGATCTCTTTGCAAGCTCTTTAAGGTGGGTCTTTTATCCACACTCTCCCCGATGTCCCTCTGGCCTTCAATGCACTGGCCTCAGGAGCTCAGCTCCACTGTGCTGGGTGGACGGTATGGTGTGCTAGGTGTTGGATATAACCCTTCGACCCTCGCACCAGAGAAAAGTTCCACACCTCAGAGATCTCTCTTGATTGTAACTTGCTGTCCTTGGGGTAAGATTTCTCCCTTGGTGAAAGCATATCTGTTTCTTCCTCTATCTCTGTGCTTTTTTGTTTGTTTACTGAATGTAATTTATGACAGTTGACCTATTATTATACATTTTATTATACTTTAAATTATACATCTTTACATTTTCAAATTTTTTTCTTTAAGCTAAATGGCACCATTATACACATACACACACACACACACACACATTTATATGTGTGTATATATGTGTATATATATATATTTTTTTTTTTTACTGTGGTAATGTTCATTTACATATTGTTGTTATAGTGGAAGTCTAGGCTATCCCCCTTCAGGTATAGTTACCATCTTACCCCTTCATCTACCACCATAGTTCACCTTACTCCTCACCCCTAAGCCTCCCCTCCCCTGTGTGCTGACTTCTCTTTGGTTGTGGAAACTTTTATTCCTCCAGGCTTCAGGTCTACTTTTGAGTAGATAAACATACCCAGTTGTATATTTGCGTCTGTGGGAGGTGAGTACAAGTTCTTCCTATGCCATGATCTGGAGCCAGAACCTATTTTCTGTCATAAGTGTGTCAATCAGAATAAAGCACCATATGTGATACATCTCTGCCCATGTACTTATATCCATATGCACAATTTAAAAAGTACTCCAAATACATTAGATGTGCCAGGAGTTAGAACTCAGACAACATTTGGGGAGGGAAAACAATGTCTGATCTATAAAGGCTAGCCGGGCATCCGGGGGGTGGGGCAGAAATCTCTTAGATTACCAGTAATTCCTGGACAGTCCCCCACTTTTTATTATTATTTTTTTCACAACCTTCCCTACTCACACTGAATTTTGTCAAACTAAACTTAATCCAATCTTTTGTTACTGTATTTAATCTTGTTAATACAATTCAGTGCCAAAGAAGGAGGAAAAAAATAGGTTTTATATTCATTTTCCTTAGTTTCTGAAATTAGTCTTGACAGAATGATCACTTGTGTTGGAAAGCTGGCATAAGGAGACTTATTAGCAATTGGAACAGGGGTCCCTGCCAAGGATTCACTGGGGATTCAGATACCTCAAGTATATGGGAACTGCCTGGTCAGGTTCACTATGAACCACAAATATTTTCAGCTCTGACCATGCAGGACATGGCTGAGTATGTAGAAAAAGCCAAAGTCTGGGAGAGTCAGATGAGGACATTTCTAGTATTCCTGCATTTGCCGAGGGAACATTCCGTAGTCTGAATTATGTGCAAAACAATGTATTAAGGATAATCAAAGTTAAAGTGAGGCAGACTTGCAAGAAAACACATTCGGACTGTGTGCTCTGAACTCCCACTTTTAAAAACAACCAAAATACAAGCATGTTCAGAAAGAAGAAATCACAGGGTTGGAAGTGAGATGAGCAGTCAGGCTGAGCAGAGGGGATACTTGTCACAGGCTGTGACTGAAGGCATCTTTGGCTTTGGACACGTGGAGAGAGAAAGACCGCTGAAGAGCAGCAGGATGAAGAAGGCCGGATGGGAGGGTCACACACACAGAGTCGGGATTTCACTGAAGCTGGGAGTGTCAAGGTGGGGCTCAGACTGTAGGGGCTCTCTGGTCATCAGGGACAGTGGACTGGCTTGATAGATACTGCAGAGTTGATGAGGGATATTTGCTGCGAGCATAGATAGATCAGAGCTATATTTTAGGAGGCTCTATGTCAGTCGGGTAGGGTGAACGGAAGCAAAAGGGTCATATAAATTGTTCTTACTGTTATAATTCCATCTAAGTACTGAATCCTAAATTCTGAGCCTTCAACCCATTTTAAGATAGAGATGGTCTCTTTTAGAGATGCTTTCTACCTTCTTGTACCTCCCAATAGAGGTTGGTTTTGTTGGCTTTAATAAATTACGGGAACACAATTAAGTGAGTTTATTTAAGAATCTAGAGTCTGTTCAAGGAAAAAACCTAGGAGCAGCCTCTAGATAACTCTAGAAAAGCTGAATCCTGAACTTCCACACAGTTTATGAGGAAAACATTTCAAGGACTTTCACCAAAAGTCAGTCTCTCCCAGAGAGATCCAATACATTTACCTATCTGATATCATCTATGCATTGAATACAAAATAAGGACTATTAAAATTTACTCTAGAGAGCCCTATATTCTGGAAACTGGGAGTTTTAGCAATGCCACACATCTTGGAGTTGACGTTCCTTGAGGTTACTGATTTGCCTGGAACAAGAAGTCTCCAAAACGCTGCTTTTATCACTTAAGTCAACATTTTTCCTGGGCACAGTTTCACCACAGGAACCAGACCAGCTATATCCTAACTCTTAGCTTGTGCCCTAGAGTTAGACCCGAGAGAAGTATCCATGTAATTGTTACCTTTAGTTAACAACTTTAACTGAAGCAAAGAAGAAGGAATGTGGAGCACATGTGTAATCAAGGCAAGCGAGTCTGGACAGGCTCTGGGTGACCTGAGAGGTGTTCTAGGCAGTACTTATGCCTGGGTCCCTGGACACAGGGACTCCCTCTACTTCACTTGGTTCTGTGGTAATATCCAGGGGTTATTCCGGCTCCTAGGTGGGCTGGAGGGACATGATAGGCACCTCCTGGGTCTTCTCAGCATGCAGTAGGTGCCTAATTAGTATGTTCAGAGTCAGGCAGCTCCCTCCCTCCCTCCAGGTTGTGTCTGAATAGGGGGGCAAGGGCCCTGGAATCATGCTCAGCACCTGGATGCTGTTGAAATCTCAGCTGTCAACTTGAGTACATTGATTTTTCCCAGAAAATTTAGGAGAAATCAAGCAAAAAACGAAAATCTTTTTTTTCTCAGTTCTTCCCACCTCCTCCAGTCCCTGGAGATTTGTTCCCTTTGAGGGAGAACTAGCCTGCCTGGTAAGTATGGTTCTTGGTTGGGGTTTGTTTCCTTTTTGCTTCTTTGCTCTTCTCAGAGTTGTTTGTTTGCTTGAAATAAAAGCCTGAGGCCAGTAGGGCATGTTTCTCCAGTGGCACGTGGCCATGCACAGGGGTTCTGTTCAGGCCCTGCTGCCTGCTGACCTCTGTTCACCAGAGAGGACTTAACATTGAAACAAGTTTTTGTTTCCCAACATCTGGATCAGAACTGAGACCAAATATTTCCTAGACAAACTGAAATAGAAAGGCAGGGGTATTTGGCCATAGGCCAAGATGTCTTCAGTGAGGAAGATGACCCAGGTTCTCAGTGGATCTTCAAGACTGAAGTAGGCTTGACCCTTTTAGCTAGCTGGCCCTTCTTTCCCCTGCTTCCCAAACTTTTTTCTCCTCTGATGCCTTTCCTGCCTGGGCGTCTCATGAAATAGGGCTTTGAAACAGTTGTGATAATTCTTATTGTGTCTTAAAATGTAGAAATACAACACTAATAAATCTATTTTTTTTAAAGATTTATTTATTTGTGCATACAGACTGGGGTACAGGCCAGAGGTGCAGGGGCAGTGAGAGGACTCACCAGAGAGAGTGGGGAGAACAGGCAGATAGAGGAAGTATACTGCTGAGGGGAGCAGTGGGCGGGTCAGGAGAGGTCTGCAGCGCCATGTGGGTCACCTCCAGGGTGGAGATCAAACTCATGCTGAAGTAGCTTTAGCTTCTTAGTGCTGTACTTTAACCTGCTGTGAAGTGAAATTAAATTTTTAACAAACTCTTGTTTCCTAAAAGATGGCCAAAATAAAACATTGTATAATCTGAGTCTTTTCCATATGCTTAAAAGTACTTCTATTTAAAAAATGAGTTTGACTCTGTATTTTTGAAATCTGCATATTTAAAGGGAATTTTCATTCCTACAAATTCTAAATAATGTTTCGCACCAGAACCTTCTCCCACTAAAATTTTCCGTAAAACCGTCTTCCCGGAGCCTTCTTCCCTGAGCCATCTCCCTCAAGCCTTCTCCCTCCAGAAAAGCAGAAACTATGGGAGTTCATTACCACTTGACCTGCCCACCAAGAAATGTCAAAAAGAGCTCTTCAAAGTGACACTACTTAGTAACATGAAAGTGATATCGGTGGCGGGGGAACTTAAACTGGCCAAGGCCCCAATACCCAAATACTTTACCAAATACTGTCTGTGTTCTTCACCTGAATGCACAATTGCAAGACTGTCAAGCTTAGGCAATAACAACAAAGGGATTTATTTAACAAACAGGAAAAACAAGAGTTACTGAGGCCAGTAATAGCTGTTTACTTTATAAAGGTCGTGTCCAGTACTGTCCTGCACAAAGACTTATGATGGCGTCTTCCACCCACCGAGGATGTGCAGCTCCTCTCCCAAACAATAGTCCACGTGTCTAAGATGGTGTCTTACTGCCTTTGCCGACCTAGGGCACAGGGCAGCCAGACTCCAGGCCAGACTCCAACTCACGAAGAGAACAGAGCACAGCACCAGATGAGCAGCACTGAGGACAGCAGCCACAGCCACCCAATGACCTGAAAAATGGCCTGACACACACAGCTAGGCCAAGTGCCTGCCTCCCAGTCTCCACTTTCTCTGCCACGCTGTAACCACAGCAAAACCAGGAGGGCATTCAAACCTTGAATCCTGAAGACCGGACAAACAACAGTCTCTCTCTCTTTCTTTCATTTACTTCTCCTTTCACTCCATTGTCTAATTTCATTCATTCAAAGTCTTACACTGTGAAAGAAAAAAGGTAGATACAACCCCTTCTCATAAGGACCCTGCACTTCTATTTCCTCTCCAAGGAAATCCCTCCTCAAAATCTGGTACTTTTAAGCATTTTTCCCTGAGGCTGTCTGTTTTCACCAGCAACCCTTCGGGGTGTGAGAGTTTGGGGGGGTAGGTGGTCACCACCTGCAATAGATAGTCCTTGGCTTCAGTCCCCAGCTGCAAAAGCATATAAAGATAAAGCACACTGGTAAATATAATAGTCAGATTTAGAAAACACTAATTTTGTGACAAGATGGTGTGTTAACCATAACTATAGTATAAAACCATAAGTATAGTATAAAAGCTAAAGGAAAAAAGTTAAAAACTGTACTATTGAAATATTGGGTTGTTGGAAAAGTCATGACACATTTTTGAATACAAAACAGAAAAGTGCATCATGACTTTTCCAACAACCCAATAATATTAATGATTACACAGTATAAAAAGAGGCAAATTATGACATCAAATATAAAAGAGGGGAGTAAAACAGGGGAACACTTTTGTATGATTGATGTTAAACATCTAGCAGCTTAAAATTCACTGTTTTATTTATAAGATGTTTTATTTAGCCACATAGTAACCACAGAACAAAACCTACAGTAGATTCACAAAAAATAAGTAAAGGGGAAACAGTACTTAATGCCACAGAAAATTACCACTTTACAAATATAGGCAGAAAACAGAGGAGAAAGAAAATAACAGAAAATTTTAAAAGGGAGTAATTAATAAGATAACATTAGTAAGTTCTTAAATGCCAATAATTACTCTAAATATAAATTG
>NW_004567105.1:42894232-42896903 GCF_000260355.1 Condylura cristata
ATGCTGAAGTAGCTTTAGCTTCTTAGTGCTGTACTTTAACCTGCTGTGAAGTGAAATTAAATTTTTAACAAACTCTTGTTTCCTAAAAGATGGCCAAAATAAAACATTGTATAATCTGAGTCTTTTCCATATGCTTAAAAGTACTTCTATTTAAAAAATGAGTTTGACTCTGTATTTTTGAAATCTGCATATTTAAAGGGAATTTTCATTCCTACAAATTCTAAATAATGTTTCGCACCAGAACCTTCTCCCACTAAAATTTTCCGTAAAACCGTCCTCCCGGAGCCTTCTTCCCTGAGCCATCTCCCTCAAGCCTTCTCCCTCCAGAAAAGCAGAAACTATGGGAGTTCATTACCACTTGACCTGCCCACCAAGAAATGTCAAAAAGAGCTCTTCAAAGTGACACTACTTAGTAACATGAAAGTGATATCGGTGGCGGGGGAACTTAAACTGGCCAAGGCCCCAATACCCAAATACTTTACCAAATACTGTCTGTGTTCTTCACCTGAATGCACAATTGCAAGACTGTCAAGCTTAGGCAATAACAACAAAGGGATTTATTTAACAAACAGGAAAAACAAGAGTTACTGAGGCCAGTAATAGCTGTTTACTTTATAAAGGTCGTGTCCAGTACTGTCCTGCACAAAGACTTATGATGGCGTCTTCCACCCACCGAGGATGTGCAGCTCCTCTCCCAAACAATAGTCCATGTGTCTAAGATGGTGTCTTACTGCCTTTGCCGACCTAGGGCACAGGGCAGCCAGACTCCAGGCCAGACTCCAACTCATGAAGAGAACAGAGCACAGCACCAGATGAGCAGCACTGAGGACAGCAGCCACAGCCACCCAATGACCTGAAAAATGGCCTGACACACACAGCTAGGCCAAGTGCCTGCCTCCCAGTCTCCACTTTCTCTGCCACGCTGTAACCACAGCAAAACCAGGAGGGCATTCAAACCTTGAATCCTGAAGACCGGACAAACAACAGTCTCTCTCTCTTTCTTTCATTTACTTCTCCTTTCACTCCATTGTCTAATTTCATTCATTCAAAGTCTTACACTGTGAAAGAAAAAAGGTAGATACAACCCCTTCTCATAAGGACCCTGCACTTCTATTTCCTCTCCAAGGAAATCCCTCCTCAAAATCTGGTACTTTTAAGCATTTTTCCCTGAGGCTGTCTGTTTTCACCAGCAACCCTTCGGGGTGTGAGAGTTTGGGGGGGTAGGTGGTCACCACCTGCAATAGATAGTCCTTGGCTTCAGTCCCCAGCTGCAAAAGCATATAAAGATAAAGCACACTGGTAAATATAATAGTCAGATTTAGAAAACACTAATTTTGTGACAAGATGGTGTGTTAACCATAACTATAGTATAAAACCATAAGTATAGTATAAAAGCTAAAGGAAAAAAGTTAAAAACTGTACTATTGAAATATTGGGTTGTTGGAAAAGTCATGACACATTTTTGAATACAAAACAGAAAAGTGCATCATGACTTTTCCAACAACCCAATAATATTAATGATTACACAGTATAAAAAGAGGCAAATTATGACATCAAATATAAAAGAGGGGAGTAAAACAGGGGAACACTTTTGTATGATTGATGTTAAACATCTAGCAGCTTAAAATTCACTGTTTTATTTATAAGATGTTTTATTTAGCCACATAGTAACCACAGAACAAAACCTACAGTAGATTCACAAAAAATAAGTAAAGGGGAAACAGTACTTAATGCCACAGAAAATTACCACTTTACAAATATAGGCAGAAAACAGAGGAGAAAGAAAATAACAGAAAATTTTAAAAGGGAGTAATTAATAAGATAACATTAGTAAGTTCTTAAATGCCAATAATTACTCTAAATATAAATTGAATTTACTATTCAAAGTGGCAAGATGTATTTAAAACAACGTAAGACTTAACTGTGTTTCCAAAAAGGACTCATTTCAAATATGAGGACATAATAGGCCCAAAGTGAAGCACAGGAAAGCTATTCCATGCAAGTGGAAATCAAAAGAAAGAAATAAAGAATGTGTAGCTCTGTATCAGAAAAAAATAGACTTTAATCCCAAAGCAGCAAAAAAAAAAAAAAGGACAAAAAGGATCATTATCCAATGATACAATGATCAATTTATCAAGAAGCTTTTAGTATAACTGTTATAAATATAAACCTATACTATAGGTACAGCAAACACAAAGCATCTATAAGTGTTAAGGAAATATTGACAGACAGACCTGAAGGGAAAAAGGGAGAAATAGGCAATGCAATAATAGTGGGTAATTTTAACATCCCACTTTCAGCAATGGTATATATCACTATCCAGACAGAAAATCAAGAAAGCATATAGACTTTGGACCACGCATTAGACCACATGGACCTCACAGACATTGACAGAACATTCCATCAATCAGCAGTAGAATCTACATTTCCCCCAAGTATATGTGGAACATTCTATAGGATAATTATTGAAGACACAAATTTTTAGTAAATTTAAAAAGGTTGAAATCATACTGAGTCTTTCCCAGTTACACTGGTATGAAACTAGAAATTAAAAACGAGCGGAAGCCAGAAAGTTTATACATGTGTGAATCCTAAACAAATTCCTGAAAAAACAATGAGTGAAGAAGATATAAAAAGGAAATACAACACACTAAAACCTATATGACACTTT
>NW_004567105.1:42900158-42903787 GCF_000260355.1 Condylura cristata
GTATAAATCCCATAATTTCCTTATTCAATTGTCTGTCATTGGGCAGTTAGGTTGTTCCCATGACTTAGAAATTGTGGATAGTGCTGCTACGAACATAGGAATGTGTTCATCTTGTTATACTAGTGTTTTCATATTCTCTGAGTAAATGCTTAGCTGTGATATTGCTAGATCATGTGGAATTTCCATTTTTATTTTATAAATTATCTCCATACCGTTTTCTATAGAGGCTACACTAAATCACATTGCCACAACAGTGCATAAGTATTCCTTTCCCCCCAAATCCTCAACAGATAATATGAACAATTTTTTCATGTGCCTGTAGGTCATCTGCATGTCTTCTTTGGAGAAATATCTATTTATATTTCCCCGCTTTTTTATTGTTTTTGTGGTTGTTGGATTATTTAAGTACTTTATATATTTTAGAAATTAACCCCTTGTCACACATATGTTATGCAAATATCTCTTTCCAATCTGTAGGTTACCTTTTTAGCTTGGGGATAGTTCTTTTTTGTTTTTTTGTTTTTTTTTTTAAGATTTATTTATTTGTGCATACAGGACTGGGGTAAAGCCAGAGGTGTAGGGGGGTGGTGAGAAGATTCACCAGTGACTGAGAGGGGCACAGAACAGGCAGACCCATGAAGTACACTGGTGAGGGGAGCAGTGGGCGGGTCAGGAGAGGTCTGTGCGCCATGTGGGTCACCTTTGGGGCCAGTGATGGAACTCATGCTGAAGTAGCTGCTGCTCGCTTGCAGTGCTGCATCCTAACCCACTGCACCAACAGGGAGAGCTGAGGGACAGTTTCTTTTGAAGTACAAACCTTTCTAGTGGAGGGTAATTCTATTAGTTTACTTTTGCTTTTATTTCCCTTGCTGATGGGCTTGCATCACCCCCCACCCCAAATCTTCTAGTTGATGCCCAGTAGTTTATCCCCTATGTTTTCTTTTAAGTATTTTATGGCTTCTGGTATTATATCCAAGTCTCTAATTCATTTTGAATTAATTTTTGTGTATGGAGTTGTATGTGGATCTAGTTTCATTTTTTTTACATGCAGCTGTCCATGTTTTCCAACACCATTGATTAGAGACTTCCCTTTCTCTACTGTGTGGTAGTGACTCCTTTGTCAAAAATTAACTGCCCATATTTGTGTTGATTTATTTCTATGTCTCTATTCTGTCTATTTGCCTATTTCTGCTTTTGTCCCTGTACCATACTTTAATTACCATTGGTAAGTAGTATTGTTTGGAATCAGGAGTGTGATACTTCCATTTTCTTCTTTTCTCTTGGAGGTTGTTGGATCTCATTTGGTTATTGGATCTTTTCTGGTTCCATCAAATTTTGTATTTCCTTGAAAAATGTCACTGGGACTTTGATAGATGTAGTGAAACTGTAAATTGCTTTAGGTAATAAGGCCTAAAAATAACTACGTTTATTCGTCCAACCCAGGAGCATACAATTCCCTTCTGGACCACCTGTCTGTGGGGCTTCACCTGTGTGCTTAAAATTCAGTTGTACTGCAGGCACACACAAAAGGGGCAATAAAAGGGGAAAGAAAAGGAAACAACCTAGAGAAAGAGAGAGGGATACAAAGTAACTGGAATATCTTACCCGCTGGGCTGATTTGGAGCTCTGGCTGCAAACTACCTGAGAGCCCCGAATCACGCTGTCTGGAGAGCCAGTTCCAGAGCGAGAAAGCGCCGTAGCAAATGGCGTCCTATTTATCCCCCAAAGTCCCAGAATGCCTGCTTAGCTCCACCCTTGGGTCCTCGCAGTTCTCTCCCTGGTACTGCTGGGAGTTGTAGTTTCCAGTCATTGAAGTAGGGGGTAGAGTCCAGAAAGCTGGAGTAGGGGTAGAGTCCACAAAACTCTGCAGAGTTCCTTTAGGACATCCTTCCCCTTAACACTTCCTTTGTTTTTTCTGTTACATCCTTTTAGAGAGTCTTGTAGTTTTCAATATATAGGATCCTTCACATCCTTTGTTAAGTTTATGTTGAGGTATTTCATTCTTTCTGGTGCAATTGTAAATGGGACTTTTTAAAAAAAATTTCCCTTTATACAAAAACTCATTGTTGGCATATAGAAATATAATTGGTTATTGTGTGTTGATTTTATATCCTGACACTTTACTGTATTCATTCATTACTTCCAGTAGTTATTGGAAGTCCTTTAGATATTCTATGCCTATTAGCATGTCATCTGCAAGTAGTGATAGCTTCACTTCTTTTCCAATTTAGATTTCCTTTTTGTGTGTCTTGTCTTGCCTAAGTACTCCAACCAAGACTTACAATACTGTCTTAACCAATAGAGGTGAGAATGGACATCCTTTTCTTCAACTCAGCAGTTTTCGTTTTCACTATTAAGTAGAATGCTGACATGTTACAGATGTAACATGTGTGATAAGTTCCATTTATTCCCATTCTATTGAGAGTCTTTATGAATGATATTAAGTCATGTCAAATGCTTTTTCGGGAATTGTTAAAATTATATCTTTTGGTTGATTTGGCGAGTGACATTGATTGATTTGTGTCTGTTGAATCACATTTCATTCATGGGATGAAACCCATGATGATTCTCTTATATTAATATAGTGCCAGATTTGGCTTGCCATGACTTTTACATCTATGTCCATCAGGGATACTGTTTATAGTTTCCTCTTTCTTGTCCTTGTTTGGTTTGGGAATTGGAGTCTCATAGAATGTGACAAGTCTTTTGAAGAGTTTGAGTAGAACAAGTATTAGAACCTCTTTGAAGGTAGAATTCACTAGAAAAACAATCTGGTCCTTGACTTTTGTTCTTAGAACTATCATTCTTTCAAATTCTGTGCTTGTGACTGTACTGTTTAAGCTTTCTGCTTCATTCTGGTTCAGTCTTGGAAATGTCTGTTTCTTCTAGGCTGTCTGATTCACTTACATAAAGATGTTCATAGTAGGTTCTTATGATCCTTTGTATTTCACCTTTTTTTTTTCATTTGATTTTCTCTCTTCTTTTTCTAGTGAGCCTAGCTAAGCATTTGTCAATTTTATTTTTAAAGAAACAAAAACTTTTTTCACTGATCTTTTGAACCTTTTTTGTGTTCTATTTTATTTATTTCTGCTTAAGTCTTCATTATTCCCTTATTTCTATTGATTTTTGTACTGATGTTCTTTATCTAGTTCCTTCAGTTATAGAGTTAGATTATTTGAGATGTTTCTTTCTTTTTTTTAATGGGTTATTGCTATGTACTTGCCTGATAGTACTGATTTTAGAGCATCCCATAAAATCTGGCAATTTGTCTTTCCATTTTGCTAGTGTCCAAATAACTTCAAATTTCACTATTGATTCCATCATTAACACAGGAGTTATTCAAAATCATTTTTCTTAGTCTCCATATGTCTTGACTTACTCCAGGATTCTTTTTGAGGTTAATTTATAGCTTTAATTTACTGTGATATTAAGCATCTGAGAAGATGCTTAATATCTATTCTATTTTCACATTTTTCTAAAAAGATTTATTTATTTAGGTATACAGAAATGGGACCACAGCCCCAGGCCTCTGGAGTGTACAGGCCAGAGGTGCAGGGGTGGTGAGAGGATTCACCAGAGACAGAGTGGGGAGCAGAACAGGCCGACTGACGAAATACACTGCTGAGGGG
>NW_004567105.1:42904597-42910906 GCF_000260355.1 Condylura cristata
TCCGGGGCAGGCGGGAATTGAACTCATGCGGAAGCAGCTTTAGATTCTCAGTGCAGTGCTTTAACCCACTGATCCACCAGGGAGGGCCTTAGTGTTGTTTTTTTAAAGACTTATTTATTATTTATGCATGCAAGAACTGGGGTACAGGCCAGAGATGTGAGAGGTGAGAGGCTTCACCAGAGACAGAGTGGGGAGCAGAACAGACAGATTGACTGAAATACACTGCTGAGGGGAGCAGTGGGTGAGACAGGAGAGGTCTGCTGTGCCGTGTGGGTCACCTCCTTGGTGGGGGATCGAACTCATGCTGCAGTGGCTGCAGATAGCTTCAGAGTGCTGGGCTTGAGCCCCTTGCACCACCAGGGAGGCCCTGATTTAGAGTGTTTGATTCAGGCAAACGGAAAAAGAATCTTGGAGTTTTTGGTATATCTGACATGATTTAATGCTGAAAGAGTGGACCTGATCCACAGGCAGAGCAGCAGCAGGAGGGCAGGCAGGCAGAATGGGCACCTGCTGGCCCCCTTCACACTGTTACGTGCTCATCGCTCATCGTGACATATGATACATGCTTGGGAGTGCTAGGTACTTTTGAAGTTGTGGGTCATATGTTTGCTGGATGTCAGGAAGGCCTTAGTGTAAAGGTAAAACACAACGGATATATTGTTGCCCATGTGGGATACTTTCAAGGTTACTGGATGTGGTTACTGGATGTCGGAGCTTGCTGGTTGTCCTGAAGGTGGAAAAAGAGCCTGAGTAACTCCAAGTTTCTTAGAGTGTGATTATGGATATATGAGACTTATTTTCTCTCTCTTTGATTGCTTTGTCTTTCTTTTTCCTTTTGCTTCTTGCTACTCTTTTATGTGGCTATTTTTACCTGGTGGTTTTATCAGTTTTTTAATTTCTTGTTTAATGTATCTCAATTCTAGATTTTTGCTTAGATTGCCATGAGGGTTATTACATACTAGTCACTAAAGGTCACTTATGAGCTGGTGTGTTGACTTGTTATCATTTAATTGTGTGCATCTGACCTATTATTCCTCCCCTCATTGTTTGTTGTTGATTTCATAATATTCTTGTTCATACTATTGATTTCAAATATTTTCACTTTGCTCAAGGTTTTTTGTTTCTTTTTCATTTCCTGTAAAAGTCCTTCAATGTTCCTTGAAGGACAGGCCTGGTGGTGGTAAACTCCATTAAGTTTTGTTCGTCTTGGAAAGCCTTTATCTCAGCTTCAGATTTGAATGATAATTTGTGCAAGACATTCTTGGCTTGCAGGTTTGTGAGCACTTTATTCCACTCTGTTCTTGTCTGGAGGGCAACTGGTATAAAACCGGCCCTCCATGGTGGCGCAGCGGGTTAAAGCACTGCACCGAGAAGCTAAAGCCACTTCCGCATGAGTTCGATTCCTGCCTGCCCCGGAGGTGACCACATGGTGTGGCAGACCTCTCCTGACCCACCCGCTGCTCCCCTCAGCAGTGTGCTTTGTCGATCTGCCTGTTCTGCTCCCCACTCTGTCTCTGGTGAAGCCTCTCACCGCCCCTGAGCCTCTAGCCTGTACCCCGGTTCTGTATGTACAAATAAATAAATCTTTAAAAAAAAAAAAAAAAACCTATGGGAGACTGATCTGGACCCTTTTGAATGTTATCTTCTTTTTTTTCTGTAGCAGCATCATTTTTCTTTGTTTTTGAGTTTTGATAATTCAATAATATGTATCTTGGTGAGGGGAGTTTTGCATTTAGAAACTTGAGTGTTCTTTCTACGTCCATATTAATTTTTTCCCCTCTGATTCTGGAAGTTCTCAGCTATTATTTCTTTGAATTGGGTTCCTGTATACCTTCTTTCTCTTTTAATCTTCTGGGAATCTATTATTCTTAGTGATATTTCTCAGTTTCTTCATTTTCCCTAAATCTTATTTCTCTCTCCTTTTCCATGTGGGTGATTTGCACATTTGAGTCTTCTATTTCTGAGATTCCCTCGTCTGCCAGCTTAATTATACTTAAAATTCTATATTTGTGCTCATTTCATTCAGTCTCTTTTTTTGTCCTTTTAAGATCTTCAGTCTCTTTAGTGAAGAACTTTTCTTGTTCATGGAGTTTCTTTCTGAGATTCTGCCTTTCAAAATGTGACTGATCTTCCAGTGTCTCATTTAGCATTTTTAATATTGTTAAAGTCTTTGTCTGATGTGGCATGGTTTGGTAACATACATTTGAAGAGGTATGAACCTATACATCTGATTCTCATACAGTATTGTAAACCAATATCACCTCAATAAAAATAAATAAACAAAAAAAAATTGGTTGTATTCATGCAATACAACCAATCTGTTAGTTATTTACATTCTCTCAAACAATTGTGTGAAAAGTCATATTCAGATAATATTAGAATTCAATAATGTCAGAAATCATATAATGGAACCTGATAGGAAAAACAAAAGTATGTGTTGCAATCTTTCCAATAAGTATGTATACAAAGGAATAGAACGTAATATTAAGAATCTTTTGTTAGAATTCTACTGGAAAAGTTGAAATAAATTTTACTTTCAAATAACTGTCAAAAGCCATATCATGCAATATATCAAACCTTCTGTTAAAATTCTGTTAGATAAACTAATATTCTCTCAAATGACTGCACTGTGGTAGTCATGTAATATAAAAGTGCCCTATTCGAGTTATATATAAAAATACTAATATAATGTTGCTTTCTTTAGTAAATATTTTGAAGATCTTTGCTAATGAATACTAAGAAATTTGTTACCATGGGGATTACAACTGAGACAGAAAAAGGCACAAAATGAAGGCTGATGTAAAAATAAATAAATGAATAAATAAAAGAGATTTGTAAAGAGTTTGGGTCGTCCCTGGTGGTGCAATGGGTTACAGTACAGCACTGTGGAACACTCCCAAGCCACCGCAGCACAAGTTCGATCCCCAGCCAGGGGCCTGACCCACATGGCACAGCGGACCTCTCCTGTCTCTCTCACTGCTCCCCTCAACAGTGTATTTGGATCGATCTGCTTGTTCTGCTCCCCACTCTGTCTCTGGTGAATCCTCTCATCCCCACACCTCTAGCCTATAGTCAGTTCTTGTATGCAGAAATAAATAAATATTTTTTTAAAAGAAAGAAAGAAATGTGTTAGAGTCCTACTTTGTAAATTAAGATATATGCTCAATACTCTCAAATAACTCTATGCAAAGATCTAGTCATGCAATATTAACAATCTTCTCTTTGGGAGAAAGAAAAATACCAGATGGTTTTGCTCTAGCAGGAGTATAATGGACCAGGCGAGAAAATAATAAAAATAATGAATAGCTATATACAAGAGACATTTTGTAGGGGTGGAGTGGGGAATGGGATCAAAAACGGGGTGGGGGGGAGGGAAGGGAAGTTCATGGGACTATGGAAATGGCACACAGGTGACTTGGTGATGGGAAACCCGCGGGGATTACAATTGAGATGGAAAAAAAATGTACAAAATGATGTAAAAATAAACTATTTTATTATATATATATATATAAAAGAATCTTCTCTTTGGATAGGTAAAACCACAACATGGGGGAATAACTGAAGCCAAGTGTCTTCCTCATAACCGACATCAAACCAACTATAATCTACTAAGCTTAGCACTAGAGTCCTTGGAGAGAGGCACTGATTTTTACCCTAGAGGTGAGTGCTGGGTCTAGGGGTGGAACCACAGAGGGGTGGTAGAACACAGAGAGGAGGGAGAGCTGCGGCCGTAGAGGCAGTCATGCCTGACGGGAACACACTCAGTGAGGGCATGTTCTCTGGGTCCACACTGGCACAGGTGATCTCCGTGGTAGAGATAAAATACTCTGCAACTTCATGACTAAGGCCTGGGACAGAATGTTCAGTACCAGAGGTCAGATTGGTAATAAGGACAGCAGCCACAGACCCTCATCCTTCAACCCTCAGGTAGGGAAGATTTCTGGGGCTGGAAAGATGGATCCTGCATGGAGTTGGGCAATGTATATCTGAAAACAGGCTTCCTGTATAGACTGGAGCTTGGTCAGGTTGTGGAGAGATCAACTGCAGCAGAAATTTCCTAGCTTAAGCATTCCCTCTCCGTTCCAAGACTGAACATTAGCCTAAGTCATCAGATTACTACCTCCCCCCACAGCCCCTCTCATTACCTTTACAAACAAGGAACACAAAATTAAAGCCATAATGCCACCTACTGGGGACAAAAAGGAGGCAAGATACATATGAGTGAAAGCTTAATCCAATGATGAAGAAAATACAAAGTCTCAGAAGCCAGGCATTGTGACACAGAATTGGAGCAACGAACAGGCGAAGAGTGAATGAACTCAAGGAAGTTTGAGACTCTCAGTTAACCACAGAAAGGTAGGTTCAGGGTATCATAAAATATATCCAGAAGCAGAAGAAATAATTCATCAAAGAAATGAACTGGTTTTTAAACCCAAGCAAAAATGATGGACACGAGGAATACAATGAAAGAACTTAAAACAACCTTGGAAAGTTTAATAAGTATACTTATTCTTGTGGGTGATATAATCAGTGAAATAGATTAAAATGTACAACTAATTCAAGTGGAAGAGGAGAGAGAAATAATTTTAAGAAAAATAAAACTGTAGGGAAAATATCAAACTTCATGAGAAGAAGAAATAAGGGTAAAGTGTATCCCAGAGGGAAAGAAGGAGGTAGAGACCTTATTTAAGGAAACAATAGTGGAGAGAACTTCTCAGGAACTAACCAGAGATGTCCTGGAAGCTGACTGAATACACAAAATCCAAATACAAGTTGATCTACAGCAAGGCACATCATTGTAAAATTATCAAAAGTCTAAATCAACAAATATGTTAATGGCTGGTAGAGGGGAAAGATGGAACATATAAAGTTATCTTAACAGACTTTTATCAGACTCAAGGCTAGAAGAAAGTGGGAAGGAGGAAGGAAAGGAAGAAGAAAGAAGGGAGAGAGGGAAAACTGGAACATGACATTTCAAGGGTCTAACAGGAAAAAATAACTAGGAACTGGCATTGTCACATCTGATACATTAGACTTCTCACCTCTCCCAAAGTAATTAGTAGCAATGATGGATATTATGTAATTGAGGGAACACTCCATCAAGAAGGTATAACTGTCTTCATTACTTATGCACCCAATATAGAGGCACCCAAACAATTGTTATCAGACCTAAAGCAAGATAGTGACCACAGCACAGGGAATCTCAATGCACCACCTACAGCAATAACTAGATCATCCAGATAGAAAGTAAATAATGGCCTTGAATGAAGTAACAGTTCAGATGGACTCAATAGTCATTTATAGAGCTTTCCATCTCAAAGAATAAAATACATATGGAAGGTTCTCAAGGATAGGTTGTATTGTAGTACATAAAACAAAACTCAATAAACCAATGAAAATTGAAATCATATCAAGCTATTTTCTTTTTTAAGATTTATTTATTTATGCATACAGAACTGGGGTACAGGCCAGAGGTGCAGGGGTGGTGAGAGGATTCACCAGAGACAGAGTGGGGAGCAGAACAGGCAGATGGACGAAGTACACTGCTGAGGGGAGCAGCGGGCGGGTCAGGAGAGGTCTGCCATCTCCCGGATGCAAGGTCCAGTTAGTTATCACCCTTGGATGCCAGTTTACTGTCGCCCTTATCTAGTGGTCGTGTTATCGCAGTAACTGGTCGCCCCCAGCAACAACAGGGACAGCAGACTACAAAGGCTCATAAGGGGCCACTTATGTAAACATCTACATGCAAATAGTTGGATTACATAGAAGCATTGGCTACATTTTTAGAAGCATACAACCTTCTAAGACTGAACCAAGATGAAAATAGTTTAAATAGACCAACCACAAGCACAGAAATCAATATGGCAACCAAGTCTCCCTAAGAACACTCCTGTGCCCCGGACGGCACAGGCAGGCTGTAGGAACTGCGGAGGGAGGAACAATGAAGGGCGAGGCAGGGAGCCAAACTCGGCCTGTTTCCTTCCGGCAAACAAGCCTCAGCAGTCACATAGATATGTGCAGTCTAGGGGCTTGACGGCAATTTGTGCTTTCACTGACAGAAACTATTAGTGAATCTAGGAGTGCCCTGGACAGACAGAATCTTAAGGTTCATAGATATGTCCTCCGTAGTGGATCAGCAAAGTAGGTACCTGAAACTAATATGTATAATTTTAGTGCAATGTTACAACAATTCAAATTAATTACTAATTTTTTTAAATTATAGGTTTCGGGGCCCTCCCCGTTGGTGCAATGGGTTAGGACACAGCACTGCAAGCTGGCCACAGCCACTTCTGTGCCAGTTCGATCCCC
>NW_004567105.1:42911216-42912955 GCF_000260355.1 Condylura cristata
AATAAATAAATAAAATAAAATAAATAAATAAATAGTAGCCTAAGAAACTGCCTCACGGGTATCTCACTTGAGATCCCCTCCCATGAGGGAGCCATATACACTCTCCCTTAACAAATTTTTTAAAGTTTTATTTATTTATGCATACAAGAACTGGGGTGTTAGCTAGAGGTGTGGGGGGTCGGGGAGTGGGCAAAGGATTCATCAGAGATAGGGTGGGGAACAAAACATGCAAAGTGACTGAAATATATTGCTGAGGGAAGCAGTGGGTGAGACTGGAGAGGCCTGCTGCACCTGGCCGGGAATCGAGCTGTGCTGCAGTGGCTGCCGCTAGCTTCACAGTGCTGTGCTTTAACCCATTGCACCACCAGGGATGGACTGTTAATAAATTTAATAAATTCTTGACTGTTATTCCTCACTGACCCACTTCAGCTTTGAAGTGCCAGCTTCCAAGAGCTCTTTTGGGGGGTTTGTGAGCTTCTCCATGTTTCAGCTGCACTAAGGTGGCAATACCAGGGAAGTGGGGGGTCCTATACTTCCAAAATGCCACCAGTAATGTATGCCATTGTTACCTCGATAAAAAGTAAAGAAAATCTCAGGTTGCAGAGCACAGGTTGCTTGTCCAGGACCATGGGGTGCCTGTTGCTGGGTAGACTGACATCGCTGCTCCTGTTTAGATGACAGGGCCTCTGGTGTCAGCAAAGGTGGGAACCAGGGCGATGGGAAGCAGAGGTTGCTGTGAGGATGGTGAAGAGTTCAAGCCCCCTGGGGGCCACAGGGGCTGCACACTGAGGGGGAGATCAGCACGGCCAATCTGATCAGCGCCCCAATCAGGGCTATCCCAGCAGCCCCCAGCTAACTCTGGAGCCTCAGCTGTGTCCAGCTCTGGTTGGCAACCAGTATTTTCCCAGGGGTGCTGGCAGGAGCCGTGACCTGGGAGCTTTGGGTTCTGACTTCACGTAGACTGAAGTTCTAGTACCAGTTCCAGGCGATGAGGGCAGGTGTCTGTCAGGGACTGTAGGCGCCAGCTGTGAGACTCTTCCCTGCAGACCTCTCTCCCTTGCAGTTCTCTCTTGGGGTCCGAGGAAGGAGCTACTGGGGTCTGTTTTCAGTGACTTCCAAAAGCAGAGTTTTCCTAGAGTGTGCAAACTCTTATTACCTTTAGCGGTCCTTGGGCACTTTAAACTGACCAGCAGCAGTAAGCAGAGTAGGTCATCCCAGCAGGGGCCCCAGGCAGGACCCGACAGCATTCTGCATAGTAGAGGCCTGTTGAAGAAGGAAGCTGAGCTTGTGAAGGGGACTACAAGAAGACCTTAGTTCACTTCCCTCCCTAACCAGGATTTATCCAAGGCTCAACACCCTCCGTAGGCCCCCCAACACACACACACACAACAAGGGGTTGTAGGCTCCAGCTGACAGTCACCGTCTTGAACAAGCACTACACTGATCCTTGTAGTGTTGTGCCGTATCGGGGTGCACTACCTGAAAAAGCCAGCTACACTGCTGTAAAGACAAGAGGAAACTTTATTGCAAGCTCAAATTCAGAACCAACAGCACACCAGAGATACCTGGATGGTAGGAAGGGTCCCGGGCATTGGGGGACAGAGTTCTTATAAGGTCTCCGGGAATGGGCGCAGGTGCTACACGGGTCACTGTCTGATTGGTTGACCCTCTCGGCCCTCCATAACAGGTCGCTGTCTGATTGGTTGACCCTCTCGGCCCTCCGTAACAGGTCACTGTCT
>NW_004567105.1:42914130-42916067 GCF_000260355.1 Condylura cristata
AGGTGAACCTTAAGCGCGGGTGAGGACCCACAGACAGGCAACCCAGTTCACACTGGGGTGCCCTGCAACACTTTCCCACATCTGGGGGGTCTCGCCTCACTTTCGTGCATTCCCAGCTTCTAGGGTCCCCAATATGGACACAAGTCCAAATGTTGGGTGTCACAGCTGTCTCGCTCTCTCTGGGAAGCATTTCAAGTCAAGTTATGTTACAATTTTCTGTTACCCTCTCTGATGTGTCACCCTTCCCCAAGAAAACTGTGGGTTCCAGGACTCATTACAGGGCAGCCCCAACATGAAGTGGGTGGCCTGATTGTGGGTCTTCACCCACCCACTTAAAATAAGACTCAACTGCAGACACATAAAAAGGTTAATAAAGGGTTTATAAAAAGGGGGAATGAAGAATAACTCAGGGAGAAAAGAGAGAGATAAATTGGTGAATGCCTCCTACCAGTTCCACTGAGCAGGAATCCCCATAGCATGCTGAGAACTGAGGAAAAACCAAGCGCCCCCAAGGCCTACATGTCTGGTCATATACCAAGCCTGGCTGCCTAGCTCTGCCTTCAGCTCCCAGCAACCCTCACTTCAGTGGTGATGGCATTATGGGATTTGTAGTCTTGGTATCTTGGATCTCTTTTGACTGGGGTGGGGAGGGGGGTCCATGAAACTTGTTTGTGGAGTTTGTTCAGGACAGCCGTTCCCCAGACGTGTTAAAAGCTTTCAAGGATTGTGTTCAACAGATTACTGTTGGGGGCGACCAGGTGCAGCAATAACACAACATCTACTGGTGGGACTAGGTAAGGGTGATAATAAACTGGGCCTCGCATCCAAGGGTGGTAATTAACTGGGCCTCACGCCCAGGAGATACGGGTGTGATACCCAGTTCGTTATAGCCTCGCATCAGGGAGCACAACGATGAGTCACCCCTTTAGAATTTGAACCTAGAATCTATATAAGAGACCCTTTTCCCCTACAGCACTGGCAGTAGCTGGGGACCCCACCCTAGGGGCTCTGTCTCAGCTGCTGCCCGGGAGCAATAAACTCACTTGCTCAGCCTTTCTGCCTCCCATCTTTCCTCCTTGCAGCCGGTCACAGAAATCAGGACAAAACAATTACAAGTCTGGATTCTCTGCCCACATGCACAATTGCAAGATCACTCAGGGTCAGGGAACAACACTAATGGGGTTTATTAAGCAGGAGAAACAAAAGTTACTGTTACCTTGCAAGGTGAGGAGCACCCCAGAACCCCCAAACCTGTCAGCTCTAAATAGGTTCTGCCATCCACCACATCAAGACAAAACAAACTCTAGTGTGCAAGACCTTTAGTGAAAAGAAACTTTAGCAGTCTGGGCCTCTCACATTCTCAAGTCTGGACCATGGGGTGGGGTGGGGCAAATGCATGGCTGGGGGGAGGCCCCTGAGCTTCCTGATCTTTTCAGTGCCTCCCAGCCCTGCATTGGTACTTCCTGTCTTGACCATTCACTTTGCTCCTCTCAACCCACCCAGAGCCCCCAGGCACCCCCAGGGCAGGAACACAGTGTACACTAGCCTTAGGCTAAAGCATTTTCCACAGCTTTGTAGAATGCTAGTCTTGCCCCTAGTACAACTTTCTTTAAACAAGAATAACACTGCTGCTTTGTTGATTGATTAGCTGGATTTGTTTTTTTAAGATTTTCAAATTTATTCATACAGAACTGGGGTATGGGCCAGAGATGCAGGAGTGGTGAATTCACTAGAGACAGAGTGGCATATCGACGATGCACACTGCTGAGGGAAGCAGTGGGCGAGACAGGAGAGGTCTGCCCCATGGTTGCCACATGCTCGAGACTCCCATGGGCAGGATGGCACCATTTTGGATGAGTGACCTTTTGTTCTGGACTCGTGAACATTGTAGACACTATCTAAGGGTGAGGAGCTGGCCACTTGTGGCCTTAACAACT
>NW_004567105.1:42916897-42917456 GCF_000260355.1 Condylura cristata
TTGGTTGGGCTCAGCCTGAACTCGGAACAAAGGCCCCATGTCACTGCTGCCTTGGCTTCCCAACAGCCAAGCCCACCTGTCAGTTGGTTTTAGCCTTAATGAGTGATGTATTTAAACCTCAGATCAGGACCCTCCCTGGTGGCACAATGGGTTAGTACGTAGCACTGCAAGCCAGCCACAGCCTCTTCAGTGCGAGTTCAATCCCCTGCCCCGGAGGTGACCACATGGCGTGGCAGACCTCTCCTGACCTGCCCACTGCTCCTCTCAGCAGTGTCCTTCGTCCATCTGCCTGTTCAGCTCCCCACTCTGTCTCTGGTGAATCTTCTCACCCCCTGTACCTCTGGCCTGCACCCAATTTTGTATGCATAAATAAATAAATCTTAAAAAAAAATCAGATCAACCCATAAGGTAGGAATTGCTATTGCTTCTGTTTATCTGATGATCCCCTGACATTAGCAAGACATGGGGGCCTATTATGTAGACAGGTGTTGTCATTTACTCTGTTTAACTGTTTTCTGCCCATTTTAGAGATCAGGAAGTTGAGGCTGGAAATGCCAGT
>NW_004567105.1:42920161-42954265 GCF_000260355.1 Condylura cristata
AACCAGCGAGAGACAGAGAGCTCCAGAGCCAGAGTGAGAGACACCCGCAAGAGATGCAATCGCTCCCTATTTATCCCCCCCAAATGTCCCATAATCCTTCTAGCTCCACTTGGGGTCCTGAGTTCTCCATAAGACTTTGCAGAGTTGCTTTAGGACATCCTTCCGCTTAACAATTCCACTCCCCCCGTGTGCCGCGTTCCTCTGGGCACAGCTCTCTGAGAGGAATATTGACCAGCTGGACCAAAGAGCATTGCAGGAAACTGGGGCAACGAACCCTGAAAAAAGACTTGGGGTAGGATGGGGTTGATGCTGCCATCCAATATGTGGTGGCTGTAGGAGAGTCCAGGTCCCCCACAGGGAGTGACAATTTGCAGGAAGGGAGATGAGGGCTTCACCCAAAGAAGACAGGGACAGGACTGGAGTTGCTGGGGATTGAAATAAACTTCCATGGAGAAGAGAGGCCCAGAGCTGCTGCGGGGCTGCCCTTGAAGTGTTGGTGGCTGGGGTATCACTTGGGGCTCCCAGCTCCCCACCCATCCGCACTTCAAGCTGCCCTGATCTTGTCAGCCAGCACCCGGATTTCCCCATCTGAGGGGCCACCCTGGAACCCAAAGCCTACTCTGCTCTCCTGAAACCCTGACCCATCTTGCTCTCAGTTTTACAGCCATCCTCGCTGCCCCGACAAGGAGCAGTCAACAGGCGAACCGGTGGCAGGCCCGTGCCGGCTGCCCCCAGGGCTTCACTGCACACTCAGGCCCCAGCAAGTTCAGCCAGCAGTGCCTGTGTGAGTCGGTCCTAATGGCGTTGCCTCATCCTGGTGTACAGCAAGCACCAGGAACAGAAATCGTGGCAGGACCCAGCTCATTCCTCCCACACTCCATATCCAAGCTGGCAACAAATCAGATCCCCCTGAAAAGTGCACCTACAATTTCACTGCTTCTTTCATGGAGACATTTTCTCTCCCCTCATTTCTCTTCATTGCTCTCAGTTTCTTTCCTCTCCATCTCCTCCAGCGGTTTTGTTCTCTCCACTTCCTGGAATTGCCTTGTTTATTTTTATTCCTGTGTTTATTTTCTCCCTCTCCCCCTTCTGAAATGTAAGTTTCAGGAAGACAGGGCTGCTGTCTCTGCTGCGTCTGGACAATGGAATAAATGAAGTGAGAAAAATCTTTCTTTAAAACAGCAGAAATACAACATCCAGCACCAGAAAATTGAGCCCCGAAATCCTCTGCCTTTTTTTGTGGATTCTACACCTTTTCCCAACTGGTTTGCTGTCGGATTCCTGTGGTAGTCCTCACACACCTGAGTGTGACTTACTCCACTTCCATTTCAGCTCATATTGTTTGTCCGTCAAGATGTTTTTGGCATATTTCACTGCAAGGATCTGTCGACAAGGCTCCGAAATGTGTCTACATATCTTATGTTGTGGTTACTTTGAAGTTTGTTGAATTGTTCTGTTTTGACAGGACTGTCACATCTCAAAACTTGTTGCCGACTAAAAGCATATGCGGGACCCTTTTGCCTTCTCTTCATTTGTAAAGAAAAACCCATCACCATCTTGCAACGAAACATATGACCACAAGAGGGCACCACGAGGCCGTGTGTCTGATCAGGTGTGCCGTGGTGGGAACCAGCGGGGAAGTGAATCATGTACACAGGGAAGCCCATACTTAACCTTGCTTCCCTCCAAGATCTGCGTCTCTCCATGGCAGCACATCCTTTGTGGAGCAGATCTATGGAATTAAATACTGATAAAATAACAATACAAAGTAATAGCTATAATAATACCAGCTTCAGCCGGAACTGGAGTCCGCATCTGCACCCACAGTCCCTGGTTCTAGCCGGTAGCTACCAATGATCATGCCATGGTCCAGGTGGGGTCACATCTGATCCCCTGTCCTGTTCTGGTCACTGCCGCCTTCCACCCTGGCCTCACTTCCCTGGCTTTGGCCAGAACGTCTTTTGGTGGACTCATGTGGAAATGGGGTCCCAGAACCCCTTACAGTCACCAACTGCCAAAGATGAATCTAGAAGTTGCCTACAGAGATATAGGAAAGCTTCATGAGTTCCCTTCTGTCCAGAAGGCAGAAGAGGCTACTGCGAAATTTGCCACAAAGAATACCAGCCTCATCGCTGCAGGATTGGCAGCACTTTGTAAGACGTCTGCAGAGGTAGGTCAGAATCATGAAAAGTGAGTGGTCCATCACTATACAGGTCATTTCTGAAGACGGGGCTTCTGTTCCTGAATAAATGGAATGGTTTGATGAATTTGGAAGAAGAAAGGAAAGATGGGACAGGAAAAAGATTTTAAACATGCAAAGTAAGTGTTACTAGTTACCCTTATATAGCGTTGAGGCAAAAAAGGAAACTGAGGCTTTGGCATAAAAAGTTTCACTAACTAGCTGTGTACTTCACTAACTAGTAATGTACTTCTCTGAGCCACTTTTTTTTTTTCTTTTCCTATTCTAAGGTTGTGAGCATCAGGAAAAGTAAATCTCAATCAATGAGGAGTAACATGCTGAAGTGGTTATGCTAATGACCATTTACTTCACATGCCCTTGCTGGTATAATAAGAAATAGCACTTCCTGGCCCTCCCTGGTGGCGCAGCGGGTTAAAGCACAGCACTGAGAATCTAAAGCCGCTTCCGCATGAGTTCGATTCCCGCCTGCCCCGGAGGTGACCACATGGTGTGGCAGACCTCTCCTGACCCGCCCGCTGCTCCCCTCAGCAGTGTACTTCATCGATCTGCCTGTTCTGTTCCCCTCTCTGTCTCTGGTGAAGCCTCTCACCGCCCCTGAGCCTCTGGCCTGTACCCCAGTTCTGTATGCACAAATAAATAAAACTTTAAAAAAAAAAAAAAAGAAATAGCACTTCCAGTTTGAAAAAGGATTTTGGGCCCTCCCTGGTGATACAAGAGGTTAAAGTGCTGCACACTGAAGCTAGCTGCAGCTACTGCAACAAGAGTTCGATCCCCAGCCAGGGAGATGATGCAGCCGACCTCTCCTGTCTGCTCCCCTTAGTAGTGTATTTCAGTAGATCTGCCTGCTCTGGTTCCCACTGTCTCTGGTGAATCCTCTCACCCTCTGTACCTCTGGTCTGTATCCCAGTTCTTATATGCATAAATAAATCTTTAGAAACATAAAAAAAAAAGGATATCTGTGTTCTACAGATTATGGTTTGCACCCCCTTTGAAATTTCTCAAGCGATGCCAGGATTTCAGTAGTTTTTTAAAGATTTATTTTTATTTATGTATATCAGAACTGGGGTACAGTCCAGAGGTGAGGGGAGGAACCGTGAGAGGATTCACCAGAGAAAGAGTGGAGAGCAGAACAGGCAGATGGACTGAAATTCACTGCTGAGGGGAGCAGTAGGTGAAGCAGAAGAGGTCTGCTGTGCCATGTGGGTAACTTCCTGGATGGGGATCGTGGCTGCAGATAGCTTCATCGAGCTGTGTGTTAATCCCTTGAGCCACTAGGGAGGGCCCCTCAGTAATGTTATTTGATAATAGTCATTTGCTTTAGACATTCATACTAAAGCAGCTTAAGATATATTGAAGGATTTACTTTTCAATTTAGATTTTAGACTTGTTAACATCAATATCAGATCAATGACTGAAATAAATGCACTTAAAGATTATTTGAATGACAGGTTTCAGAGAACACACAGCGCCTGCTTCATGCAATGCTTGGAGTAAGAGGAGGGGGGAAAGGGGTTCCAAAAAACTCCTCCCCCCCCAGTTCTTTCCTCCTAGTCGTTCAAACAGCAACAAAAACACATAGTTCAAGAATTCACTGGAAGGATCACAACAGCAAAATTTCATTTCAGGTTTCTGTCACAAGGTTTGGTGGCCAAGGCTTGGAAGATGCTCTCTCCAACCACCCTAACATTTACATGCCCTGATGTGGTTTCCAAGCGTTTGGATTTCATTAGTGAGCATATTTCTGATGTCCGAGTGAGCATATTTCTGATGTCTGCTGGTCAGTTTCACACCGTTAGTTTTCATTCTCCTTCTGGCCTCCTCACAGGAGGAAGCAGCCTGGCTTTAGGACTTTTGTTTCAAGTAGGAAAAGGAAGTCCAGGGAAGGAAGCCAAGGGGGAAGAGGCAAGAACCCACAGCACTGTCTGCCTGCCCACCCTGCTTCGATTGCCTGGTGCGGGTCTCCCAGGATGTGGGGGCCAGGGAACCTCCTTCCAGTCTGACAGTGAAGGCAGGCAAGGGGGTCGGGAATGAAGACAGCTTTGGGGTATCAGTAGTGTGTAAAGGGACCCAACTAAGGGTTTTCAGTAGTTTATTTTACCAAGTAGACTCTCACACACCACTAGCAACTTTCACCTGTCCCTATGTATTTTTTTTTTTAAAAGATTTATTTATGTATGCATACAGAGCTGGGGTTCAGGCCAGAGGTGCAAGGGGTGGGAGGATGAGAGGATTCACCAGAGACAGAGTGGAGAGCTGACAGGCAGATTGACCAAGTACACTGCTGAGGGGAGCAGCGGGCTGGTCAGGAGAGGTCTGCTGCCATGTGGGTCAGCTCCCTGGTCAGATCGAACTCACTCTGCCTGGCTGCCATAGCTTCATAGTGCTGCGCTTTAACCTGTTGGCCACCAGGGAGGGCCCTGTCTCCATTCATTTCATAGAAGGCTATTTAACCTTACCAAAGTAGGAAAGACTCAGAACAATGATCCAGTTTATACAGTTTACCTAGTTAGGTATAGTAAAAATTCTCCACATTTCTTCAAAAGCAGTGAAAACATCATTGCCGGCTCAGCCCCCATCCTGGGTCCTGGACAGGGACCCTGCTTTACTCACTCACGCTAGCAGTGAGACAGGAAACCACAGCCGGAAAGAGCCTTTGGAGACTAAACACAGACAAATAACTTTTCAGACTTGTTCACACGTATGACAACTATCCAAATTCTAGTGGGCTCGTCTTGGTACCAATTTTTATGAGCTGTGCATTATTAGATCAAACTAACACAGCTGTTTCTGCTGCAGATGTTGATGACTAGTATATTAATAGAAACCAGTTTGGGATCGAGATTCTAAGTCCTGAATGAAGAAGGAGCCTAAGGAGAGAGGAGGGGGAGCTCTTCAGGAAGGGCAAGTTACCTAGTCTCAGGGATCCAGAACTTCCCTCCACAGAGGGAACATTCAGAACTGGTCCCGGACAGGACACCGACTCTGGCGTGGCCACGCTTCCTCCACAGGCCACAGTGGGTGACCAAACCCAGCCAGAGGTGGCATTTAGAGGCTGTGGCTAGAGCACGTGACCAGGCCCTTTGCCTCTCTCCTTTTCCAAGATTCTGTACAGGAAATAATCCCACTTAAAGAAAGAAGACAAATTCTACCTAGAAGAGAAAGTTGACTTTCAGGCTTTTGTCAGTGGTATTACAGGTTATTTTTCCATCGGGTAAATTCTGGGTGTTTTCAGTTATTGGCAGTAATGCTTCAAGGCTGTTTTTCTGCTAATTTCCTCTCAACCTCAATTTGGTTTCGAATTGCCTTAAGTGATGAGTTGGGAGGGGGGTGGTGGGTATGAATCAACAAACATCAAAACAACAGCCGCTTGGAGGTCAGCTGACTTTCTGTGAAGAGGATCAAGTAGTAAATAGTTTAGACTACGTGTACCTTGAGGTTTGTGCTGCAATTTGTCAACTCTGCCTTCCAGTCAGCTCTCCCCTTCCAGCGACAAAGGAGCCACAGCTAGCATAGAAAGGGCTGGGCAGATCTGTGTGCTGATAAAACAGTCACTAAAATTTGAAATACAAACAATAATGCACATGTCACAAGATATTGCTCTTCTTTTGATTCTTTTTAACCATTAAATATGTAAAACCTACTCATACCTCATGGGTCCTATAAAAACAGGCAGTAGGCCTGTCGTTTATCCATCCCCAAGTTAGATGATGAAAACAAATAATTCATTCAGGAGCACACCTAACAAGAAATATATAAGACCTTCATGAGGAGATATACCATTTTTTTGAAGTCTCTAAAGTAAATTGGAACAGATGGCTAGATCATGCTCTTGGTTAGACATGTTCAATATCTTAAGGATGCTACTTTTTCCAGTTAATGTTAATACATATTGTGATCAAATCAAAATACTGAGGTAATTTTTTAAAATCACAATTCTGAAGTTCATTTGATCTAGCCAGTAGTCCAGTACTATATGAAAATTATGAATAGATCTTAAATGTTCTTTCTTTTTTTAAAGATGTATTTATTTGTGCATACAGAACTGGGGTACAAGCCAGAGGCTCAGGGGTGGTGAGAGGCTTCACCAGAGACAGAGTGGGGAGCAGAACAGGCAGATCAACGAAGTACACTGCTGCAGGGAGCAGCAGACCGGTCGGGAGAGGTCTGCCGCGCCTTGTGGTCACCTCTGGGGCAGGCGGGATCGAACTCATGCAGAAGCGGCTTGAACTTCGTAGTGCAGTGCTTTAACCCACTGCACCACCAGGGAGGGCCTCTTTATTTATTTTTAAAGATTTATTTATTTATTCATACAGAACTGGGGTACAGGCCAGAGATGCAGAGGGGCCACCAGAGACAGAGTGGGGAGCAGAAGAGGCAGATCAACGAAGTACACTGCTGAGGGGAGCAGCCGGCGGGTCAGGAGAGGTCTGCCGCGCCATGTGGTCACCTCCGGGGCAGGCGGGGATCGAACTCATGCTGTAGTGGCTTGAGCTTCTTAGCGCTGTGCTTTAACCCACCACGCCACCAGGGAGGCCATTAAATGTTCTTTATTTAAAAGAACAAATTGTGCAATCTCCTTTGTAATTTTATTTTATTTATGTATAGAAGAACTGGGGTAGAAGCCAAAGCTGCAGGGGGTGAGAAGATTCTTCAGAGATAAAGTGGGGAGCAGAAATACACTGCTTAGGGGAGCAGTGGATGACAGGACAGTTCTGGCAGGGGATTAAACTCAGGCTGTATCAGTGATAGCACTGAGACTTAAACTCTAGGCCACCAGGGAGGCCCAGTTTTTAAATGTTCTTACCACAGAAAAGAGATGGCAATGATGTGAAGTAATAGAGATGTTAGTTAATGCGATGTGGTGATCATTTTGCAATGCATAAGTGTATCAAATCAGCAAGCTGTATACCTTAAGCTTACACACTGTTATATATCAATTATATCTCAGCAAAGCTACAGAGGGGGAAATTCTATATGAAAAAATAAACAGGCAAAACTAGGTGTGGAAAATTTAGAAAAAGAAGAGCAACGAGGAAGAAAACATTTAAAAATGTATTTTAGATAGTAAATCCACTATAATTTAAGTATTTGAGTCAATGTAATCAGCTCATGTGTGAATAGACAGCGTGGAGCAAAGTAGAAAGTGCAGATAATACAGTCAAATGCACCTGGGAAGTTACTCTGTGATAAAGGCAGCATATCAAATCAATGTGATAGATGAGCTTTTTCATAAATGATTTTGAGTTATAAAGACAAACTTAGATTCAAACCTCACACTACACATCTTACACATGTTGGTAGAGCATATATCCTGCATGGACCAAAATTCTATGAAAGAATGGAAAACAGAGAACTTGAAATGGGAAAGACTTTCAAGAATAATTTAAAATCCAGAACTATTAAAGGCAAAACTCATGAAATCACTACATAAAAACAATTACTTAACATGTTTTCTAAGACCAAAGGAAAAAGATCAGTTGGGCGAAAACTCAGACCACAGAGTGAATATTAATTGCCATAGTATATAACGATTTCCTGGAAATTCTAAGCAAAAAGATCAACTGCTTACTAGCGAAAGGGGGAAGGACATGAACTGAGAGCTCAGAAAAAAAAAACACCAGTGGCCCTTGAACTTGAGAGAGCACCACATTGGAGGTGAGGCCCCAGGAAACAGGCACTTGACACTCCGTGGGAGGGCAAGGCGAGGGGCAGGGAATGTCCGGGAACCACCCACGTCAGTCCTGACCCTGGGTCCCATTTCGGACAGCCACACAGCAGACACTGCTGTGTACAATCAAAGGACACATTCATTTATAAGGGTATTCAAGGAAATTTTACTGCAGTTTCAAAAGCTTGAAAACCAGTGGCATGGCCCTGTGAAATACAGCAAGCAGAATGAGGGTGAAGCCTACTCCGGGAGTGGGGTGGGGACAGTGCTGGCCTTTATTAACTGAAAGGAGCAAGGAGCACTTACTGTGTTGTCTTTGGGTAGGACAGGGAAATAAACTATTTTTTAATTTAATTTTTTTTTTTTTTTTTTTTACTTAATGCATGCAAGAGCTGGGGTGTAGGACGGAAGTGCAGGGGCAGGGGTGAGAGGATTCACCAGAGCAGACCTGGGTGCAGAAGAGGCAACGGAGTGAAATACACTGCTGAGGGGAGCAGGTCGGGAGAGGTCTGCTGCGCCACTTGGGTCAGCTCCCTGGCCAGGGATCAAATGCATGCTGCAGTGGCTGTGAACAGCCTCACAGTGCTGCTCTCTAGCCCGTTGCACCACCAGGGAGGGCCCATTATATTTTCAAATGATGGTGTTTGCATCAGGAAACATTGGAAGAAAACAAACACTCATAAAAACCAATAGAGGTTTGAGATGGGGTCTTGGGGACTAGAGTGATATTTCAACCATTCAAAATAAATTAATAAAAATTATTTCAGTAAAAGGTGAAAGGTCTATGCAATCTGACATGAAACCATAATATACATAGAAGAAAACATAGGCAAAGCATTCCAGGACATAAACTCAGAAATATCTTTGTGAAAGGTTCGGCGCAGTAAGGAGGATGCAAAGAAAAACCAAAAGTATGTTTATTTCTGCACTCCCAGGCAAGGTTCACTGACCCCAGAGAGAGCTGAGGTCAGAGAAGTCGCACTGAGGGAAGGGTAAGAGGGGATTTTATAGGCCTAGGCAGGGAGAGAAACGGCCAGATGGAACATTTTGACAAGGAATTGGAACTTATTTTTCTGCCCGGGGCTTGTATTAGCCAGTGATATCCTGAATATCTATATCTGCTTCTTCTGTATGCCTATGTTTGGCTGGTGCCTGAACCTTACATTTTGTAGATTTGTCTCCAGCAACAAGGAAAACAGAAGAAAAGACTAAAAAGCTTCTGAACAGTGAAAGAGACAGTAACCAAAACAAAGTGACACCCCTCTGAGTGGGAGAAAATACCAAATAGAAGGTGCATACCATACACCTGAGCAGAGACTGATATTGAAGCTCTACTAACAGCCCATACAATGCAACAACAAAAAAGGGAAGAGGCCTCCATGATGGTCCAGGGTGCTAAGTCTCGGCACTCTGAACCCGTCCTCAGCCACTGCAGCACGAGTTCGATCCCTGGCCAGGGAGGTGACCCACATGGCGCAGCAGACCTCTCCTGACCAGCCCGCTGCTCCCGTCAGCAGCATATTTCAATAGATCTGCCTGTTTTGTTCTCCACTCTGTCTCCGGTGAATCCTCTCATTCCCTGTACCTCTGGCCTGTAACGCAGCTCTTGTATGCCTAAGTAAATAAATTTTTTTTTTTTTAAAGGGCAGAATTGCTAAATAGGTACTTTTTCCAAAAAGGTATGAGGATGGACCACAGCTATTCAGAAGAATGCTCATCATCACTTATCAGGGAAATGCACTCAAAACCTGACACCGGTGGGAATGGCCATTTATAAAACAAACACAGAAACAAGTACCGGTGAGCGTGTGGAGAAAAAGGAACCCCTTACACTTTGCGGGGAACAGAGACTGGTCACACCTTATGGAAGGCAGGGTGGAGACCCTCAGGTTCAGACCCATTGTAACCCCTGAAGAGGTATGTGGGGACAAATAGAGAAGCAGATCGATGGAGGGGGCCTTTTGGGGAAGTGCTTGATTCCACTTTGCTCTTTTTTAAAATCATTTTGAAAAACTGAATGTTTCTCTTGGTCACCAACAGCCAGAAGCAGCTGTAACAGTGGCCACTGCAGGAACCTATGCAAAGAGTCTCTCATGCAGCTGTCACTCCAACTGAGAGGTTGTGTGCCTTGCAGGTTTGTGATATGAGATGAAAATATTTTTGAGGGCTCATACAGCAATTCTCTATTGACAAAAGAAGTTGTCATATGCCTCCAAAAAAAGTTACCAGTGCCTGAGACTCATAAGAACAGAGCAGCAAGGACTAAAAAAAAAGAAACGTTGGTCACAGTGTTTCGAAAGGATTGAAATTTCATTTATTCTTTCCAGGCGACAGCTGAACATTTTGCAGAAACTAAGAAAGGAAAATTCCCACAGGGAGGTGAAGTTGTGTTTGTTTCATTGCAGGATCATCCGCAGATCAGAGTGAGGCAAACTATGGAGGCATTGTCCCTGCTCTCCTCAGCAGGGTGCTTTGGTCAATCCAACGGTTCTGCTCCCCACTCTGGTGAATCCGCTCACCATCCCCTGCACCTCTGGCCTATTTGCCTCTTCCTGTCATGGGAATGACGGCCACTTGGCACTTGGTTTAACAGGGTAATTTTAGGAAAGAGTAAAATTCTTTAAAGTACTCGCTGGTATGCACTGCTCACTAAATGCCACACTTTCACCGGAGTGGATGATAGCTCCCTGAGCAGGGGCTTCACTCTCACCTCACTGACACAGAGCACACAGCTGGCAAACGGCAGTCCTGGCCATTTAGGGATTGAGCCCCTGAGTCCTGCTCTTGCAGCCTTGTCTTGCTGCTAAGAGCACTTGCCTGAGGTTTTAGGAGAGAATAAACTGAGGAATTTGGAAAGAGGGCAATTGTACAGAAACAGCCTATCTTTTTTTTTTTTTTTAAGATTTATGTATGCATATAGAACTGGGTTACAAGCCAGAGGTGTGGGGGTTAGGGGGTGGGTGGGTGAGAGGATTCACCAGAGACAGAGTGGGGAGCAGAACAGGCAGATTGATTGCAATACACTGCTGAGGAGAGCAGTAGGCGGGTCAGGAGAGGTCTGCCATATCATATGGGTCACCTCCCTGACCTGGATCGAACTCATGCTGCCATGGTTACAACAGCTTCATAGTGCTGTGCTTTAACCCATTCTGCCACCAGGGTGAGCCCTCTATTGTTTTATATTAATTTTTGGTAGGTGTGCCTTAATCTAATTTTAAAAAATACATTGGGAAAAGTAGGGCATGTACTCAAAAATTTCTAGCTGGAAAACATGACAATACAAAAGTAAGATGAAACTAGACAGTGAGGAAATCCGTGGAGGGTGAAGCCAAGGGGAGGTGTCTGTGAGTGACAGACTTTTGAGGCAAGTCTGAACTGCTGAGGGCCTTTGAGGGCCCAGGATGCCATCTTTTTGCAGCCCCTGCCCTATCCTCTTCCAGCTCAGATTAGACAGCATTAAGCATAGTGGATAAGTGGTCTTTGGAGTCAGGGTCTCTGATTCTCTCTGACCTTTGACTTTCAAAGTCTCCAGGGAAGTTGCATTTCTTTGTCTCAAATATTTCGCAGTAAAATGAGGCTAGTACTAAGCATCTCATAAGGTTGATGGAAGGCTAAGTGGGGGAATGCCTGAAAAAAAAAATCTATAGACCATAAAGTGCTCAATTAATACTTGCTATTACTATCCTGAGCAGGGTTGAAACTTCAACTTTCTTTCCAGCATAACTATTTTCTTCCCCAGGGACAAGACATATTTCCCCCTTTCGTTTCTCCTCCTTAATGTCAGGTCCTGGACTCGACCTAGCTTTATACTCACATGTACACTGAATGCCCTAGTTAAGTCTGCCAGGGACTTACTACTTTCTCCGTTTTGTCAACAAGGACACTAAGCCCCAAGGCAGTGCTTAACTTGCACAAGGTGCCGTTGTGGGGGCTCAGGCCAGGTCACTGCCATGACCACACCTCTCTGTCCATTACACCATTCTACACTCGACTGTCCTGCTCTTTTCTCAACTCACACATCTCATCTCATCCAAGGAGCCTCCCTGAACCCCCACCAGTGCAGCTGTACTTGTGCGTCTCTCCCGTGCATCCCGTCACATACCTCCTTCAGTTAACTCTCATTGCATGTGGTTCTCTGAAGGTGACAGAATTCCTCCAAAGTCAGAGACAGACCAGGTCTGCTCATCTGGCTACAGCAACTCATATAAGTTGTCACCTACCCAGGGATATGCTTATTTGTGTCGTCTATTTTGCTTCTTTCTTCCGTGTTTCCAAAATGTGATGATAATCAATGCATATCATGAAACTCGAGCTGAACACTCACACACCTGTAATTTTTACAGATACTATTAATATTTAGAAGGAACTATGAAATATTTGGAACTTTGCCCCCACCTCCTATATCTGGAATACACTGTTAATATTGTATTTAATACGAAAGCATAATACACAAAACACTGCAAATTCTATTTTGAGTCAACAGACATTAGGATATATTGTATTAAATCCGTAACTCCTGACTTAAAGATAATTGCCATATTCAGCCTGTGGCTGGACCCTCCTGACACACTTCAATCTATGGAGTCCTCACTTCACTTCACAACTGCAGGAAAAGATGTTTTTCACAAGTGAATTGGTCCACATTTTCCAATAGAAACTTTGTGCTTAACTACTATAATTCACTCACATTAAAGACAAAACATCTATAATGGCCTGATAGCCAAGTTTCTAAAAATTTAGATGAGGAACTATATTCTGAATTCACATCAAGTAACTTAGATTTTAGGAACCTGGTGAAGCTGAGGGCAATGGTGTGTACCCCTAGAATCACCAAACGGTAGTCCTCATCTGCTAAGCTTACCCTGCCAGTCTGTATACCATTGCAAACAGTGAGAAGACAAGCAGTATGATCCCAAAGGAAGAGCAGAATATTCACCACTTACTACTCCCTCAAATCCTCAGCATACATATGCAGCACTAAAAATAACTGCAAGCCTAGTCAACCTCAATTTCCCAATGAGCATTTCTGACCACACCTCAGGTTCCAAAATACTTTATCTAAAGCAGGGCTTGATTGATTTATGATTCAACTTCATTCTTACTGGTGAGGGCGTGTCATGCCTTTCAATAGGTCAAGAGTTTTCTTAGAGATTCTCTAAGTTTTCTGTTACTTGGGATGCATATTTCCTGGTAATTCAGTTTAACTGTTCATGGATTTCCTGTCAAGGATATCCAATAGTTTGCACAGTTTCCACTCACTCCACACACCTGGCAGTCAAGAAAGGTTTCAAGGATGAAGTCAGCACCTTTAAAATGGGTAGAAAATCATCACCTGGGTGCACTCTCTTGTGCAATAGGTGAAAGCACAGCACTATAGCTATACATAGCCACTGCAGCACAAGTTTGATCCCTGATCAGGAAGGTGACCCATGTGGTGTACCAGCCCTCTCCTGGCCCGCCCACCTCTTCCCTCAGCAGTGTTTCAGTACATCTGCCAGTTCTGCTCCCCACTCTGTCTCTGGTTAACCTTTTCACCACCTACAGCTCTGGCCTGAACCATGGTTCTTGTATGAATCAATCTTTTTAAAAAAGTCATATGGTTAGTAAAACTTAGAATTCAAAGTGGATTGTGTAGAAAGTACACACAACGCCAAGTGACTTCAATTGTTACCATTTTGCTTGTGAAGTTACATAAATGAGGAAGACAGTGGAGTTTTCAGCCTAGGGCAAAGAAAATTGTGAAAATTTTAATATATTTGTCATTATTTTTAGTTAAAAAAAGTAATTGCCTTCAGAAAAAATATCCTCAATGTTTATCAATAAACCCAAACACCACAAATGCTATTGCCAAATTTTAAACAAAGTCCACTGTTTTGTACACTTAGAATCTAATCCAGTCCACTCATAGGCAAGTGGCTGGATACCATACACCTTATTCCTAGTCAAAATAATATTTTCCTTTCCTTAACCCAAATTCTATTCTAGCTATACCATTTAGTAAATAGAGGTCAGAGGGAGTAAGTTCTAATATGAAGAGTAAGATCTAATATGAAGATCTAAACTCCAAAATATTTAGATGCACACTTAGTACTCCAATCTTCTGAATTCAGAGTGACATATTACTATGTTATCAACCAACTAATCAATAATACCAGGTATAAACCCTTGAGGAACCACAATTGGCAACAGAACCCATTCTCTCCATGCTACTAAAAACAATAAAAGAATACAATGACAGGCTACAGAATCAAAACAAAAACCATACATTTTATATACAAATGAAGTAGAAGAAAGAGACTAAGCACCTAGTAATTAGTAGAGGGAATTAAGAATTTATACCATGAAAACACTAAGACACTACTAGGAGATATAGAAGAAGACAGAGATGTAAAGATATTTTATGTTCATGGATGGAATAGACTGTCAAAATGGCTTGCTTACCGAGAACAAGATATACTTAATGCAATCCCCATTAAAATCCCAATGTTATTCTTCAAGGACACAGAAAACAAGAGTAAAAGTTATATGGAATCATGAAAGGTCCTGAATAAAGTAATTCTGAGAGACAAAAAAATCATGTTGCCTGATTTTAAACTACATTATAGAAAACAATATTGAATTAAAAGGTACATGGATCAATCAATGGAACAGAATCCAAAGCCCAGAAACAAATTCACTTATTTCAATACCTAATACGAGACAAAAGAGCTGCAGTCATATAATAGTCTCTTTAACAAATGGTGCTGGGAATACTATACATCCACATGTAGAATAAAGTGTCATCACTCATCACTCTCTTAATTACATGCACAGAAAAATAAATTCAAAGTGAATTAAAGGTTTAGATCTAAGGTCCACAACAATAAAATACACAGAAGCAAGCACTGGCAGTACATTTCATGACATCAGTGACACAGATCTTTCAGGATTTGACCCTAATGGCAAGGGAAATAAAAAGCAAAAGCAAACAACTGGGACCACTTTAAATCAAAACACCTTTTGCAAGGCCTCCCTGATGTGGCAAGGGGTTAAGTCTCAGCACAATCAAGCTATTGGCAGCCACTGCAGCACAAGTTCGATCTCCAGCCAGAGTTTTTGATTTCACCACACACCACTTAAGAGTTATCAAAAGGTCATGAAATAATGTTAAGGATGTAGAGGAAAATGCACAACTGTATGCTCTTGGTGACAATGCAATTTGGTGCAGCCACTGGAAAAGTGTGGAAGTTCCTCAAAAGTCAAAAAAGTGTCATATGATTCAGTAATCCCACTTCTGGGATACTTACTCAAAAATACATGAACCCTATGATGTTCACCATAGCATTAGTCACAATAACCAAGACATGGAAACTCAAGTGCTCATGAATGAATAGAAAACTATTCAGCCATCAAGACAGACAACTTGGCATGACAACATGGATGGGCCATTAAGAACTAGGCTAAATGAACTAAAGGAGGAGAAAAACAAATACATTTTCAATCATTTTTAGAATATGTAAAAAATAACAGATTGCTAGAGGGGAGTATTGATGGTGAAAGAGGTTGACTGGTTGGTAATAGTGATTGGTGAGAAAATGTAATCTTGGAACTCAAGACATTAAAAACGAATGTTTCTCGAAAATAAAAAAAAAGATAATTAGGGGAAAAAAGCACTTAAGAATGGAAATACCACTTTCGTTCTCACTTTTGGGTACTTAGCTAAAGAACACAACTTAAAAATTACATGCTTGTATTTTACTGCAGTGTTGAGCACTGACAAAGGATTACAATGGAATACTACTCAGCTGTAAGATGAAATACTACCATTTTGCAGCAAAATGAAAACCTGAGGATCATGCAAAATAGTCAGATAGATATCAAAGGATTCCATATAATACAAAGTGGATGAACTTGACCAAACAAAATGATTATAAACTAGCAGACATTGATAACCAAACCAAGGCTCTTGAGGGGAGAATGAGGAAGTATCGAAGGGATAATATAAGGGTGAGTGGTGGAAGTGGGAGTAAGCAGCCAACTAGGATGCACCCTCTCTAAATAAATAGTTATCACTTAAAACAGCTGATGAAGTCACACATTAAACTTTCTTCCCTATAGATCAGAAAATGTATGTGGCTCCTGAGCTGAGGAGAGTGGAGTTATACGGGGACTATGGACAACTACTGTTCACTGTGTGAACTATTATGGCAAATAAAATAATTCCACACATGAAGGTATTCTTCTAATTTACTTTATTGCATTATGAAAATAATACATTTGGCAAAGTAATCTAGGAAGGCTCCAAATTGAAATAAATTTCTGAAGTGTAGTGATTTTTTAAATGTGAAATATTAGATGTATTCTAACCAATACATACTAGCATTCTTACTAGGCCAATAATCCAATAAAGCTAATTCCATATGCAATTACAAGATGTTTTTGCATTCATCATTTTATGATTAGCACAAATCTCAGCTTCCAAAACCAACTATTAAGAAACTCCTGTTCAGAAGACAATTTGTAACACTAGCCACAATTTTTATTTCCTTTGGTTCTACAAGTTGCATTTTCATTCTTATGATACATTTCTTATAATCAAACATTGTAGCAGCTTTAGATTCTGCCAAGTACCTTTAATAAGTAAACTAGTATATTACATTTACATTATTTGAAAAATTGCTGATTTCACAAATGCAAAAATGCATGCCTATCTACACCAGCGAAACAAAATACTCTGAACCTCCATGCTTCCACAGGTCACACCTTCCGGTCAGATTTCTGGAATGCCTTTCCAAATCAAAGGACTACAGCTCCCTAATGGGTTAACTCTATTTCATCAACTTTTCAAAGGTATAGTTACAATAAACCTTAAATGGACTAAATAGATTAAGAACTCTTTAAAATATGTTCTTACACTACTTTGTTCTATTTTTTCAGAACTTAAAGATACATATTTAATGTATGATCGCTTGTTTTCACTTTTTAAAAGGGTAAAGTGCTTAAAACATATTTTCATGTCACCAGCATTTCAAATTCTTTTCACATGTCAGGTTCAGAGTCTAGAATTTAAAAGGTAAACATAGCCACCCAAGGATAAAAAAGAAAATAGTATCTTCAATCAACTGAGGTCTTGACTCTATATATCTTTTGACATGACTTTGCTAATGTTAAGGTGTCTTAAAATCAGCCACTGAAAAATTCACATCTCAATCAGATTCTGACACTTTCATTCAGCAAAGTCTGTGTAAGTGCACCTATGCATACTTGTGGAAATTTACTTCCAATGGGCATCAATATTTCAAACAAACTGAACAAGATTTCCCACTTTAATTACATAAAGTATATTCTAAAGATATTCCATGAGCATTCTACAAATATCTGTATAAACAGCAACAAGTATGATCTATGATCAACATATGGATAGCTAATAAATATTAAAACTATTAAACTATAGATTAAAATGCAGATCTCTCATAGAGTTAAGTGATGGCATTTTGGTACATTCACCATCATTGTACTTTATTTAATAAAGAAATACATTTGCCCTTGCAAAAAGTAGCAACTGCAAGTTACAAAACAAACAAAAGAACCCTAAAAACAAAAAACCACCACAGACTTCAACATTATGAAGCTAAATCTTCAATTTGTAACCAACAAAAAGTAAATAGATTTGTTTACAAATGGTCCATGGCATAATTAAAGTAAAAAATGTCAAAAGGTCACAGGCTCTTAAAGAATAGATTTATTGACATTTTCATAAATATTCTAAAAGAAAATTTCAACATTTCTAAACTTAAAAGTGTTTAAAATCTGTTCTCATTGGCAAAATATCCCTCAACAAAATTCAGTCACTACAAATGAATGTCACATTTAAAATTTGCTTCATTTTAACACTTTTTCAAATTAAAAAAATTTACAATATTTGATTTTCACCCCTCTTGGGCACAATATATCAGTATTATTTTTATTTCAACTGATAAGACATTAATAAATATATCATCTAGCTGCTGTGAACCCGACAGTCAAGTCAGTCAGTAGTATATTATCCTACAAACATAAACGTAGCCAATCATTTGGTATTTTTAGTCATAGCAATTTAAGTAGTCAAAATGCAAAACTTGTGGTTGCCTCCCAAATCACCCCGAAGTATATGATACAGTGTCAGAAAATGTTTGCATCAGTTTTGTAAGTATTTGTGTTTTTCAGGCATTTGAAACTAAAAAAGAACTTTTTTATTTTGATAAAAATGTACTCGAATATTTCATAACATCAGTATTTATTGCTTTATATGAATACTGTATTGAAAGCCCAAGCATTCAGTTTACACACAGAAATTATACAATTATATACCGCTTCACAAAGGCAGTGAACACATTACATTCTACAAAATCTACTTTACAGAAATTTAAAAATTCTAAATATCAAAAGGTACAGCTGAAGAAACAGGTATAAATTTGGCAGCCAGTAATTTTGACAGGGAAGTTGCAGCTTGCGTGACTTTAAATATGTGAATCTGAAAATATTGAGTTTTGAGTAATCATTGTGCTTTGTGTTGATCTGAAAAATATAACACTGGCTGTCGAAGAAGCATGTTCAAAAATATTTAATTCACTTCAAAATGTCATACAAATCATGGTGGTTTCTACGCACACCTAAAGCTTCAGTCATTTAACTCTGGTACATTACTAAAGTAATATATTAATTCTTCCAGTACAGTGGTGTTTTATACCATTGACATTGCATACTCTAGAATAATTTAGAAGGAAATTTGCAATATTCACAAATGTTCTGAAAAGCAAGCAAAAGATAAAGGAACCTGTCCGGTTCTTCTGAGATGGTCTCATGTCAGCTTTATAAGCATTCATTCTACAAAATAGTAAGCTAATGTTTGAACACATTTTCCAAGATAAAGAACGTTTACTCATAAATAATGAAGTCTTTTTCTCAGGCACCTCAGAAGTATACAAAAGAATTTTTGTTTGAACAGATCTCTTGGAATGTGTTTAACCTGGGTATTTCAACAGACTTAGGAAGATTTCCAGGGTTTCACAAGGGCCAGATTTTATTAGAATCATCAGAAGAGAAAGAAACTGTCTTCTGAAAGAGGTGAACTTAATCATTAACCAATAGAAAAAGTATTCACTGTATTCATCTCTTATAGAAACAGAAAAATATAACATTTCCCCTCTTAGAATATATATATATTATATATATAATATATATATATGTATGTATATATGACTTAAAGTTCCATTGTACATAGTCAAATGATAAAATCTGGAAACCAGCATGAAACCCTACTAATTCACATGTTAAAATGTTGAAACTATGACCAAAATATGAAAATTGCTAGAGCTGTCTAAGACATAAGACAAAAAAGCTTTCTTGCATATGTATAAACTAAGTGTGGTAATCCAAAAGGTTTTCAAAATTATAATTATTACCTTCCAGTTTAAAAACTTTAATCCTAAATTAAAAAAGAATCTATACACAAACCACTGATTTGACCAGACCAAAAAAAAAAAAAAAAAAAAAAGTCAGCGGTAAGCAGGACCCAGAGGAGCTGATATTCACAGTTCTTACACGTACAACTCTCAGGATTTATCCCATAAAGTACTTTATTTTACAACCTGCTTCTCTTGTAAAACTAAAGGTCCACTTTATTACATAAAAGTTTTATACAGTGTAAAACCAGAACTGTATGTAAAATACTGCATCTAAATGTTTCTAAATAGTTAGTCTTGTTCCATAGGTTCATCTGTGGCTTCGTAGTCATTTTCCATGGATGATTCTGAGATAATCTCTCCAGTTTTACTAGAATTGGATCCTACTAATTCTTCTGTTTCATGGCAATCAGAAACACTAGTTACAGGGCCTGTATTTTTACTACCTTCAGAATGTAAATCTTTCTCAGCTTGAGTCAGATCAGATTCCTCCATTTGATTATTTTCTTCAGAAGTCTCTTCATTCACAGTTAAGGCATCATCAGATTCTTTTTCTTGATTTTTTCTTTCTGGGATCATTTCTCTTGATGTCATAAAAGACTCTAAAAATAAGCAAATGTTGTTGTAGTTAAATTTTATTTTCAAAATACCTCCACAGTTAAGTTTCATGAATTCTGATACTCTACAGTTCAAATCACATCCCCTGAAACTCAGCAGCAACTACATACAGGTGGTAGAAAAGCCCAACATCAGCATTATAAGGAGTTCCATTATGTTAAATTCTTTCACGCAAAAATGAAGTATAAGAAATTGAGGATCTCCTTACTCCACCCTTTTACAGATGGTCTCTAAATACCTTCTTCTTCCTCTTCATCCTCTTCTTCATCCTCTTCTGTACAGTGCTGCCTGGTACAACTTTCTTTGTCTTTATCCTGAGATGATGCTGTTGCTGTTTCTGTTTCTTCTACTATAACTGAAGAAATTTCACTGGAAGATGTTTGACTGGCTGTCTCTCTGACTTCATTTTCTTTGTCAAACCTGAGTCTTTTTACCTCATGCCCCTCAGCTTCCCCAGCATCTTCATCCAGATGTTTGTTTTTCATAGGGCTTACAGAGGAACCTTCTGATTCAGATGTTGGAGAGTCACTGTAAAGTTTCATTTAATAAGATTACTTTCTTTATCTCCATTTTTAAGTTCTAGCAATTATTTAAACTGCACCTCAATGTTAAAGCAAAAACAATTTCAACAGAACCTAAACTGTTCTGTGAATGGTCAGATTACGAACAGGTCAACAAATATGTTTTCCGCTCAATTTTCTACTAAATATTGTCTTTTTGTAAAATTGCAATTATTTCACAAGGACATACTTTTTAGCCTCTCATTAACTGAAGAAATGAGATGGGACATAGATAAAAAGTTTCCTTTTATTTCCAACAAGAAATTACAATTATTTTTACAAGTTTTCTTTTTCTTTTCAAGTAACTTTCAGAAACAAGAATCATTACCATTTTACTTTTAAGATCTTATTATAAATAGAATGTCCAACCACATTAGCACTTTTAAGCTTTTTCTATACCCATTTTATAGCCTTTAGATTAAAACTCTCTATCCCTTAAAAACAGTGCGTACTGAAAACAATGTCATTTTATGAAAAGCTTTTGTTTTAAAATATATCATATACTTACCTGTGATTTTTGTCCTCATTTGGCTGTAAGTTTGATTCTCTGCTATCTGTGCTCTCAGGCAAGCCATTTGTAGTCATGGGGATTGACAAAGAAACCTTTGGTCGATTAAGTGGTCTGGGTGTTCCAGGCCCATTTATATTAGACCTATGGTAAGATAAATGAAACAAGCTAAGTGAACATTATTTTTTCAATTTTGTAAATAGCCATTCCTCCCAGGATTTCTTTATATGCTGTAATTTTGCCTTTTAGATCCATAGGTCATCAAATTAATTGTTTAGTATATCCCAAATTCTCCACAGAATGCCCCAATTAATAAAAGGCATATTGAATCTGGTGCTCAGAAGGATAATGAGCCTTAAATATTAAAAATCAATCATCTCACCTCTCAGTGTAACTTGGTGAGTTTCCAGGAAACATAACACCATTCATTCGATTTAAACTATTTGAATTGTTTTTCCTGTAAGGAAAAAAAAAAATTTATGAATGGTTTGCTTCTTTTATTTGGTAAGATTTATAGGTCTAAAAGATCTATTGTAAGGCCTCACTATCAGAGAATCAAACAGACTTCTGCAAGCAATAATTGTGAGATTAACTTAGCTGTTGTCTTGTTTAACAATGCAGTGGATTTTAAAAATGGACTCTATATTATTGTCTATGAAAGCAAAGATATTTTAACCGTAAACCAGTAGGGGGCAACATCCTCCTTTTGGAAATTGTCTGAAGACACTTTTCAAGAGAGAGTGCGACAATGCTAACAATTTCAGTGTCTAGTAACCCTGGATGACTGCTAAATGTCCTGTAATTCCCAACAAAAAAGGCAATAACGCCAAAAACTGTATCCTAAGCTAACATCTTCATATGCTAATACATCTTAAAAACGGGAAATAAATTTTCTATCATTAAATCAAAGAAGGATGACATCAAGTGACCAATACAAACCTAGGCATCATTTCTTAGAGATGCTTTATAAAAGTATCTGGATGGGATTCTAGGGTCTTATAGTACCACGATAGTATATAAATCTAGCAATGTTTAGATTATTGTAAATTACCAATCTCTCAATGTAAATTCCTTTACAGAAAACACATGGTATTATCAGCAATCTACACTTTGGAAACTGGGTAGTAGGTTCACAAGTGTTTATCATGCTTAATTACACAAAAAAGAAATGCAACTTATTTTAATTAGAATATACTAGACAAAAATCTTTATACTTACTCTGAGGAAGGATGAACACAGCTAACAACCATCACATTCTGCAATAACAAAAATTTATGATCTAACATGAGTAAGTACTATAACAAAATTTAACCATTAAAAAATATTCTCAGAAATTACCCTGGTAGATTAAGTTCTCATTATTTCCAATTTTACTAATAAAAACAAAAACTTCAAATCACACAAAAAGACCAAAAAATAATAACCTACATTTTTGTTGCTAGTCTTTATTTTTTTTTATTTAAATTCTATTCTATTGGAGTCCTGACAATAGATATTATAGTTAATCCAGTGAAACTATGCTTCCTTATTTTAGATAAAAATCACACCAAGAGACTGAAGTGGTATTTAGGTCCAGTGCAATGAATGAACTGCTTTACCAAACAGCACCAATCCAAATCTTGATGTGTTTTACCATATGCTCCAATGAAAGACACTCAAATCTTAAAAAATAAAAACAAAAACTCGATAATTATTAATCAGATTATTCACTGAAAAAATATACTATGAACCAACGTATATGCTTTCCATTTAACCTCCTTGTAGTCCTATTGTTATGCACTACAATATTTTAGAAGTGAGGAAACACACATAGTCGCTGAATTGTAAAAGGGATACTGCAAAAGAATATAATTTTATAGTTTGAGGTCATTAATTTTGGAGAGAATCAGGAGTATTACTCTTGCTTAAGTAACTGGTTCAAGGACAACAGTCACAAAACACGCAGCTCAATTTGACCTTAGGGTCAAGCGTCGGGATAATACTGTCACGTTGCCTCCTTATCCAAAGATCACAAAAATGTAAGTCCCTGAGTAAAAAGTTAAGTACTGATGAACCATCTCAATTCCTGGCCCTTCAGGAATCTTACAAATTCAGGCCATGCACACTCAGCAAAACACAGTAATGCAGTAAGACCCTAAGATCTATTGTAAATCAGTAATGTTCCAGATGACTCCTCCAAGGGAAAAATAAACTGAATTGGAATTAAAATCTTAAAATGAACACTGGACTACAAACACCAACCAAAGGAATTGGAAACCCAATGGTCCAATCTTGACTCCTACAGGGCTCCTTTTCCTTTTTCACTTATGTTTAATCAACATTTTGCTTATATTTCCCTTAAAACACCTAGATGACTTTGTTAACTACACTGTTTCCGTTGACCAGAAAGTTCTGATTACTAACAATCCCTTCACCCAAGAAAAACAACAAAAAAAAACCACAGCCCCCAAACTAATGCTCCTTCCCCCATTCTTTAATCGGAACAATACCTTTCCTCCTTAACACTGAATAGAAATGCTTTTGCAACAATGGATATTACAAAGTTTTGTGCCTCTTATTTTCATTCTGTGGTAAATAAGTCTGCAAAACACTACTAAAATTAAAGTAGCAATTACTGAATCAGAACCTTTATACATTACTCTATATACACTGTGAATTTCCAAAAGACAAAAGCATAAGCTGCTTTCCCCAAACTAAGTCACAAGTCCTCCTTTAAGCAGTCTCAGACACAATTTGGAAAGAACTTCTGATAGGCCTAAGAAACCTAGTTCAAGATAAGGATTTTAAACCCAGCGTCCATTTATGTTACAGTTTAATATAATGCCAATAGTAAAATACCTTTTCTACGCCTCTGAGAAATTTGTCTGTTCCTGTATAGTTTCTCCTTGGATCTGTTAGCAATTCACATAGTCGCTGAATTGTAAAAGGGATACTGCAAAAGAATATAATTTTATAGTTTGAGGTCATTAATTTTGGAGAGAATCAGGAGTATTACTCTTGCTACTTAAAAAAGTTTTATCCAGTCCTACCCACGTTAAGCTACCAAATAAACTAAGTGGATGAGTCATGTTAGAATACAAACAATAATAAGCATACCTGTCTTACCCAGAAAATTCCCCCTTTTCTAAAAAGAACATCCAAAATTTACAAATTTCAAGCTAAGGAATAAAAAAATTTAAAAATCCTGAACTCTGATTCAATTATAAGCTTACAAGAAAGGCAACACAAATAATAATCCAGTTAGAGTTTATTTAAATACAGAAACGTCTTTTCAAGTGCTCTTTTGCACACAAATATTTCTTTACAGTGTTTAAAACAAGCCACAAATGTCTTGTTATTCAATGGAATAAGACATAGTTCCAATGAAAAAAGAACTGTAAACATGGTTCTACTTTGCAATTACAATGTGATATACAATCCATATGTTTCATCTTAAAATACTCAGTATTTGTTAAGTATCTTACTGCTAACTTTACCAAATACTTTAACCATAATCATATGTATCATGGCAAATACAATACTGACAGAATTCTATAAACATTAGTTTTGATTTCATATATTAGCATTCATCAGAAATTACAGACTGAACAGCAAACATGAGCAGAGACGACATATTCAGATAATAAGTACATAAAGTCAGACTTCAATATTTGCCATACAAATCTACTTATTTTCTTTATAAAGAAAAGTACAAAGTCTCAAAGAGTTAACATTTACAAAGTTCTTCACAGCTTGTAGATAGTCTGACACAATACATCTCCCACATGCTCAACAAGGTAAAGTAGTTAATGAATAATAAGTACCAACACTCAAACCTATAGTTTCTCTAACTTCAAACTTCACATCCTTTCTACTATACCACACATAATCATATATGTTTACCTTCTACTTTGGATTACACTTAGTTCTCATATTCTCATCATCAATACTATTCATATAAAGTCAGTGTTACCACTTAAGTTTTAGAAAAGCATAAATGTTATTCATATGAAAACAAACATTTTAGTTAAGAGGTAAAATCTTATTTCAATTAGTGTTAAAACTCAATAGTCAGAAAAATATCCTACGAAATAATTATATCACAAATAATTCAGAAACACTTAGAGAGACTTAAGTTCTTTGATGTTCACCATGACTGCTACAAGAAATTCCTTCAGGTTTCTTCTTTGCTTTTGAAAAATCTATTCAGGGCCCTCCCTGGTGGTGCAAAAGGTTAAATGAAGCACAGCACTATGAAGCTTCCATCCACAGCCAGGGAGCTGACCCACATGGCACAGCAGACCTCTCCTGACCTGCCTGCTGCTCCCCTCAGCAATGTGTTTCAGTTAATCGGTCTGTTCTGTTCCCCACTGTCTCTGGAGGGTCCTCTCACCCCCTGCACCTCTAGCCTGTACCCCAGTTAGTGTATGCATAAATAAATAAATCTTTTTAAACAAATCTATCCAAGTGCCATATACTGCCAAAACTAAGAATCTTTAAAATGGAAGAGAAGCACAAAGCAACATGCTAACAATGAGAAAGTAACCTTACACATCTGTTTTGTTCATTTCAATATAATAATCACATTAACTGGAAATTTAGATAATACACGAAACAACACCTAAGAATCAAAAACATAGAAAGCACCTCCTCAAGTTTACAGACAATAACATCACTTAAAAAATTTAGTTTCCATTTTAACATCTAACTGAAAGCTTCAAAAGGGCAGGATCTCTTCACATATACTGAAGTTCTACTTACGAATACTTAGGTTTGCATCGAAAAAATACCACCACGGATCTCAAATAATACTGCTAGAAACGTACCAGTCCCTACTTTAAAGTCATTACTCTAAACCTTAAACAAAAGTGGCTCTGAGTGTCTGACTATGCAGATGCTTCAAAAACCTGTCCCTTTCAGGGATAGTTCTTTCCACCCGCTTCTGTCTATACAAGTGTCCCCTTAAATATAATAAACCTGTTCTGCTCCCCACACTGTCTCTGGTGAGTTCTTTCCCCACCGCTGGCCTGTACCCCAGTTCTTGTATGCATAAATAAGTAATGTATTTTTAAACTTGCTGTTTAACAGTATTTATGTTAAATGCTTTGACTTATTTTCATTAGAAAGGTAAATAGAACTGTAGCCAATTATTAACATTGTGTGTGCTGGCGAAATTAACACTACTTTGGGCAGAGGGAAGGATTATGTCCAATAGTAATGCTATCCTATGAAAAACTGAGTTTGCATTCTTACACTTTCAGAGGTCAGTTTACCAAGTGTCCAACAGATACCACTAAATGTCTTACAACATTTAGTGAGAATGCTAAAACTGTAAACTACCTGTACACAATTCTGACAACTGCAGTTTGTATATTTTTAAAACTGTTCAAACATAAGAGTGTACTACAGCTAAGAGATGCTCAATAGTGGGACAGCCATGTAAGTAATTACAATAGTTAAAGGCTAATAAAATCTGTATACCCAGTACTATTAAGACAGAATAAACTGTACATCAGGAAAGAGCAAATAAACATTAGAACACTTGAACCAAGGTAAAGGTGTAAGAAAAAAACAAAAGAGGGCCCTCTCTGGTGGCACAAAGGGTTAGGATGCAGCACTGCAAGCAAGCAGCAACCGCTTTCGTGTGAGTCGATCCCCAGCCCCAGAGGTGACTCACACGGCACGGCAGACCTCTCCTGACCTGCCCGCTGCTCCCTCAGCAGTGTGTTTCAGTACATATGCCTGTTCTGTTCCCACTCTGTCTCAGGTGAATCCTCTCACCCCTCCACACCTTTTGACTGTACCCTAGTTTTGTATGCATAAATTAATCTTAAAAAATATATATGGTAATTCAAATGTCAAGAAAACGGAACATCAGGATAAAGACAGCTTTTGATACGTACAAATGATTAATTCAGGTTATTTTTTTTAAAGATGGAAATTTTAAACAAGTTATTTTACACTTTGAGATTAGTTTGACTAAAATTTGTTCTGGTCTGTTTAAAGGTCCGATCATTAAGAGATATACTATTTTTTGTACCAAGATACTGTCTGACAGAAATTCAGAAAAAAGGCACATTTCATTTAAAGTTAGGGAAAAAATAAAACGTACATGCTACAGATAAATAGAAAATATAGTACATAGACCATTAAAATAAAAGGCTAGATATAAGCATTTTTATTTATAGGATATCTGATTTCCTGGCTATTTCTAGCTTTTTATTTTAATGGTCCATATGCTGTATTTCCTAAAATGCTTTAAGTGCAAAACTGGAGACTTCAGGAATTTTCTTCACAGGATTTGATTTTCTTGTTCAATGACCAGTTTTGTATTTCTGTTTTATGCATAAAGGTGTGCTTTTCAGCTCTTTTAAAATTTCTATTATTGGTACCATTTACACTGTGCCTTAGTTAATGAGATTTACTGCATCTGATCTTATCTACTTAAGTGGGAACTAAAACATCTCTCAGTAGTCAAAGGCTAAGTGGGTTCAATTTTGTTTACACTTACATATATTGGAATCCAGTCATAAAATCTTTATTTAAAACAATATATGCTTTCTGTACACAGCATGTAACACCTGTATAAATTTATACATATGTAAGTATTCAGATGAACATATTTAAATCCCACAAACCAAATGCCAAAAAGCCAAAGATTTAATGAAAATGTCATTGTGAAATGACTAGTATAAAAATTTAACATGAAGAATTGGCCTCTTCCATTAATGGTAGTAACCCTAAACTAACATAAGTAAAATACATAGGTCATTTTCCCACCTCAAATCTATAGCAATTGTCAATACTTCTTAATAAAATTTATTTTTTAGAATGATTATAGTAGTGTCTTCAGTGGTATTTTACTTGTATCAAATGTCAAGGAAAACTTCTACTAGCTCCTATTTTTTCAATTTTAAAGACTGATTAAGATGTTATTACATTAAACCACAAACAAGTAATGTAAGGAGGGAAGGCTACTAAGCAATAATTTAATCCTTAACCAGCTACGTTTAAAAGTCAACACATCTTAAATGGTATATTCATTATGCTAAAAAATTTAGATAAAAATAACAGGAAAATGCAAAGAAAACAATTTTTCCCAAGGAGAAAATACAGCAAGCAGTAAAATAGGTCAAAGGAGTAAGAGTACAAAATTTTTACAAAGACCAGAAAATCCAGGGTCTCCTTGCATAATCTGAGACCTAAGTGAGGCAAACAATAAGAAACTGAAAAAGGAATTTTTTTTATTAATTTACAGTTCAGATTTAAATATAAAAGTCTTATATGATCTTTAAAAAAAAGCATGACATGACACAGGTATAGAAGCATACAAGAGATGCTGTGTTCATGCACCAACACATATAAAACAATCATGTGAAAGTTTTCATGACAAAGCACAATCTGGTTAATCATATACATTAAAATAACTTTAGAGAACAAATTCAACAGTTAGAAAGATGGTGATGCCAGAAGAAATACTGCAATTTTAGATGTCAAGTGGTCTGTACTTTTTCGAGATATCCTCATAAATTTATAGCTATGCTATCTTAAGTCAACTATGCACTGTAAATGAAACCTACTGCTTATTTTTAAACAATATTGTAAAAGGATGGGCAAGACTTCAACAATTGCTTTTACAATTATTATTCTTCCATTCTCAGTAACTCAGAGGACATAAAATGATCTTTTAAAAATTACTAAGAATGCAAGTTGCATTCTCGCTTGCCCCTCAATATCCCTCTTGGCATACAATTACAGGAATAAACTATTAACAGTTTCTAAATTACTTTCATGGGGTCTCTGTTAGGAAGATTTTCACAAATGGCCCCAGTTTCAGTAAGCTCATAACCCTTTGCAGAGGCAACAGATATTATTTAATTGACCATTCCATTAACTTTTCTAGTTTTGTTAATTTTATTTTTTGGTGTTTCTCACCTAAGAAACTGTAACTTCACTTCTGGAGAGTAGCTATAATCCATCTTCTCCTATAAAATTTTAAAGTTCAAAAGTAATTTTAAAAGGACAAGAAAATATAACTAGAAAAAGAAAAACCCCCAAAACTTAAGCATTTATCTATCATGCCCCATTAAGTAAAATACAAAGAAACATGTTTTTATCCTTTGTTTAATCATTCAATACATGTTTGAGAACCTATAATGTTCAGACAGTCATTGTGCTGTGTTATATGGAAGTCAGGTTACTTCTGCTCTCTTGAATCTTACAATTCTGGAAAGTAAGTAAACATGTGTAAAAGGGCAACTGCCACATAAAGGAGGGAAAATTTGTATGTAAAAAAAAAATACTAAAAATTTTTTTCTAAATAATCTTTTTCAAAGCAAAATACTATTAATATAAGTTTTTACTAACTGAAAGAACTAAACAATAATCAACTTACCAACACGAAGACCAAAAATGACTATGAAATTGTAATTCATAGAAAAGCCAATAAAGATACAAAAAGTATTCAGTCTCACTTGCAATCAAAGTAACACAAATACTGAAGAGAGACACTATTTGCACTTACATACACAATGAAGCACAAGAAACACATATTGTGAGGTCGTTTGCAGTATCAGTAAAATTTTAAGTGTGCACTTCCTGACCTAGCCATTTCCACTTGTACATTAAAAAAGATTTATGCATATATTCAGTACATGACATTCAGTAACACAGGAAAGTATATACCAAGATGTTCACTATAAACCCTATTTGTACCAATCAAAAATGAAATACCCAATCACGAAAAGGAATGGGACAAATTATAACCTGCTCATTTAACAGAAAATAATGCAGTCATTTCAAATATATAGAAAAAAATGCCTGGCTTTAACTACACTAATAAAAGAGTTCAAAGTCCTTTTAAAAGGAAATACAACTAGCATATAACATGGCCATATCTTGACTCTCTATATTCTTTTCTGATATTCTGGAAACCTTTTAAAATCATTATAACATGTTGCTTTTGCAATTTAAAAGATTATCTACAGCACGAATAAGACTGTATTATAAGATACTAGATGCTAAAAAGGATAAACCCTCAAATTGGTAGAATATTAACAAAATGCTATTTCTACCATGTCAAAAATTTTTAAAGTAACTAAATTTAAAGTAACATATTCAAGAAATGAAACAAAATTGAAAAGGATTGACACAGGTAATGTGTCTATTATATATTTTTATAATAAAAAGGGTAAATTTAAAAATGAAAAATATTAATGTATCACTGATTGATAAGACTTAGTTTCTACTAGACGAAGGGAAATGCTTAAAAAAAAAAAACTACCATTCTGAAAAATCAAATTTAAAACTCTAAGTTCAATAGATTTATGGTTCAAAGATGAAATATGTTTTAATGCAATAATGTTTAATCATGCATAGGCATCTACTGACTATTCAAGTGATTTTCTGTTTACAAATTGAGAAATTATATCACTTAGATTTAACTTATTAACTTATATATGTTTATAACTCAATTTGAAAGAATTCAAAGTCATATTTCAGAATTAGAAGTATTTAAGTTACCATCACAGTGGTATAATTTGATCTGGTTCTCTGGTTCTCTTTTTACTCTTATTTTTTAATGTTAGCTATAGTTTATTGAAATAAAAGTCACAATACTAAGTACTATCTTTCAGTTTTTATACTATTATAAATGTCTCCCAATTCTGTCTTAAAACATCTGATTCAATAAAAAATTTTATGCAATAATACTTTTAATACACAGTATTTGTCATCTCCTGGGTATGTACTTAAAAATTAACTAGGAAATATGAGAATATAGTTAAATAGTTTTCAACAGGATAGAGTGAAAATAAAGTCTTTCCCATTCCAAACCTCCATGGACAACCATATTAACTGAGGGACCACAAATATAGAGCTATAATTTTTAACCCCCAAAAGGTATTTTAATATTAGCAAATTGAAACAGACAAAAGCAGCAAAACTCTTCAATAAAACAGGGGGATGTGACATTACAAATTTCACCTGGTTAATGTCTAAAGAAAAGAAAGAGATCACATTTATGCTTTATAAACACCCACAACTGAAACCCTTTCAAATAAAATCTACCGTAAATACTAATTCTTGTCAACATACTCAACTATCAAATTTGGTATTGTCATACCATATTCCAAATTGTTGGTGCTAAACTACATACTGAAAAATTCAACTTCACAAATATTTCTTCCCTTCAATAAAGGAAACAATATAAAACCCTATGATGAAAATATATGAAATGACACAGAATATGAGACACAATAATATTTTTTAAAAAGATCAGTTTTATTTTAGTGCAGAGGATCTTTTTGGTGCAATAAGTAAAAGTGGCTTGCTTAGTTGTAAGAAGACTAAAAAATTTTTATAGACAGTAACCAAGTATTTTCATAAATATTTTCCAATTTAAAAGAAATGTGATTTAGTAACTACACAGGCTCTGAACACTATAGATTTAGAACACAAAATACAAAATGGGAAAGAAAAATATTGAAATATTTCCTGATATGTGTCTATAGTCATATCCACTTAAAAGGTCAAATGCCAGTACTAGCTATTAAAGGTAGTTAAAAAAAAAAAAGCAAATATTTTAAATATTTACAAGGTGAAAATCAGTAACTACTATATATGCAACTAGAGACATAAAACTTGTTCTAATGAACAGACATTAAACAACTGGAAATATCAAAAGCTGAAAGAAAAATCTATAATGCTGTGCTAGAAATTAAACCTTTGAAATAGTATTAAGTGCATACCCATTAAATCCAGTGACAATTTTCAGTATTCTTTCCTTCATTTCATCAAAGGGAATATATTCAACATTAGGGTTGGGAGGACCTCTTGGTTCAGGAGCTGAAGTTCTGAAATCATCCATCACTTTCTCCAGTTTGAAAATAAAATAGCCTTTAAATTGGGACCACTGAATCCTATAAGAAGTTAAAAAAAAATTAATACCTTGTACCTTTACAATTCCTGAACAGAGAACACAAATATTCAATTCACCAAACTATAATGTGAATGAAATTCAGAATGGACTCAGCAGTAGTGAGAATGTCTTTATGTGTAATAGTAGGCCCTATGCAGTGCCAAGCTCCTGACACAATCAAACTCAAGTATGATTTAAAAAAAAGGACAAACTACTACTAGATGAAAATATTTGTGTACAGTGACATTCTTTGCATTTTAAAAACATTATTTAATCTTGACTCTCCATTGCTTAATAAACCAAACCAGGGAGGTTGTTACTGCCCCATTTTAAATGGGTTATAGAAATCAGCCCCAAGTTCACATTTATAGTTTTAAATGGACAAGTCAGGATAACTCCATATACAAAACTATTAACACCTAAGTTGATAATGCTTATATATAAACAAGAAAGTTTCCTGTATCTGTTAAACAGCAAAATAAAATTTTCTCTTTTGCCTTCATTTTCACAGCTAGTATTTTCAGGCTATTTTAATATTAAAAACTATCAAAGAAAAACCAAAAAAAATTTTTGGTTGCTGTAAAAATAATTCCATGTACTGTACTTAATTATCTCACTTTTGGTAGAAATGTTTTTTTTTTTTTTTTAAATCTCTGTCCTCTCACAGTTTACCACCAATGTAAGTAAAATTTGTGATACTAGCCTGAACATAAATTCCAGGAGATGCAAGAGTAGTGACACAGACAATCCCTCACATAGATGGCTACTTAAACAAAACAAGGAAAAGTGTCAATCTATATACATGTTTCCATCCTATCCAGTAACCATAGGTTAAGTAAGGGTATCAGACCTCCAAGTATAGCTGGCAGGTTAAAGCTATTTTCAAATCAGGGTTGACTTCTTCACTGTGTTGACATTTACATGAATACCACAAAAGCAGAAATGGGTAGAACTTATGGCACTTTAGCATGAATCAAGGCAGTAATGTAACTGTACTAGTAGTGGTCATCACCTCTTCACCACCACAAACTCATGGGTGTGGGAGAGTGGTGAGAACAGAACCGCTTGTTTCACTTCGAGTTTAATAAAGTAGAAGGAATCACTGTATTACATCCCAATCTTTGAACACGCATTTTTAAAAAGATACATGCTGTGTAACAAAATGAGAAGTATAAAGGACTTCTGCTGTGTGTAAAGATATTACAGATACCTTAAAAAAAACAACTGAGTATTGTTGTCAGTTGAACTAGGTATTATTTTTTATACAAAGTCATTTTTACTTGAAAGGACTTCAATCAAATAATGCTTATTCAGAGAAGGATTTAAGAGACATTCTTTCAAGTGAGAATACCCTTTGGGCCCTCCCTGGTAGCACAGAGCAAGCACTATGAATCTGGCTGCTGCCTCTTCAGCATGAGTTCAATCCCGGGCCAGGGAGGTGACTCACATGGTACCACAGACCTCTCCTGTGTCGCCTGCAGCTTCCCTCAGCAGTATACCTCGTTAATCTGCCTGTTCTGCTCCCTACTCTGTCTCTGGTGAATCCTCTCACATCCCCTGGACCTCTGGACTATACCCTAGCTAGTTCTGTATGCGTAAATAAAAATCTTTAATAAAAAGGAAAGAGAAGTAAAACCACTCAGTTGAAACAACTGAAACAAGTCTAGAAAATGCTCTTCACTGTGAGTTTAGAAGGAATGTGATACATTACCAAGACTTTTCAAAACCAGTGTTGATATAAAAGCTACCGTGTGATACCAATAGCACAGGCAACAGAAGAAATACATAAATAGAAGCCATATTAAAATAAGGAAATTTTGTGTATCATTGACACTAGTAATGAGAGTAAAAAAGAAATCAAAGCATCAGGAAAAATGTATGTAACTCAAGAATGTGATAAAGTATTAATACCCATGACAAAGAACCCCAACTCAACAAAAAATCTAACGAGCCTGATTTGAAAAAAATAGGCAGAATATTTTTATCAACACTTATCCAAAGATACACAAAAAGTTGACAGATATGAAAATCTAAACTGAAACCACAATGACCTAGAACTCCATATCTATCACATTTGCATTTATCAAAACAAAAAACCAAAAAACAATGACAAAATAACAAGTACTGGTTGGCCAGGATGTACAGAAAGTAGAGCTTTTGTGTACTGTGTTAGAAATGTAAAATTCGGGCCCTTCCTGGTGGCGCAGCAGGTTAGGGCACAGCACTGAGA
>NW_004567105.1:42954990-42988572 GCF_000260355.1 Condylura cristata
CATCTCTGGCCTGTACCCCAGTTCGGTATGAATAAATAAATCTTTAAAAAAAAAAAACATTCTGACACATGCTGGAACATCTTGAACATGTGAAAAAAGCCAGATAAAAAAGAACAGAGTCTTATGATTCGGCTTGTATGAAGTATGTAATATAGTCAAATGCAAAGAGACGGCAACAAAAAAAATCAACGGCAGAGAATAGGGAAGGCTGTTGAACAGGTAGAGTCTCAGTTTGAGAAGATCAAGGTTTGTAGATAAATGGTGGTAATGCTGGCTCATTACTGTAAATGAACTTGATGTCACTAAATTGTAAAAGGTTATGGCATGTATGTTTTACTCCACTGAAAAACATCTCTGTAAAAGATTCAAATAAATATTGTGATTAAGATAGACAAATGGTCAATAAACACATGAAAAAATACACAGCATCCATTAAAGAAATGCAATGCAAGCCAAAGTGAAATACCATTTCAGACACCAGTGCCATTTCAGATACTTAATCAAAAGTTTAAGTATTAGGGAAGACATAAAGGAAACTGGAAATCTATAAATTGCTGATGTAGATATATAAAATGGTGCAACTACATTAGAAACTACTTTGGCAGACTGTTAAAAAGTTAAACAAAAGTGACATGTGAACTGACAATGCCATTCTATTAACCCTAGCCAGGGAGGTGACCCATATGGCGTGGTAGACCTCTCCTCTCTCACCTGCTGCTACCCTCAGCAGTGTATTTCAGTACACTGGCCAGTTCTGCTCACCACTGTGTCTGGTGAATCCTCTTACCCCATCTTCACACCTCTGGCCTACTCCCCAGTTCTTGTATGCATAAATAGATCTTTCTTTTTTTTAAAAGGTGGCTGGGGAAGGTGTGGGACAGCAGGTAACACAGGTCAAAGTATTCCCATCAGGCTAGCATCAAAATAGAGCCTGTTCTCTGCAGAAACTCCATGAAGCAAGCAAACAGACAACATATCCCACATTTTACAAATTTGCAGTCTTCATTATTAAAATACAAATCACATTGTGATTTAATATTAACATTCCCATTGCTGCCAGCAACACCACATGGAAGGATCTGAATAACTATTAGCAGTGCGACAATCCTTTATTGTTTTTTTTTTTTAAGATAGATTTATTTATGCATGAGACCTCACCTGTCTTGCTCACTGCTACCCTCAGCAGTGGATTTCAATGGATCCACCTGTTTTGTTTTCCATAGTCTCTGGTGAATCCTCTCACAACCCCACCCCCTGTACCTCTGGCCTGAAGCCTAGTTCCTGTATGCATAAATAAATCAATCTTTAAAATAAAAAATAAGACGTTTCTTTACTTTTCTATTACTAACACATTGTTAGAAGTTTTTTTTTTTTTTTACAAAAATAAAACAAGTTTTAAAAAATATTTATTTATGCACACAGAACTGGGGTACAGGCCAGAGGGACAGGGGTGGTGACAGGATTCACCAGAGTCAGAGTAGGGAACTGGACAGGCAGAGTGACAGAGTACACTGCTGAAGGGAGCAGCAGGCAAGACAGGAGAGGTCTGCTAGGCCATGTGAGTCACCTCCAGTGTGAGGGATCAAACTCGCATGGAAGCGACTGTGGCCAGCTTTGCCCTTCAACTCGTGCCAACAGGGAGAGGCCCCACTGCTAGAAGTCTTCTGATTTCCATCAAATATGGCTATCCCACTATTATCTATTAGTTGCCACTGAGGTATTTAAGTTTGCTTTTAAAGCATTACAATTACAATTAAGTGGTTAATATCTTAATATTAAACACTGTTGGCATATCTTTATTACCACAGGAGAAATTCTTGTAAGTGAATTACTGAGTCAAAAGGTGTAAGTATAAATATATGTGTATACAGCATTACCTTTTTTAAAAAAAAAAAAAGATTTATTTATTCGTACAGAACTGGGGTAGAGGTCAGAGATGCGGAGGGTGAGAGGATTCACCAGAGATAGAGTGGGGTGCAGAACAGGCAGATCCACGAAGTACACTGCTGAGGGGAGCAGCAGGCGGGTCAGGAGAGGTCTGCCATGCCATGTGGTCATCTCCAGGGCAGGTGGGGAGCAAACTCATGTGGAAGCAGCTTGAGTTTCTTAGTGCTGTGCCTTACCCCGCTGCGCCACCAGGGAGGGCCCTATAGCATTACTTTTAATATGTATTTTCAAAGGCCACTTAGAAATACAATACCATTTTATAAGGCCACCCCTATACAAATACTTCATTTGTATATTTATCTTTACAAAATACCTGTCAATTTAGTAGCAGGAAAACACTAATTTGCATTTAATCATTCCTAGTAAAAACAAGTAGTTTACTGGCCACAAGACATCTCTTCCATGTGTGAAAAGAATCCTTCATCCCAGGATTCTTCAATGTTAGCACCTCTAACATTGTGACCCAGATTGTTCTTTTTCAGATTGTGAGCAGCATCTGTGGCCTCAATCTGCTGTAATTCTATAGCATTTTATGTCCCAGCAGAGACAACAACTGTCCCATTTAAGAATCACTCACTGCTTCACTCCGACCACTTTTAAAATTGTGTTTTTCTTCCTTCCATGGTATTATGGAAAAGTCAATTACTATGTAATACAAGTATTAATAACAACTTTTGGATTTTCATTTTGTACTAAACCTTTCAAAAGTAAAAACTATGTTAAATTATTTTGTCTTGTTATTATTTTAAAGTTTTTTTGAAATATTATACTCTTGCTCAGAGAAATTAAAATTGAAAATGATATTGTACCTTCTCCAATGTGATAAAATTCTGAAGGCAAAGTATTTGCTATTTCAAGGCACATTTAAAGTTAGTATATATATGCAACATATAACTATGACATATACATATAAATAGGAGCCAATCAGATTAAGAAAGGTTCAACACAAACATATTTCCATGTAATACCTCAGTGTAAACTTGGGTGTTTTTTTGGAGGAGGCATCTTGTATACGCATAAAAATTCTAATGTGCTTGAAGATTAAAGTTACTTTCTCCCACTCATCATCTGTCTAAACATAAAAATTTCAAGAAATAGTGTCCTAGTTAACTTCACTGACAACCTTAGCTAATCTTTGACCCTCTTATTGAAAATATTTCCTTCCCTTCAACATAAACTGAATCAAACAAAGATCTGTATTTTGGCTCAGTCTTAAGATAGCCACTTCAGAATTCAGAGTACTGATTTTTTTTCTTTAATTACACTAAGTGGCTGAGGTGAATCTCATTCTCTCCCCTGGTACTAGGGAATCACTATTCTCACCATTCTGTCACTGTTTCTGTCATATCTTCCAGTCTATCTGATAACAAGACCAAGTTGCCATCAACAGATTGATCCATTCCTCACACTGTCAAGAGAGCCCAGCTACAGATATTCGCTTTCCATTCTACCAACTCAAACTATAATATCAGGGTCAATGCTAATTAGAAGCCCAATGGAAATATAAGACAATGATCTTTGACTAACAAAATTAGTTTGGAAAAAAAGACACACAGGAAAAAAGTGTCATACATTATTGTTTTCAGATTTTGTGATGGTACAATAGAACTTAGGAAAAGAAAACATACATGTAACAGCCATGAGGAAAGGCTTGAAGACATAACAGGACTTCAGGTAGGGTCTTAAAAAGATGAGTAGAGTATGGAAAAAGAAAGTGAGAGGTAAAGAAGTCGTAGGGAAGAAAAGCTTAATAAAATAAACAAATGAATTTCTAAAACTCAGCAGTACTAGCATTTTCAGTTTGAGTATTCTGTATTATGGTGGGCTATACAGTACACTGAAGGATGTTTACCTGGCATCTTACCAGTTGATGGCCTAACACCCAGCACCCTAAGAGGTGAAAACCAAAAATGTCTCTGGATACTGTTCAATAAATAAGCCCTAGGTAAGGATGCTGCCCTCCCTGTCAGCACCTCCTCCCCCTTAAGAAATACCCTAATTCTCAATTCTGTTGTAAAGGTTTGTGCTGATTACTGAAAAACAGTAAGTTAAGTTGGGAAAATCGGGGCTGTAAGATCAAGTCCTCATAAAATTTAAAGAATAGCATGCATATCTATTTTTTAATAGGACAAACAGAAACTCTAAAATTCAGATGATCCGGTTTAAAAATGTCACCAGCATTAAAATCACTCGTGTAGTACAGAGGAAAAAAAAAAAAAGCTTGGTAGAGATTTGATCTAGAATTTTCTTCTCAGATAATATCTTTTCTAGGTGGATGATCTTTTCTAGGTGGATGAGGAAGGGGAGCAGTGGGCAGGAGCCTTGGAGGGAATCACAAAAAACAACATGAAAATCTTTCCCACAACAGACCTAGAGACTAACTCATGCGGTGCAAAGAAAAGGAAATAATTGCTAAGTTTTTTTTTTCTTTTTAAGGAGACTGAAATGTACACACATGCATGATTAACCTTTATAATTTGTTATTGAAAAATGAATCATTAAAAGCAAAGAACAATTTTTACTGTGGTCCAACAACTGAAATCGTGGAAATGAACAAACACATCAACGCTGAAGTAGGTAACTCCCTGGGAATTTCCAACGACATATACTGAAACTATGATAAATTCTAAGTTTTTTGTTTGTTCTAAACAGGACATATTTTAAAACTAAAGTGACAAGCCCACAGCTTACATCATACTCAATGGTGAAAAACAGTTTTTTGTAGTCTAAGATCAAGCAAGAATGTCTACTCACACTTTTATTTTCAATACCAGAAACCCTAGCAGAGCGGCCATGCAAGAAAAAGCAAAGACTACAGTTCAGAAAAGAGTAACTTAACACTGTCCCCATGAGATGAGATGAGACGGCGTGTGTATAGATCCCACACCCAAAAATGCAGAATTCAGTAAATTGCAAAAATCAATGCACAAAGATCTTTTTATCAATACACTAACAAACTACTAAACTACTAAAAAGAGAAATTAAGACAGCAATCCCATTTATAGCAACAAAAGTAAAATGCTTTGAAATAAATTTAACTAAGGAGATGAAAGCTCTGTATACTAAAAACTAGAAGATACTGATGAAAGACACTGAAAAAGACACTAATAAATGATATTCTGCAGTGTAGATTAGAAGAATATTTAAAATTCTTACAGGTCCTGGCCCAAGAATGTGTCCTTGGCCCTCTATAGAAATAATTCACCAAAAGAAGTGTTACATGTAGCTGAAAGAAGCAAGGTTTTATCAGACTCATACTTGAGTGATCCAGTAAAGGAAAAGAGAATTCAGTCTGTCGCATACGAGGGAGTTAGGGGGAGATATTTAAAGGGTAGGCCCCTGAAGTAAGGTGGAGTAGAGCAATGTCAGATTGTTCTGGGCCAGGTTACACCTAGGCATCTGCAGATGGGTTATATTCCAACTTTGCACTTAGACTCTGACTTCTCTCTCCAGGAAACTGTGAGATAATTGGTAGTCAGATCTGATACTTTATGGCTAGCATGGCACCTTATGTTAAGTGCAGCTGGCCAGACTATTTGGACAGGTCCAGACTATTGTGGACCAATCCACAATTTAGTTCATGTGTTCGAAAAGGATTTGCATCAACTCTTATCCTATTGGCCCACAAATTGATCCAGGCTGCATCATTTTCAGTAAATGGTTTTGTAACAGGTTGGTCCCCAGGAAAAGGGGAAGTTCCAGGTTCGCTGACCCATCCAGGAGGGTGGAGCTGAGCAGAGAAGGAATCTGAAGAAGGAAGCAGGATGGAGAGCCAGCAGGGGATCTGAGGAAGCCACATGAAGCAGAGACAGACATGTGGAAAAATGGAGCTTGTTTCTTGGCCCTGGACTGGTTGAATGAGATGTGGGTGAGAGACCCGTGGGGAGGTTCACTATGGCAGTGTTAATCTTGATTTTGATTTTGCCCTTTTCCTCCCAGATTTGTCTGGCCATTTCTGATCCTTTTCTATGGGTCCCGGCCAGAAGGTGCTTTAGGCTTGTAGAGAGCTTTCAGGCCTTGCTTTGGACCAATCCCTTTTGCGATGACTTTTGCCCATGAGGGGATGGGTAACTTAGGTGTTTTGTTAAAAATTATATACTTTGTCTTATCTATATTGCATACTTATTGTATTACAGTTCCTTTCTATTAAAGCTCTTATGTCTTGTCTTGATGCAGCGGATGGCAGAACCTATTTAGAGCAGGCAGGTTTGGGGGTTCAGTAGTGCCCATCTCTCCCTGCCCTCTAACAGTTTGAGGAAAAATGAATAAGCTACAAGCAAAATGAATAAAATGGAAACCTCACCTTATTAAAAATATATTTAAAGGCTTGGACACAGTAACCTGAAACTACAAACCCAAAGTAAAATAAGTTCCTGGCCCTCCCTGGTGGCGCAGCGGGTTAAAGCACAGCACTGGGAAGTTTAAGCCGATTCTGTATGAGTTCGATTCTGTATGAGTTCGATCCCCGCCTGCCTGGGAGGAGATCCACATGGCGAGCCAGACCTCTCCTGCCTGACCCGCCCACTGCTCCCCTCATTGATCTGCCTGTTCTGCTCCCCACTCTGTCTCTGGTGAATCCTCTCACCCTCCACATCTCTGGCCTGTACCCCAGTTCTGTATGAATAAATAAACCTTTAAAAAAAAATAAGTAAGTCCCTTGACAGTATGGTCTTGGCAGTGTTTTAATTTTTTTTAGATACCACAAGCAAAGGCAAAATAAAAAATAACCCCACCAAGTAGGAACTACTTCTGTACAACAGAACCTGCACAGCCAAGAAAGCGATCAGCAAAATAAAAGACATTCTAATGGGGAGAAAATATCTACAAATGATGTAGCCAGTAAGGGGGTTAGAATCTAAATTACAATAGACAATAGCCCCCCCCAAAAGAATTTTTTAAAAACATATGCCAAGAATCTGTCAAGATACTTTTTTCAAAGACATACAAATTTTGGTCAACAGGTATATGAAAAAGTGCTGGACATCATTAATCTTCTGGGAAATGCAAAACCATAATGAGGAATCGCACTGTCTCACCTGTTAGGATGGCTATTTTCAAAGACAAGAGATAATGGCAAGAAAGGGAACCGTTTGTATACCATAAATGAACGCAAAAGGGTACAGTCACTACGAAAAACAGCATGGCGGATTCCCAAGAAACTTAAAAAAGAACTATCATATGAGTCAGCAATCCCACTTCTGGGTAGAGCTCCAAAGAAAACAAAATCATCATATTAAAGAGCTATCTGTACCCCTATGTTCACTATAGTATTATTCACAATAGTCAAGATATACCTGAGTGTTCATAAATTGAAAATGTGGTGTGTATGTGCCCATCTACATCTATACACAATGGGCTATTTAACATATGAAAGTGGAGGGGAAAATCCCACCATTTGTAATACAATTAATGAACCTGGAAGACATTAAGCCAAGTGAAAAAGGCTAGAGAGGTAAGACAATGCATAATATCACTTATGTGTGGAATCTTTAAAAAAAAAAAAAAAAAAAGTAGAAAAGTGATCACCAGGATGGGGACAAGTAAATGATAGGGGAAAGTGGGAGTTTGGTTGATTAAAGGGTACAAACTTTCAACTATTATAATGAATGAATAAGGCCTGGTGATCTCATATGTATCTTGAATTACACTGAATTGTATAAATGAAATTTACTAAGAGCTTAAATGTTCCACACAGGGTCACCCCCCACCCCTGCCACCAAGTGATAGATGTGTCAGTTAACTAGAGAGAAGAATCCTTTCACAATGTATAGGAATAGCAAGGCATCACACTTTGCACTTTAATTACCTTACAATTTTTTAAAGTTATACATCAATAAAGTTTTTGGGGAAAGAAATGCACTGAGCTCAGTAACAGGGTTAATATTTCAAAGAAGAAAAAGAGCTACTCATAATTATCAAATGGAGCTAGGATTTTTGAAGATTAAAAAAGTTGGAGGAATTTCAATATCCTTAGTAAATGAGTTTTCCTAGTTATCTGAATAATTACTGCAAGTTCACACACAAAAGTATTTTAGAAATGAAGGTACTGTGAAGGAAAAAAAGTAAAGAATTGGGGAGGGGAGGCTCAGAAAATTAACAGAACTCAAGTCCAAAGACCCAAGTTCAAAGAATGGAAAATGAAGAATTAAAAAAATAAGAAAACGGAGAACAAACAATTATTTAAAACAAAAAACATTTCCCAAAACAGAAAATAATAAGCCTTGGAAAGGAAGTGAAAAAACTTAACCCTGTGACAGCAGGAATGTAAAAATGGTGCAGCCAATGTGGAAAACAGTATCTCAAAAAGTTCAACATGAGTGACTGTATGACCATCCAGCAATCCCATTCCTTAGCGAAGATCAAAGAACTGAAGTTGGGGACTCTAGCACTTGCAGACCGATATTTAACAGTGGCCTTATCCACAAAAACCAAGAGGTGGAAACAATCCAAATTGTAGCTATATGCATGTACACACACACACCACACTCATGCAGGATGTATCTGAAAACATTCTTAAAACTTTCAAAATGAGGACATGCTCCTCACCCGAGATCACATAGCATAGTGAAACATCAATAAAATTTGTAACCTTCAAGAATGTAAACCGTGGGATTATCATACGTCATTACTACAACGTGTGTGTGTAAGAAAAGACTTGCTTTTAAAAAAGGAAAGAAATTCTAATACATGCTACATGGGTGAGTGCATAATGATTATTTCTTCTTACTTTTATGTTCCCATGGCTGCACAAATTGAGCCATGATGAACTCTGTATAAAATATCCAATGAGTAAAACATTCACAAACACTTCCTTAGAATAAATATTGCAAATAATGAACAAGGTTACTCACTGCAGAATTTTTTGCAAAGATTGGAAGTCAAATGTAAATCAGTAGGGAAAATTGCTTTAAGAAACAACCCAATTGGTCCTCCCTGGTGGCCCAATGGATAAAAAGCGTAGTGCTATGAATCGATCAGAAGCCACTGCAGCACCTGTTGGATCCCCAGCCAGGGACCTGACCAGGGTGTGGCAGACTTTTCCTGACCCACCCACTCACTGCCCCTGTCTCAGGTGAATCCTGTCACCACCACACCCCCACACCTCTGGCCTGTACTGGCCTGTACCCCAGTTCTTGTGTGCATAAATAAATCCTTAAAAAAAACCCAAAAACCCAACTATAGTATAAACAAATAATGCAATACCAAACAATTGTTTTTATAGACAAAAGTAAAAGAATAGATATGGAACCCTCTCTGGGATAAACTGCATTAAGTTGGAAAAAAAAATTTTGATGCAGAACATATGATAAAATGTGCATCTCCTATAGAAGAGAGAGAAGGAAATAACAAATACACATTAATATTTGCTTCAAAATACATAAACTCTAATAAGATGAGTTAAAGTGATTACTTGTTAGGAGTGTGATGGGAAATGGGATGAGTATGACACGACACTTCATTTCTGTTTTATATTGTTTGATTCTTGAACCATGTGAAGATACTGCCATTTAACACAAACATTAAAAATGAAATAAAGAAAAGGTAATGTTAAGTGAATTAAGCCAGATAGAAGAGAAAAAAAATACTATATGATTTCAGTTAATATAAGTTGCCTGAAATAGGCAAATCCAGAGAGATATATCAGAATAGTCATTTCCAGGAGCTACAGTAAGAGAAGAATAAGGAATTATACCTGGCATGATATAAAAAGTTCTAGAAATCGTGTTATGGGCCCTCCCTGGTAGAGCAATAGGTGAAAGCACAGCACTGTGAAGCTAGCCAGAGCCACTTTAGCATGAGTTCGACCCCTGCCTAGGGAGGTGACCCACGTGAGACAGCAGACCTCTCCTGTCTCACCTGCTGCTCCCCTCAGCAGTGTATTTCAGTAGACCCGCGGGTTCTGCTCCCTACTCTGCCTCTGGTGAATCCCTCACTGCCCCGTACCTCTGACCTGTACCCCAGTTCTGTATGCATAAATAAATAAATCTTTTTAAAAAACCATGTATGTTTTAGGACAGGAAACATGTTAAAATATTATTAATTCTCAATTAAAGAATACTAGTTTTTGGGCTCTCCCTGGTGGGAGGTTATATGAAGCTCTCCAAAGCCACTGCAGCATGAGTTCAATTCCTGGCCAGGGAGCTGACCCACATGTTGTGGCAGATCTCTCCTGACCAGCCCGCTGTTCCCCTCAGCAGTGTATTTCAATAGATCTGCCTGTACTCCCCACTCTGTCTCTGGTGAATCCTCTCACCCACCACACATCTGGCATGTACCTCACTTCTATAAGCATAAATAAATCTTAAAAAAAAAAAAAATTAGTTTTGAAATAGAAAGATTTCCTAACAGTTACAAGTGGCTAACAAAAAGGTTAACATACACACCCAAAAGTCAAATCGAAGATCCTACAAAACCCCCAAGATAAACCAAGTTATATATGTATATAACTTGATGTCTCTCTCTATATATATAAGAGGTCAAGAAAGTAGGATTAAGGCAGGTCTAGAGAGCAACCAAATCAGAATGGAACAGTTAAGAGGGCTCCATAGATTTTTTTTTTTATTAAAATACTGGTAGATGATCTAATATTGCTTAGTACACTGCAATAAGAACTACATTAACTAAAACCTAGTGCTGAAATAGTCTTAATTTAAGTATGTACATAATTAGTGGAAAAGTAGTATTCATCGAGATCATATCTAATACTTGGTTGTGCCATCAAAATTTCAATGGTGGAGAACTGGAAGTGTCTGTGTATGGGAAATGGGAGGGTAGGGAGATAAAAGAAAACAATCTTCACTGTGATTAGTAAGAAATCAATTCATCCTAAATTTTGAACAAACAAAAAAATAGTACTATAAAACTATTATTAGAAATCAATAAAATGATTGTCTTGGGGGGTAGGAAAAAGAAGAGAACACTGCAGGAAAATTTTTGCTATCTTTGATGTATTAATAAATGCACTAAACCAGGCCCTCCCTGGCGGAGCAGCAGGTTAAAGCACAGCACTGAGAAGCTTAAGCCACTTCCGCATGAGTTCAATTCCCGCCTGCCCCGGAGGAGATCCACATGGTGAGGCAGACCTCTCCTGATCGGCCTGCTGCTCCCCTCAGCAGTGTACTTCGACGATCTGCCTGTTCTTCTCCCGTCTCTGGTGAATCCTCCCACCCTCCGCATCTCTGGCCTGTACCCCAGTTCTATATGAATAAATGTTAACAAATCTTGAAAAAAAAATAAATGCACTAAACCTTGCACATGTAAAACTTCTATCAATGTAAAAAAATACAAAATATGTTTTTAAATGGTGGTGCTAAGAGTTTAGAAGCCCAGTTGGGTTCAAATTTCAGTTATGTTTTCATCTGTATGAACTTTTCAACTTTTTAACCTGAGTGAAGAAAAGAGTACATGAAGATCTTACTAACAGGAATAGCATAACATTTACATTGTGGGATGATCACTGATGACAGCATAGACCAGAAATGGCAAGGAAAACTGTAGTAATCATTTAGAAATATTTTCTCAGGCAAGAAAAAGAAAAAGCACTGACCCGCCCATTATTCCCCTCAGCAGTGTATTTCAGTAGATCTGCCTGTTCTGCTCCCCATTCTGTATGAAGAACTACAATCTGATGTTGTCCATTTCTCACAGCTTAAACTATCATAGTAGCCTCCTGATTTTACTAACTTCCCTGAGTTAGATATGTTATCTCTTGCTAAAAACAAAAAAAACAAACATTGTTAACAGTGTAATAATGTAATCTAAAAGGGGTGTTTGGGCTCTCTCTGGTAGCATAGGGGGTTAAAACGCAGCACTGTAAGCTTCCCCTGCCTGGGAGGTGATGCACACGAGTTTGACATCTCTTGTCTTCCATCTACCCCACTGCTCCCCACTGACTATACTTCATCAATCTACCTATTCTGCTCCCAACTCTGTCTTTGGTGAATCCTCTCACGGTCCCTGCACCTCTGGCTTGTATCCAATTCTGTATGCACAAATGTTTAGAAAAAAAATAAAGGGTTCTTCCACATTCCCTGTCCCGATTACTGAAGAGGGGAGCTGACTGGGCAAGGGTTGATTAAAAAGGTCTACAAAAAGAAGACTTGGAGGGAGAACAGTGGAAGAGACATGTGAAGAAGCATCTGTGCTTCCTTCTCAGGCTTGGTGTTGTACCAGGACTTGGGGGACATGGAAGGAAACATCTGGTAGAGATGTGGGTGAGGGATCCAAGGACAGCCTTTATCTTGGCTTGTTACTTTGCGTTTACTCTCTTCTTTCCAGACTTGCCTTGGCCCCTTCTGCCCTTTTCTATGGGTTCCCACAAGAAGGCACTTAAGGCTTTTGGAAAGCCTGCTGTGGGCCAACTCTGTTTGGCTTGGGTAACTCTGAGTGCTTCATCGAAGACTATGATCTTTCTTTTCTCTCTATTGCACACTAATGAAAGTTCTTTTCTGTCAGTCCTACCCACTAAAGTAGGCTTCATCTTTATGTCTTCATCTATTTAGAGTGTGGAGGTTTGGGGGTCCTCAGAGTAACTCTCATTCCACCCACTAACATTACTTCTAAATTTAAAATTCCGTGTTCTGATCTATGCCAAATCTACTTTCATAGCTCTCCATTTTTCCTGACTAGCCCTTCTCACTGATACCTGTGCCTGAACTGAACTTTCCCTAATCATCTTGGCTAGAAATCAACTTACTCCACTACTCCCAAACGATTTTATTTAGAATTTCCTTAAATGAATCATTACAGTCTCCCCATCTATAATCACTAGCTTATATTTTATGCATATAAGAACTGGGGTGCAGGCCAAAGATATGGGAATAATTCACCAGAGACAGAGTGGGTAGCAGAACATGCTGATCTACCAAAACACACTGCTGAGGGGAGACAGGAGAGGTCAGCAGTGCCATGAGTGTCAGCTCATTTGCTGGGGATTGACTCCTACTGCAGCGATTGGTGATAGCTTAATAGTATTGAGACTCTAAGCCCTTTCCCACAGGGAGCCAATAATCATTTAACAAAATTTCTCTTTGGGGAGGGAACTGTTTTTTTTATCTAGAAAACACTGACACTAACTCATCAAAACCTCAAGAAATTTTAAGTATTTCAGCAAAATATTGATGTCTGTAACAAAGTGCGTGCTAATTTTTTTTTTTAAGATTTATTTATTTATTCGTACAGAACTGGGGTACAGGCCAGAGATGCAGAGGGTGAGAGGATTCACCAGACAGAGCGGGAAGCAGAACAGGCAGATCGACGAAGTACACTGCTGAGGGGAGCAGCGGGCGGGTCAGGAGAGGTCTGCCGCGCCATGTGGTCACCCCCGGGGCCGGCGGGGATTGAACTCATGCAGAGGTGGCTTTAGTTTCTCAGTGCAGTGCTTTAACCCGCTGCGCCACAAGGGAGGGCCCAGTGCGTGCTAATTTTATCTATATCCTTAAAGTGATTTCCTACTGACATGAGACTCATGGTTATAACAATTTCAAATCAACAAGTTTAATACACTTATCTGTATGACGAATTAATTAGGAGTACTGTGTATGGACCGTTGGGTTATCCCAATGACTTAGCTCCTGAGCTCCTTGTGTCCTACTTTCCTAGGAAGGGATAGGGCTCCAATAAGTAGCTGTTTCTTGCCCATCCCACCCAACTTCCTGCAAAAAAGTGATTTAACCCTAGAAAGGCCAACTGGACATCTTCCCCATGTGGGATATGGAGAAACCTGCGATTTGAAGTTACAGGTACTAAATAAACCTTTTGAGCAACATCTAAAGAAAAAAGTCCAGCAACTCTTCTTCAGTCCCAAAGGTACTGCATACTCAATATCCTTGGACTGGTTTGGTGGTATATACAGCTCAAATTCTGACTCTAAATGCTGCCTCAAATACTATCCCAAAAACCCTTCCTTTCCCTGCTTTTCCCACTTCTTTTGGGCTTTTGTGAACAAAAAGCAGTTTATGCTGCTTGCAAGCAAAATGTTATAATTTGGTGCTTTTAGGAAGTCAAATACTCTTTGGGGATTAAGTCTTTAATGATTTTAGTTTAAGCAGAAATCTGAGTTGCGCAAGCAGTCTCTTCTAGATTATCAAATTACAATTTAAGAGTTTACTTCCTATATTTTGATATTTAAAATGTTGTAACACTAATTAATTCAAGTCTGAGTCAACATTCTCTAATGAAGCATTCAAACATTTAGCCTAGGAAGACTGCACAAGATATTTAGGTTAATTTGGATTGTTTGGTTCTTTACATGTAACTCTCCACAATGTCAAAAAGATCCGTATGTTGTTATATACATTGACAATCTCTATTACAGATGATTGCCAATAAAGTAATTTCACTGCTATTTTCTTCTTTATTAGAACTTTAGTCTTTGATTAGTGAATTTTATCTTTTCCAATATAAACTAGATCTCCAAAAGATGTCAACGATGTAGAACTGTTCCCCATTAGAAATTAGATCTGAATTTATAAATATGCCATAATTACTAATTAAGTCTGAAGATTATACCTTTCAGCCAATTTTATCTACTACCCTTTTTCTTTTTCTTTCTTTTTTTTTAAAAGATTTATTTATTTATTTGTACAGAACTGGGGTACAGGTCAGAGATGCAGAGGGTGAGAGGATTCAACAGAGAGAGAGTGGGGAGCACAACAGGCAGATCAACGAAGTGCACTGCTAAGGGGAGCAGCGGGAGGGTCAGGAGAGGTCTGCCACGCCATGTGGTCACCTCCGGGGCAGGCGGGAATCGAACTCATGCGGAAGAGGCTTTAGATTCTCAGTGCTGTGCTTTAATCCGCTGCGCCACCAGGGAGGGCCCCTTTTTCTTTTTAATGGGAGCTTAAGTTTTACAAATATATAGGCAACTGCCTTCAAGTTACTAAAAACTGAATAGTTACTTTTCCTGAAACTTTCTAATTCCGAAAAAAATACATTCAAACTGAATACAAAAATAGTTGATGCGAATTACATTTTTAGAGGATTACTGACTCTTTTGCAGGACACTAAAATATCTGAATGTAATTCCTTAGTACACAAAGGTTTGCTCAAGCATACAAGTTTTTTTGTAACAACTTCTTAAAAGCTACATACTACTCAATCTCATTTATATTTTTACTGACTTAACTATTTTTGAAATTGTTTTAAACAAGGACCCTATTTTAATTCAAAAATAAAATGCCCAGCTACATTTGCCTCACATCAAAATCAGTTTTTAAAATCAACTCTTAGAAAACTTCATATCATTAACATGACTCTATAGTACTTACAATGTTCAACTACAAATTGTTTAAAGTAATTTTCCAACAGCCACAAACGTTTAAGACATTTCAGATATTTAAATGTGTGAAACCCACACTGTGAAGAATATTAATGCTTACATCTTAAAATGCTTACAGCAGCAAAGAAATTTAAGATTAAACCTTTATTTTAATAAAATTTGTAATAGTGTCAAAATCGAGGAATCTCTAGAATTTATATTATAGAAAAATTCAAGAGGCAAAAATTTAAAGCAATTTCAATTTTGCTAAACTCGATTGCTTTCCATACACGAGACTGGTCTAGTGTCATTTTATGCCAAAGCTTTCACCTTCTCACCTGAAATTTTAAGTATTAAATTACAAATGTATAATAAGAATAATTATTATTACTGTAGGAGCTCTTCTATATCTGTTTTATCTCAGACTCTGAGCATAACTTGAAGGGCCAACTGAAAAAATTCACCTTAAGGAAGAAAATGTATGAGTTACCTTAGTCCTAACTTTAAAATGAAGTTATTAATTAGCATATGTGATATAGGCAGGAAATGAAATATAATGTCTTACAGTTAAAATAAATATATACAAGACTATAGATTTACCAAAAAACTAAGTGGGAATGGTACATAACAAAAGGAATTTTCTCTTTCTGCAAGTTTCACATCAGCATTTTTTAACTTAAATGTCACTTATTATGCATTCACTATCACACTGTATGCACTCAATAAACCCTAACCCCTTTTTTGCCCATTTTCTTTTAAAAGGATATACACAGACTGCTTTGATTATCAATGATTTTCATTAAACAAGCTATATCTAAATCCAGTATATACACAGACTGCTTTGATTATCATTGATTTTCATTAAACAAGCTATATCTAAATCCAGTAAATATTTTAAAAATGCACTAACTATACACAGCAAATGCTTTGGACTAAATGTTTGTTTTCCCCAAATATTCATATACTGAAGCCCAAACTGGAACTGTGATGAATATGGCATTTGGAAAAGAGACCTTTGGAAAATTAAGTATTGATGTGGTGATGAGGTTGGATTAGCACTATAGTAGGGGGGTAAAAAAAAAAAAAAACAGAAACAGTGAGCAGGCTCTCTCACTCTCTCCCTCCCTTCTAACCTACCAAAAAGGTCCCACCCCAAACCAGAAGTGAGCCTCTAACCAGACCCAACCATAAGGGAACCTTGTTCTCAGAATCCCAGACCCCATTACTATGAGATAATAATTTTAATTTTTATTGTTTAAATCACCCAGTCTATGATATTCTGTTACAGTAGATGCTTAGGCTAAGTCTGCACATATCTACTATTTTGAAGGAAAGTGACATGTTACAGAAGGATGTAATGATGAAAAAATACAAATTCTGATGTCTAAGAAGCCTAACTTAGTAGGTGAAAAATATTTATATTTAATACTGAGATGGGAACATAAGTACAGAAAGGCAAGACTGCAATCTTGTTTGAAATCTGGAAATGTTTAGAAACAATGTGTGTAAAGCTGATTAAGGATAAACAGAATCTGGACCTAAGGAAACTAAAAGAGTAAAATTAAACATTGTTGGGAAGATTCACACACATAATTCTGATGCCAATAACATTTTCTAAAGCTAAAGAGAATATTTAAGGCCCTCCCTGGTGGCCCAACAGTTTATTAAAGCACAGCACTATGAAGCTATCCACAGATCCCCTGCCAACACGGTGCAGCAGGGCTCTCCCCATTACTCCCCTCAGCAGTGTATTTCAACAGATCTGCCTGTTCTGCTCCCCACTCTTTCTGGTGAATCTTCTCACCCTCTGTACCTCTGGCCTGTACCCCAGTTCTTGTATGCGTAAATAACTTAAAAAAAAATCTGAACGGTAAAACTATAATGTGTGGCTATAAAACACCCATTATTGTTTATTATACAAGTCACAGAAGAAAACATATTTTATTGAATTTATGTATACTTTTTTCTTATGAAGCAAATCTTGCTACCATGGTACTACTGACATGTTGAGTTTGATAATCCTTTGTTGCTGAGTTATCCTGTACAATAACAAAAATGTTTGGCCCTCCCTGGTGGTGCAGCGGGTTAAAGCACAGCACTGAGAAGCTAAAGCCACTTCCACATGAGTTCGATTCCCGCCTGCCGGGAAGGTGACCACATGGCGAGGCAGACCCGCTGACTGCAGCAGTGTACTTCCTCGATCTGCCTGTTCTGCTCCCTACTCTGTCTCTGGTGAAGCCTCTCGCTGCCCCTGAACCTCTGACCTGTACCCCAGTTCTGTATGAACAAATAAAAAAATGTTTAATAGCATCCATAGCTTCTACTCACTAAAGGGTAGTAGCATTCTTGCACTTTTAGCAATCAAATAAATACGTCTCTAAAGAATTATACAAGTGAACACAAATATTACAGAAATGTAAATTTGAAGGAAATACACATCTCAAAAAATCTCACAACTTCAATTAATTCTACTGTGAATTTCTGTCAAGTTCTATCAATTAAGTAGAAAACACAGGTCAAATTAGAACATTTTAAAGTTAAATAAAAGTATGCATTTATTCAAACCTAATTTTAACACAGTAGAGAATAATCTTAAGAAATGTCCTTTTTTGAGAATAGGACTTTATGACATTTCTGAGATCTCAGTAGTCAGTCAACCTAAGAGCAGACTATAGATTATTTTTCAAACTAGTTTCTTTGCTATGACCTATTTACATAAATAGGTCATGACTATTTTGCAAAAAAAAACTTTTAAAGGACAAGATTGCAAATACAATCATAAAAACTAAAGAATTTCTGTATTCTGTAGTTGAAGTCTCATATACTAATAAATGACTATTTATCTGTGGAATGTGATTTTAAACACAATATAACCCAGAATAACTGTTCAATCCTCCCATCACTACCCTTTGTATATGATACTATATAATCATGACTATCTTTTTTAAACAACTTGCTGCTTCAGACAATAATACATAAATCAAACATCTTCCTGAAACTAAACCATTGGAGTCAATTTCATCATGCTAACTTTATTATTTTTGTTAACAAGTGTCTAGCAATAAACTGAAAAAGAAACAACAGTTTAATAAATGACAAGATACCACAAGTGGCAGTAAATAAAGGTAAAGATGCTGGCACAGAACAAAAGCAAATTAAATTCAGATACCATTTTCATCTACCACACTGTCATATTTAAAAGTCTACTGTTTGGTGATAACACTGGTACAGAAATTACTTTCATAGTTTCATAAAAATTACATATGAAATTTTCAAGATTTCATAAAAGCATAGTTAAAATATTTTAACAAAAAGTTTGGGAAGGCAAGATCAGGATAATAGTGCATAGAAGTTTCAACTCATAAATTCCATCCTGATATCTCTGCCAATGTAAATATGCTCACTATAGCATTAACTAAACTGCTCATAACTGTATACAACCTAGGGAAACATCAAAAAGGTCAAGTTAATTAACTACAGTACGTCCAAAACAATAAAATACTACTGTGAACCTATCTACAATGGTTTTTTCCAGAGGATTTTTTTTTTAAAGTAACTACAGATTTTACTTCATTGATTTGTCATAGTATAGAGCAACTATGATAGCAAAGCCAATACTGCAAGCAGGATATTATAAGAAGGATAAAGCAATAAAGTATCAAACCTATGAACCCTCTAATATTAAGAAGAGAGAGATCAATATAAGGAGGAAGTTTTTTCTTGTTTATGAATTAAAAAAAAAAAACAAAACAAAAACAAGAAGACACAAGGAAATGGAAAGACATCCCCTGCTCATGATATTCGGAAGAATATCATAAAAATGGCCATCCTACCAAAAGCAATATACAGATTTAATATTATCCCAATAAAAATTTCAATGACATTCTTCAAAGATATTGATGAGATTTGTATGGAACCACAAAAATCCCCGAATAGCCAAAACTCTACTGATCAAAACAAGAAAGACTGGAGGCATCACAACCCAAGACTTCAAGCTATACTACAAAGCCATAATAATCAAAACTGCATGGTACTGGAACAAAAACAGACATATAGACCAATGGATTAAAATAGAAAACCCAGATATAAATCTACAGGTATATGGACAGCTAGTTTTGACAAAGGAGCAAAGTTTATGCAACGGAACAAAGAAAGTTTGTTCAGCAAATGGTGCTTGGAAAACTGGACTGCTACATGCAAAACAAAAAAAAAAAAAAAGAAAAGAAAAAGAAAAAGAAAAAAGAAAAAAAAAAATGAAGCGGCCCTCCCTGGTGGCGCAGTGGGCTAAAGCACTGCACTAAGAAGCTAAAGTCACTTCTGCATGAGTTCGATTCCCGTCTGCCCCGGATATGACCACATGGTGCGGCAGACCTCTCCTGACCCGCCCGCTGCTCCTCTTAGCCGTGTACTTTGTCGATCTGCCTGTTCTGTTCCCCACTCTGTCCCTGGTGAAGCCTCTCGCCGCCCCTGAGCCTTTGGCCTGTACCCCAGTTCTGTAGGCACAAATAAATAAATCTTTAAAAAAATAAGAAAAAAATGAAGCTAGACTACTATCTCACATCATGCACAAAAACCAACTTGAAATGGATCAAAAAAAAAAAAAAAAAACTAAGACTTGAAACCATAAAATATCTAAAAGGAAAGGTAGGCGAAACTCTGCATGACATATATTTCAATAGTATCTTTAAAGATACATCACCCAAAGCAAGGATAGTGATAGAAAGGATAAATAACTGGGACTACATCAAAAAAGCTTCTGTAGAGCAAAAGAGACACTACACAAAACAAAGAGACACCCCATTGATTGGGAGAAAATTTTTGCACACAATACTATTGACAAAGGACTGATCACAAAGGTACACAAAGAGCTGATAAAACTCAACAAAAATAAAGTGAATAACCCCATCAAAAAATGGGCAGAAGAGCTTCAAAGACACTTCTCCAAAGAAGAAATGTAGATGGCCAGCAGGCATATGAAAAAATGTTCAACATCTTTCATAACAAGGGAAATGCAAATTAAAACCACAATGAGATACCTACCATCTCACACCAGTGAGAATGTCACATATCAAAACAACTAACAACAACAGATGTAGGCAAGGATGTGGAGAAAAAGGAACTCTCCTGCACTGCTGGTGGGAATGCAAACTGATACAACCACTGTGGAAAGTGGTCTGGAGGTTTCTCAAAAGGGTAAAAAAAAAGAAAAGAACTTCTATATCACCCAGCAATCCCATGCCTAGGTATATACACAAAAACACTGATTCAAAAGGATACCTGCACCCCCATGTTTATTGATGCTCTATTTACAGTAGGGAAAATGTGTCATCAACCCAAATGCACAAAAATAGATGATTGGATTAAGAAGATGTAGTGTGTGTGTGTGTGTGTGTGTATATATATATATAAATAAAAATACATAAAATGGAATATTACTCAGCCGTCAAAAATATTACTCAGCCTGTGTCATTTGCAGCAACATGGATGGACCTAGAAGGGATCATGCTTAATGAAATAACCCAGAAAGAGAAAGAAAAATTATCGGATGGTTTCACTCACATAAGGAGCATAAGGGATCAGGGAAGAGAAAAAAAAAAGAGAAAGAGACTAACAAATGTAATAAGAGTAAAAATGAAAACAATGAACAACTATAAACCAGACATTTTATGGGGGGGGGGGGAGGAATGGCATCCGAACTGGGGTGGAAGAGTGCACTGGACTGAGGTGATGGCACACAGGTGAATTCATGATGGGAGGCCCATGGGGATTAAAAGTGAGCTGGAAAAATGCACAAAATGAAGAATGATGTAAAAAAAATTATGTTTATGGTGTAAAAAAATAAAAAATAGGGGGGAAAAAAACCCCTCAATTTTCCAATGTACTTAGTGGGGAAAAAGGAAAACTAGGCCATATTCTACCCACATTCAAGATTGCTCAGAGGTAATAATTCTCCTGTGCAAAGATCCAAGAAAAGAACTTGGTCTTTTCTCCAATTAAAAAACAAATCAGGGCCCTCCCTGGTGGCTCAACTGCTTAAAGCGCAGCACCATGAAGCTCAAGAGCAGTACCATGAAGCTCACTGCAGTCACTTCACCACAAATTTGATTCCTTCCCATAGAGGTGACCCACATGCTGTGGCAGACCTTTCCTGACCTGCCTGCTGCTCCCCTCAGCAGTGTACTTCTCAATTTGCCTGTTCTGTTCCCTGCTTTGCCTCTGGTGAATCCTCTCACCACCCCTGCACCCCAGTTCTGTATGCACAAATAAATCTTTAATCACTACAGAAACACAACACACACACACTTTCGAGACAAAACAGCCACTATTAAAAAGTCATCCTGAACAACAGTCCTAAAATGAGAATAAAAAATTTCCAAAAACATTAAATTCACTTTTGCACAATTATGAACTGAAATCCTGTGTTAACAAAGTTTCTCCAAAATTACAATTACTAAAAATTTTCAGCCTTAAGCTCCCTGGAAAAGTAAGAATTACAAATGTCTGGGTACATCACTTACCTACCTTTCCTTATTGACCCTTCCAGTTAAATTATCTTGGAACAGTTTTTCTTAAATCATCAAACATCAGTCCTAACCTCCCCATATTTGACCTAAGGCTCCCATCTCTCCCCACCACACCCTCTCCCCCCAACCTAGGTATCAGTGCTTAGAAGGTACATTGAGCTCTGGCTTAGATAACAAGCATAAAAATCTCAAGAAGTCACAGAACTGGTAATAATAAGAGTTTCCTACCAAATGCACTGTATCAAATTCTAACAGCAATTTTGAAAGGATCATTAGATTCAGGAAAGATATAAGAAGACAACTGAACATTTGATAAGAGGCATATAAAGGTACAGCTTGTAAGAGTACCTGAGTATGTCTAAGTTGTTACTTAACAGTTGCACAATCTTTAGGCAAACAATTCTGAAATCGCCAGTATCCTCACTTTTTAAAAAGGAGGGACCCACTCCAAAAGTAACTGAAAGCATTAAAGTAGAACAGGTATACATACAAATCATGTGATGATGTTTGGCACAAAATCAATGTTTCTATCACATATAAGAAAAAAATAACATTAAAAATAACATTTAGGGTCCTCCCCAGTGGTGTAGCAGGTTGGAGAGGGTTGAAGCTGAGCCTAGCCATGGCAGCTTCAATGATAGTTTGATCCCCGCCCTGGTAGTGCTCCACATGGCATGACAGACCTCTCCAGCTTGCCTGCTGCTCCCCTCAGCAGTGTACTTTGTTGCTGTCTGTTCTGTTCCCCACTCAGTTTCTGGTGAATCCTCTCACATCCATGCATCTCTGGCTGTATGCATTTCTGTATGCATAAATAAATAAATCTTAAGTATATATATATATATATTTTAAAGGGTCAAAAATACTCACTGGGTTCTAGCCCCCGCAAGGATTTGAGACAAATCATAGGGAAACAGAAAGAGAAAAGTGCACTATACTGCATCCTTGAGGGCACTGAAGTCAGATTTAGTTATCAGAAAGAAAGAAGTTTTAGCAAAGAAAATGAGTAGGTAGCTCAGTCATAAGCATAAAGAAGCCTGATGAGAGTTAGGGAAGTTTTGGGCTGGAAGAGCTCAAAGTAACTAGTCTCAGTTTTCACTCTTAGGACTTCATTTTAGTATGTGATGTAATTTTTATGCATCAAAACTGGTATCAGATGTCATTTACTACTAATTTTATTTTTCGTATCATAGTGTGTGAGTAATATAAGCCAGGATTTACTGAATACCTTACTGAGACACATACATAACATACAAGTGTGTTGTCTTCATTTTTCTATAGACTCCCTCAATAAAACTTCTCCCCCACCAAACTGGTAAAAGCCCTATTTTTATTTATTAATTAAATGTGGCATGCATATCGAATTTTGGTGTCATCTTTGTGCCAAGGCCTATGCTAATCATTTCTGCATCATTACATTTTTGGTTTATGTGATGTCAAAGCAAGCACCAAAAAATGCTCTATTTGCATTACCATATCTATGGCATTTTACAAAGCAATGGGGGCCATTATCATTGTTCTATATTACTAATTTGAGATTTCAATTAGCTGTTCATAACTTATTAATAGCCAAGATGCAATTTCTTAATAATATTCAATGTATTTGGTAGGGATGGAGTTTGGAGAGTAGTTAATAGAAATGCCTATTATAGAAGTTAGATTCCACAACTATATGACAAACCCAGGCAGCCTGATAGAGTAACAGAATGTCTATGAGTGAAAAACAGAGAGCAAAAACAAGCTGAGGACCCCCCAAAAATTAAGATCGAAAATATATTCCTCAGACTATCACTAAATTTTTTTTTAAATACTGGCAATAGATTTACTTATGCACAAAAACTAGGGTGCAGGCTCAGGCATAAACATTAAGAAGATTGATGAGGCTTCTTAACTGGTTGGATTATGTTGCATAGGCAGCCTAAAAGTTTTAGGCTGGAAAGAGATCAAAGTAACCTGTCAATACATTTTCACTCTTAGGACTTCATTTTACTATGTGATGTAATTTTTATGTATCAAAACTGGTATTAATGTTATTTTACTACTAAGTAGTAAAATAGGGGCAAGAGGATTCATCAGACAGTGGGGAGCAGAACAGGCAGATCTACTGAAAGCTAAGACAGTGGCAGAGACAGGAGAGGTCTGCTTACCATATGTGGGTTAGCTCCCTCGCAGGGGATCTAACTCAGGCTTCAGTGAGATACAGTCCTAAATCCTCATCCCAAGCCATCAGGGAGGCCCCTCATTAAGCATTTTTAAAGTGATTTCACATGCAAATATATTAAATGAAAAACAAACAAACAAAAAAACCAAACACCAAATATTTTCCTTTTCACCTAAACTTTTTATTAAGCTTTTTGCTGAAACTAAAAACTGATTTAGGAAGACAGTAAGACAGACACACACATTTATGCACTCATCCCAATAATTAACTTCCTATCAGAAAGGTAAAGGTCTACAGTTTACAAAACACAGCTGAGTGTGACCAGTAATTTCTGGACCATCAAGTGCTTTCTACTAGGAGATGTTCTGAAGTACCAAGTTGTTTTGACAAGCTTTCAGCCAGTATTTCATAAACATTATAAACATATACATCATTGCTGACATAAATATAGATTAAAAAAAAAAACACCTTCTTTAACTTTTGTAAGTCTAATGACTTAAGTCTAACATTATTGAATCTTTCTCATCCACGTATAAACAAATGATTCTCAATTGCTTTTTACTATCTCCACCCCATTCTAATGCCTATGCAACATAATCCAGCCAGTTAACATTTTTCACCACAATCAAGAGGTTCCATTCTCCACCCTTAATCACTACTGCTATAATACAAGGCCAAGGAACTAGTGTTACAACAGAGACTTCTATAAGCCGAAAGGTACCTTGGACATCGAGTATTGGAAGTCCTTCAGTTAGTATCTGAGGAAATTGGGGCCTATTACAAACTACAGTTCAAGTGACTTAAATAATGAGACTATGCACAGGCTCTGGTCATGGCTCTGCAGTGAAGCCAGAAGGCAATGGCATTGGCAGGTTCTAGAAATCTGAGCTCCAGACAGACTGATGCAGTGTCTATAAGGACTACATAGGTCTATGCTAAGTCTATATAAGGAAGGCACCAGTGGGGATTTTAAAAGACTGATGGCAGTAACAACCAACACCTACTGGAATAAGATTATCTTACATAAGTGACACATGAATTTCAAGAATCACATGTCTCTGGGGGGAATATGAAATCCATAATGGAATGAAACTAGAGCTTAATTACCAATAGTAGAGAGTTCCTCCTGCCCTTTTCTCCAACCCTCATCAGTATTGGTACTTGCTTTTATAATCTCATGTTAATAAAAAAGCAGAGAGTAAAATAAATAAATGAGTAACAAGTAAGGGAGACTAAAATAATTTGTTATAGTAGTTGCCTTGGAGAATGGGGCTCATCACTATGTGCCAGTCATGCCATTAAATACTTTTCATGTATAATTTCACTGAATCCCCCACAGTAGCACTTGAGATAGAAATTTTACTTTATTATCCATTTTTACATATAAGGAATTTAAGGCCAGAGAACTCTGCCTTAATAACTTCTTAATAAGTTACTACTTATTAAGTAGTAGGATTGGGAATTTAAGTGAAGTCCATATTGTACTCTCCTGACTCTAAAACCACAGTTCCTTCAATACGAAATTAAGTACCTAGACTTGTTTCTTGAGCCAAGTTTAGTGAGGCAACTATAAGGTTTAAACACTCATTTTCAAGTGACACAAAAACACAAGAAATAGTATGTCCAATTTTATGGAGAAGTTATTAAGCTAAACTCAAGTCATGCTTTGTCCAAGAATGATATTAACTCCCGATACCACACACCTCATATAAAATAGGATACTACCTGCTTCTAGTAAAAATCTGAACAGAATACAGAAAATATGAGCTTAATTGTGCAACAGAGAGACTGAAGGCTTGAAATGTTAATTCTAGCCAGAAAACTGGGAAGTGTAGTTTCCAGACCATGATTTTGTACAGTGTACATGACATATCAGGTTTACAGAATGGTATGAAAGAAATGAAACCAACTATAATTTTCTTCATGTTTATACAATGATGATTGCAGCTACTGGAACATTTGAAAGCAAAAGTGTCGATTTAACCAGCATTTACAGATATTCTACTTTGCTTTCTCTGTATTCCAATATAATGATGGTACAGAAGAGGACTTTAGAGAGCACATAACTCAAGTTACATATTTTAGAATTTAAACGTTTGTAAAGTGTTTCAGAAAACTATAATTAATGCTACAAGTCAATACTTTCCATCTTATTGCAACATTAAGAGGAAAAATTAATAGTGATAATACTTCTAAGAAAGGGAAATATGATGACCTCTATCTGCAATAGTTTCAGTTTTAAAAAGATCTGAACAAAAGTTAGCTGACAGAAATAATTAAAAATGTGACAAAAATCATAAAGCTCATATGAGACTGACAATTTAGAAATAATGTTCAGTACTATATTAAACAGAGTCCCTCCCTTAAGAAGCCTCCTGGGGACCAGGGGGAGGAGAGATTCCACAGAAGGTAACAGCCTTATGGGTTTAAGAAGTTTTTTATATTTGTAAAACACAGGTCTAACTATTATGACTATTTTTAAGTGAACTTATTTTCTTATGGATTCAAAATTACTGAAAATATAAAGCCTGACTACAGCAGAAAAGGCAAACTCAGTATAAGTATCATTAACGTTAACAGCTACTATTTAGCAAACACTATACTAATCTTTCCATGTAGTATCTATTCATACCTCAAAGTTTTTAGTCTCAGTTTACTTAACAGGAACTTTGAAAGTTTTCCTAAAAAGTGTAAATCTGAAAGAATGGCAGTGGTGTTAGTTTTACCTCTCCAAAATCCCATATACATCAGAAATATCTAGATAGCAAAACAAAACATTTACAACAAACTAGCTGAGATTAGTCTCATGAATAATTAGTCTCCAAAAAATAATAAAGAAATATTATGACTTGTGTATTATCAGGGTTTTTTTTTTACTTGCTCAGTACAGCAGAGCAAATTCATGGTATACAAGGACTTATGAACTACAATATAACCAAAAAAATCATGGCAGACCAATCTGAAAATAATGGCTGAAACTGAAATGAGTAGTGAGTGAACAGAATTAAGAGTCTAAAGAGAAGAAGTTTTGCTCCCAGAAACTCCTGAAAGTGCCTACCAGCAATCTCTCCAGCAGCAACCCACAATGAGTAGAAAGGGAGAATTGCGGTAACAGAAAAACAAGGCCCAAGTACAAGTGGGAGAACAGAGCCTGCAAACTTCAAAAACAAGCTGTCATACTATTATAAACACTTTATAAAAACAATGAGCATGCTCTGTGAATTGGAAAAGCTATTCTGCATCATGACTTTTCTTCAAAGTGCAGAAAAACTAATTTTATATAAAAATGAGCACCAGAGAAAGTATCAAATTCAATGTTAACTTATAAGTAAAAAGGCGAATAAAGAGCAGAATAACATACTTAAGGACATTAAAAGAAAGCTACTAAGAATTATTTAAAAACTCTGTTTCAAAATGAACTAAAGACTGAGAAAAACGGGGCAAGTCAGAATTGAAGAAATTTAGAAAACGAAGCAATAGACTTCAATAAAGAATCAGAATGAAAGGAAAAAAATATTTTGAAATAAAGACTAACTGGGAAATACACAAGAACAATTGAATACAAATAATACAGTAAGTCTCTTAGAGACAATTTTAAAAAACTGCAATGAAACTACGAGAAGCAGACTGATAGTTACCATGTGTAAATCACAAGTCGACATGTCTGTATATACAAAGAACTCTCAAAATTCAGTAAGAAAACTCACTTTTCAAATGAGCAGATATTAACTAATTTACCAAAAAAAGGTACAAATAGCAATCATGCGCCCGAATAGATACCACCATTAATGGAAAGCAAATTAAAACCACCATACATTTTGCACTAATTACAATGGTTAAAGCAAAAAAAAAAAGAACCAAAGTGCTGGAACGGATGTGGAAAACTGGTATCAATATCTACTATGCTAGTGGAAACTGGTATAATCTCTGTTAAAAAGTTTGGCATTTTCTTAAATACATACATGTACCATATGATCTAGCCACTCCACTCAGGTTTTTATCCAAGAGAAGAGAAGAAAGCTTATGTCCAAAGTCATACACAAATATTTACAGAAAGCTTCTTTTATAACAACTAGAAATAAACAAATATGCACTAACATGCAAGTGTAAAAGAATACAGGACAAATTCATAGGGAGCGAAGATTAAAAATGGCAGAAAGAGGCCCTCCCTGGTGGCGCAGCGGGTTAAAGCACAGCACTGAGAATCTAAAGCCACTTCCGCATGAGTTCGATTCCCGCCTGCCCTGGAGGTGACCACATGGCGTGGCAGACCTCTCCTGCCCACCCAATGCTCCCCTTAGCAGTGTACTTCATTGATCTGCCTGTTCTGCTCCCCACTCAGTCTCTGGTGAAGCCTCTCACCCTCCGCATCTCTGGCCTGTAGCCCAGTTCTGTATGAATAAATAAATCTTTAAAAAAAAAAAAAAAAAAACGGCAGGAAGAAACTTCTGGGAGTAATGGACATGCTTACAATCTTCTTGGCTGTGGTGATAGCATTGTGTGTACAGATATCAAAATTTACCATACCTCACATTTCCAATACTTTTCTGTACTGTGTATCAATTACAATTCAATAAAGCTATTTTTAAAAATCAAGAATGAAGAAAAATGAACCATGACAAATATTGCAAAAATGACTCAAGTAGGAATACAAAGAGTGCCTTAAAAAGAAAACCAAAGGAAATTAACTCAGGAATCACTTCCTGAAATTAAAAATTTGAAAACATATACTGAAAGAACATACTACATATTGACCCAACATGTCCATCCAACACAGGGACGTAAGCTAGAAAAACTACTGCACTTAAAGAAAAATGAAAAATCCTTTGTCAATCTAGGGAAAGAGAGTAGCTCGTTTATAGAGAAGGAATATTAGAATATCATCAGACTTCTGGAGGGGTGGGAGAAGGACTAAGACTCTCATTAAACTGGGGGCTTGATTAACATAGAACTCAAGGACAAAAAATGTGAACCAAAGATTTTATTTCCAGCCAAACTGATCTTTAAGGATGAAGTACACACACTGTATTAGTACACAAAAATTCAGGAAATATTGTTCCCATGAATCCTGTCTGAAGAAATATACCAGAAAATGAGCTTTAGAAAACTGAAACAAGGGACATAGACATAAAGACTAGTAAGACTAGTAGTAAGTACAAGATATATAACTACCATAAAACTAAAACTAAGTAATTAAATGGTGGTTAAAGTAACTATATGCTCGGGTAATGAAAATACACTTTTTTAAATGAGGGATAAGATTTGGGAAAGTATATATAGAAAAATTTAATGTTCTTAATATTACTACTAACATTCTTATACATTTTGGTGTGTAATGTCAGAAAGTCAATAATTAATTATGGACAGTCTAAATCTGCCAGTCCACGTGTCCTTAGCCAGGGTTTTTTGGTGTGGAAGAAGTGAAAAAACCTCATGGCCCTGATTCTGAATTAGAAGTAGCAGCATGAGTCATGAAGACTTTTAAAATCTACTTCTAGCCATTGAAATGGTTAACTGGGTAATAAGCATTTGTAGCATCCAGGATGTAGACTTGAAACACCATTTCCCACTAAAAGAAAATAAGGGCTTCTTGAAATACTGTAGGTTCTAAGGTCCATGGCAAAAAATGGGCTTCTGTCATATCAGAGCTAAAGAAAGCCGTCTAACGTGCTTCGGAGAAGTTCCCAATGGTCAAGGATGAGACAATCTAACCATCAAAAAAGAGTTAACTACCAACTAAAACCCATCAAATATGTTTAAACCCAGAACTGATGGATGTTTAAACGAATGGTTAACATATCTACCATGTATGCTTTTGTTTACTCAGCACATTTGTTGTTCAGTCAGAAACCATTATCTTTGGGAAAATGCTACTCAGGAAATGTCCTATTTTCATGAGAAAGCTCTTCAACATAGTAACTTTTTGAAACAACTCACTTGAGTTCTGCTTATAGATAGGAAAAGACAGACTGGAAGGACTGGTAATCTCCCTCCTCCAAAGTTTATTATTCAGTATCTTGTCATCTTTCCCAACTTCCTACATCAGATGTTTACAGGTAATTTTTTTTTTAAAGATTTATTTATTTGTACATACAGAACTGGGGTACAGGCCAGAGGCTCAGGGGCAGTGAGAGGCTTCACCAGAGACAGAGGGGGGAGCAGAACAGGCAGATCTACGAAGTACACCGCTGAGGGGAGCGGCAGGTGGGTCAGGAGAGGTCTGCCACGCCATGTGGTCACCTCCGGGGCAGATGGGAATGGAACTCATGCGGAAGTGGCTTTTAGCTTCTCAGTGCAGTGCTTTAACCTGCTGTGCCACCAGGGAGGGCCCATAGTAATTCTTAATAGACTAGGAGGCAAAATTTTTTCCAGGCTCTTTTTTGGTACCCTTTCTACCCAACTAAGAAACCAGACTTATAATTCTGAAATCTTTCTGAAACCCCCAATTTTTTTCTTTTTTAATGAAAACAGCCTTGGCAGTCACTGATGTTCATCCATAAACAAAGTTTATATATTTCTTCTGTTAGTGATTTTTTGCTATGTGTCAACAAAAATGAAAATAGAACTATGAAATCCTTATCTTAAGCAATCTGTCCCTTCTAAAATTATCAGAAATATCTAAAATGCTGTTTCAATTTTCATTCTATTACAATCATAGAAATTAGATGGAGGGCTCTCCCTGGTGGCCAAGGGGTTAAAGCACAGCATTAGGAAGCTACCACCAGCCACTGCAACACTGAGTTCCATCCCCTGCCAGGGAGGTGACTCACATGGCCTGCAGACCTCTCCTGACCCACCAGCTGCCACTCCCCTCAGCAGTGTATTTCAGTACATCTGCCCATTATGCTCTCCACTCTGTCTCTGGTGAATCCTCTCACTCCCAAACGTCTCTGGCCTGTACCCCAGTTCTCATATGCATAAATAAGTAAGTCTTAAAAAAAATAGATGGAGCTGAGTCCGGCCATCATAAATGGATGAAAAATTTCAAATTTCATTACCCAAAATTAAGACATGCCCCTGTTGACTAAAATAAAAGGCTAAATGAAACTAAATGTATTAATACCAGCTGCCTGAACAAAATAAATTCTGAAACAATTTTTCAAACTCTATAAAGACTCTAATACCACCAAATCATTTTAGTATAAAATAAGCTCAGCAAATGTACAAAGATCTAATGGGGGAGAGTCTTGTTTAAGTCCTCTAGCTGGATAAAATTATCCAGAAAACTGAAGTAAAATTTCCCTAGCCGCCTGGTGATGTAGTTACACTGGTTACTAAAAAGTTTTCTTTTAGAAATGATCAACTTCATAGTCATAGTACTTATTAATTATATATTATCAAAAAGAGAAGGCATTTTACAAAGCTGATAAGCTGAATAAAAGAAACTTTAAGCATTTATCTCCAAGTAGTTGGGTACAACCTTGTATATCAAAATTTTGAAAGTAAAAATTTTTTTTACCCTTAAGGAAGGCTAGAGATGAATGCATTCAGACCAACTAACAATTCAAATGAAAGAGACTACATAATTCAGAGGCAAAATAAGGGTTCCATTTTTAAAATGTAATAAACACATCACAGCAATGTCCGTGTGTTGATTGGCAGTATCAATAAAGCACTAAGGTGGTTCAGGTATTCTATTAAAACTATAGCCATATTAGGTAACCAAAATGAATCCACTTATTAACATTGCACCCAAAGAAACCTTTGCATTGCCTGCTCCCCACCATCAACCCAAAGTCTACAATGACATCTCCAAAGCTGTGTTGCTTTCTATAAATTACTTAGCCAGACTGTGGAAATAACTGGAAATAATTCCTGACACACAATGAACTGGAATGTTCATTTTGAAAATTGTCCTAACTTCACAATTTGTTTCAGATTCACAACATTTTTAAGTGAACCTAGAAAAATAGTAAGCATATGTAACAAGTTGGCTATCCTAGGAAGTTTACAGAACACTCAAAACTATATCTGGAATTTGTCAGATAATCACCCTAAATTTTCAAGAGAATAAATACAAGTGACACTTCAGACACCCACATATGTAAATATAACAATGAAAGGTTGGATACAGGACAACAGGAGAAAATACCAACAAAACAATCTGAAACAAAGTCACAAAGTTCTGGAAATAGACCTATTTGTTATGACCAAAAAGGGTCATAATGGAAGAGAAATTCTTTATATCTCTGGCTCTCTTGGAATAATAGATTCTAAGTGTGTCAATGCAGATATAAAAATAAGAATTTAACTTTTAAAATTCATTAGTGGATGCATTAAGTAAATAAGTATATGCCCTTAGTAGATGCTTTAAATGACTGGGGTGTGTATGGTTTTTTATTAGATGGAATTCTCCATTCTTCTGAAAAGTTTTTCCCTCTCCTGTGCAATTCTAAATGATAGTAGGTGTATACCATCGAGAGCGTTTGTAACTCACATTGTTTCTCCAGTCTTGGCTACATGACAAAGAAACTGATCCAGGACCGGACAAACTTCCTTTTTCCCCCTCTTCTCAAAATCTAGATAAGAAAGAAAAGTTATCAGTTATTTATTAGAGTCCACCATCAACCATTTCCTCTAAAAACAAAACTTTCCTCCCCATCTTTCTTCCTACTGAAAACCAATTATAAAAAGTCGGCATCTCCGTTTCCACTGTTAGTTGCACTTCCAATACGTCACCCTCTTCAGGTAAAGAGAATCCTCCTAAAGGGGGCACTCCACTTCTCTCCAAACCATCACGTTAATGTTTCTCAAAAGTGTGATCCGGAGGAACATTAACATGATTCATCTGGGTTACAACACAGACCCTAGCCCCCGACTCTATCAAACTGTTTAAATTCATAAATCTACATTTTCAAATACACTGGTATCTTCACGTAGCCGTCCCCAAATAAGCCTAATGTCAACACATAATTCTAAAAACGACGAAATCACACTAGTCTAAGTTTGAGAACCACTGTTTCTCAAGCCTGTTGCTTGAAAAGGTGAGCAATCAAGACTAGTGAAAGCGACCACCTTAGAATTGGGGCGCGTGGAGAATGACTTCAGAAACCCTCTAAAAGGCTCCCTGATATGCTTAAAAGTTGCTCTGCTGCCCCCTCCCCCCACCCCCAAAAACCTTACTTTTCCCTCACCCCGACGCCTGGCGCGCGGAGGCACCACGGAGAACTGAGCCTGCCCACGAGCGGGCAGCTGGCCCACGACCCGACCCAGAGGGGTGGGAAAGAGGCTGGGGCCCCGGGAGAGCGTCCCCGGCTCCCCTCCCCCAGTCCAGACGCCAGCGGCCGACACAAAGCCCAGAGTGGGGCGGGAGGGAGCTGCCCACAGGGCTCCCCGCCCCTGGGGAGCTGGGAGGGGGATGGGAGCCGAGGAATAGCGCCCCGCCGCCCGGCCCCCACCCTCGGGACCCCCGGCCTGAAAGAGGAGGTGAGAGGGCGGTGGAGGGTACGGAAGAAGGGAGGGGGCAGCTACCCCCACCTTTTAGCGCCTCATGCAGTCTCTCGACGTCCATGGCTTCCCGGAGTCCCTCGCTGCCTCCGCCTCCCTCCGCGGGTTTCCCGGGGACCGGAACGCCTCCCCCCACCCCCCCGACGCCCTCCCCCTCCCTCGCACACACTACGGCACGTAGGCGACCGGGGGGGGCACCGAAGGGAGCCGGGGGAAGCGAGCGACAGAGCGAGACCGAGAGAGCGAGC
>NW_004567105.1:42988828-43005966 GCF_000260355.1 Condylura cristata
GGCCGCGCCGCTCCGCGCCGCGCCGGCGTCTGTGCGTTCCAAACTGGAGGCTGGAAGCCGACTTACTGTTTCAGTCCCTGCCTTTTACTAATTGTGTGATCCTGGGCAGTTTACTGGGCTTCACTTTCTAGCTGTACAATGAGGACAGTAGTACTGATCGCTGTACAGTTGTGAGAATTTAGTGAAACGATGTAGTTTCACTTAATTACGCAGTCAGGGTAGGCATTTAAAACAATACCTCTGTACCTGAACCCAACGTTCTTTAGAAGAATCCAACCTTTTGAACAGCAAACTGATTAAATGCTGAGAGGTTAGAACTAGCTGGACTCAATGCTCAACTTAAATTTATGCCTTGTGTAACTGAGACCTCAGTTTCCTCATCTACAAAATGGGGGTTTGTAAAGCTGCAGTTAGGCTTAAGTGAAATGGTTAAAACGAAACATTTAGCATAGTGCCTCGGTTAACTTGGCTACTATTTTTATAATCATGATTTTGATTGCACTACATTGTGCCCGGGAGTTAGAGTGAGCAGGGACCTCTCCTGCCTTGACATTTTACACATGGAAAAACTGAAGTAGAGGGCCAGTCTGGCAAACTGTCCCCAGCTTTATCTTCCCTTGCCTGTGAGTTTTCCAAGGAGAAAGTACTGAATTGGCCCACCTCTTCTCAAAGCCTAGCAACATATTCCTTAAAGGGAAGATGGGGGAGTAGGGGTGTTGGGGAGGAGGCTATTTCTTGATTTGTCTTTGAAGGACATAAATTTGAACACAACTATTAAGTTAGAATTAAATACAATTTTAATTCAATTCCTGGGTTCTTTAATACCATTCACTTCCTCAGACACACTGGCTGCAGTTCATATGTGGTTAGTGGCTTCACTATTGAACAGCATAGATGAGGAAAATTCCACTACCAAAGAAGTTCTTTTGTAACTTTCTGTTAGAGAACATGCCATAGTAATTTCTTCCACCTTGCTTTATACTCTTCACTTGGAGATAACTTGACTTCCAAACACTGGTTAAGGTCCATTACAGGAGGCAAAGTACACACGTCAGTGATAACCTAAGGGAGTCTGGGAAAGTTTCCTGAAGAATGAAGTGTGTAAGCTGAGACCTGAGTTATAAAAAGGTAGCCATGTGAAGTGGAGAGGAGGAACTTTCTTTCTTTTTTTTTTTTTAAAGATTTATTTATTTGTGCATACAGAACTGGGGTACAGGCCAGAGGCTCAGGGGCGGCGAGAGGCTTCACCAGAGACAGAGTGGGGAGCAGAACAGGCAGATCTACGAAGTACACTGCTGAGGGGAGCAGCGGGCGGGTCAGGAGAGGTCTGCCGCACCATGTGGTCACCTCCGGGGCAGGCGGGAATCGAACTCATGCGGAAGTGGCTTTAGCTTTTCAATTCTGTGCTTTAACCCACTGTGCCACCAGGGAGGGCCGAGGAGGAACTTTCAAAGAGAAAAAACATGGTTGGATGGGCCTTGAAATGAGAGAGGAGAGGCAGGTGGCTTCTAAAGAGTCATAAGAAATTTCATCTGACTTAAACTGATAATACATGAGATAAAGAGGCAAGAGATGAGGCTGAAGAATTATTTCCTTGGAGCTCAGTTCTTCCTTCTTCCTTGGTGTTCTTCTCTAGCTAGCATGCCTATGTCTATGATTACTAGAGCCTCGCATTAGGCATGTTGTCATAGCCCACATAAGAACATTTTGGTCAATGACTAACCAATCACATACACTGCTGTGGTTCTGATAATGCTGACTAGATGTGTAATAAGTTATATACTACATCTAGGTTTGTATAATTTCTCTCTAGATGTTTGCAATGACAAACTTACCCAGCTACATGTTTCTCAGAACATATTCCCCTCTTAAGAGACACATGACTGTACTAATTCCCTTGAGGTAAAGAATATAAACACAACAGCCAGCCTTCAAGATGGCCCTTTAAGAATCGCCTTCTAGGATTTATGGCTTTAGTGTGTAGTCTCCTCCCACTTGAAATCAGAGCTGGTTTGTGTGACTAATAAGAGTATGGAAGAAAGCATGGTGCTTGACTTCTAAGATTAGGTCATAAAAAATCAAAGCAGCTTCGGTCTTTTTCTCTGGAACTGTTCCTTCTGGAGAAAGCTAGCTGCATGTTAAGAGACTGTTGGACCAGGCAGGTGGAAAGATCCAAATAGAGATGAACAGAGGCCCTGGAAGTGTGTCCTCCAACCCCAGAATTCCTTCAGATGACTGCAGTCCCCCTTGGCATCTGGAATATAACCTTATCAGGGACCTCAAGCCAGAATCACCAATCTAAGCTGCTTCTCAATTCCAGATGCACAGGAAGCAATTAACATAAACATTTATAGTTGCTTTAAATATCCAAATTCTGAAATAAATTGCTAACAGCAAGTGAAGATAATGCAGTCAATAAGAATATCAGTATCAGCGAACGTTTATAAGCATCCCTACATGTCTAATATTCTTTTAAGCACTTTGCAAAAATATCTCACCTAATCCTTGCAAAAATCCTATGAGGTAGGTAGGTGAAAGTATTATCTTCACTTAACAAACAACTGAGGAATGAAGAGATGAATTAACTTCCCCAAGGTCACATTATACAAATAGGTAACTGAGCCATGTTTCCAACTTAACTTTAGAGCCCCCAAACACTTTCTTGTCCTCAAGAAGTTTGTATAATAGAAGAAATAACATGTGTGGATGGGCTCTGAGGAAACGTAGAAGGTAAGTATATAAATCAAGTGGTTAGAAGCCTATGGAATCACTTTTGGCAGGGGTGAAAATTTCTGTTTTAGACTGGACTAGATTTGCTCCAACAGGGAAGATTATTCCTGGCAGAGGGAAAGAGTGAGGGCCTCAAAGGTGTTAGGAAACAACACCATGCATGAGCTCGTATGGAGCTTATAATCTAATGGGGAGATGGGCCTGAAGCAAACATGAGCATGTAGAAAGACTGGCAAGGTGAAGGCCCTGTCTGGCTGCATGTAAGAGGAAATTACCTGAATGTATAGAAGACAGAGTAGGAAGTAGAAAATGGAAACAGAAAGAAATAGGAGAGAGAAAACAATTGGAACTCAGAGAATATGAGGAATGATTCCTCAAAAAAAAAAAATGTCTAGAGTTTGGTTCTCCCTCTGAGATGAAACTGTGGGCAGGATAAGAAGAAAGGATTGAAGAAAGTCTAGAAAAACTTGTACACATCTAAAAGGTGGAGGACAAAGAAAGAACTGGATTAAAATACCACTCTAGAAAGACTTGAGATTCTTTGATACATAACCTTCAGTTCATGCCTTTTAATCCTTATTTGTATATCACAAAGGCTCAGGTAGGGAAACGGATAAGTTAAGGTAATAAAATTTTTTAAACAAGGAAGTGGGTATCATCTGACTCAACATCAGCTGTTAGGTTATGAATTACAAAAGTGACATTTGTATTTTGATATAATTTCATATTAATAAAATTGCAATTACAGTACAGAGAACATATTTTTTTCTTTAAGATTATTTTATTACACAGGTGACTTGGTGATGGGAAACCCACAGGGATTACAATTGAGATGAAAAAAAATGTACAAAATGATGTAAAAATAAACTATTATATTATTTTTAAAAAAGATTTATTTTATTTATGCATCCAAGAACTGGGGTATAGACCAAAAATGGCTGGGGGAGGGGGGTTGGTTGAGAGGATTCAGCAGTGACAGTGGGGAGCAGAACAGGCAGAGCTCCTAAAATATACTGCTGAGAGGGGCAGAGGGGGGCAACTGGAGAAGTCTGCTGTGCTATGTGGGTCACCTCCCTGGCCAGGGATTGAAATTGTGCTGCAGTGGCTGCAGCTAGCTTCATACTGTTGAGACTTAAGCTCTTGTACCACCTGGGAGGCCCAGAACATTTTTTTTTCCTAAACCACTTGAAATTAAGTTGTCCAGTAGATAACCCAAAGTCCTAAAACTTTAGTAAATAATTCCTCTGAGACACACAATACTATCAAGATCAGTATTAGTATTAATATGTTACCTTCCTCCATCTGATTCTCAGGTCCCATTTAAATTATACCAACTGACTCAGTGATGTCTTTATAGATGGATCCAGTCCAGGATCAGGTTTGCTAGGATCATCTTTTGTCTCCTTCAGGCTGTGAGAGGTCCCAGTCCTCCCTCAACTTCCATTACCTTCACCCTATTGAAAATTACTATGTGGGGCCTCCCTTTTAGCACAGGGGTTAATGGCTAGTGCTATCAAGCTATTGCCAGCCACTGCGTATGAGTTTGATCACCAGCCAGGGAGGTGACCCACGTGGCAAGCAGACCTCTCCTGTTTCGCCCACTGCTCCCCTCAGCAGTGTATTTCAGAAGATCTGCCTATTCTGCTCCCCACTCTAGCTCCTGTGAGTCTCCCCTTTGGCTGGCCTGTACCCCAGTTCTTGTATGCATAAATAAATCTTAAAAAAAAGAAAAAGAAAATTACAGTGGTAAACTAGCCCTCATTTGGTGTTTGGGTGACATTTCCTCATTACTAAAATCAGGTGATGCATCTCTGGCAGCAATGTCACTGAAGGGATATTATGTTCTTATTTCAGCTCAGTGGGTGGCCCACAATTTCAATTTGTCCCACTACTGATGAAGTTCATTTTGATCCAAGAGTAAGAGAGTGTCTGCCAGATTCCTCCTCTATAAGATTACTTATTTCCCCTTTGTAATTGTATTCATTTCCTGTGGCTGTTGTAACAAGTTACCGCAAACTGAGTGTCTTAAAACAACAGAAATTTATTCTCTGTTGTGGAGACCAGAATCAGAGTGCAAACCTGCACCACCCGTGGACGCTCTCGGGGAGCATCCAGTTCCTGCCTGGTCACTGTATGGGTGAGCGTTCCTTGGCTTGTAGTGGTGTCACTTAGACCTGCACTTTGTCTTCCCTCCACCAAATCTCCCTTGACCTTAGTCTTAAAAAGGCACTAGGGGCTCTCCCTAGTGGTGCAACGGGTTAAAGCACCGCACTACAGGTTAAAGCACCACTGCAACACAAGTTCAATCCCCCGCCAGGGAGCTGACCCACAAGGCGTGACAGACCTCTCCCTGCTCCCCTCAGCAGTGTATTCCAGTAGATCTGCCTGTTCTGTTCCGACTCTGTCTCTGGTGAATCTTCTTACCCACCACACCTCTGGCCTGTATCCCAAATTTGTAAGCATAAATAAATGAATCTTAAAAAAAAAAAAGGCACTAGGTAGGGCCCTCCCTGGTGGCACAATGATTTAAAGTGCAGTGCTGTGAAGCTGGCACAGCCACTGCAGCACAAGTTCGATCCTTGGCCAGGGATTGACCCATATGGCATGGCAGATCTCTCCTATCTCACCTGCTGCTCCCCTCAGCAGTGTATTTCAGTTGATCTGCCTATTCTACTCCCTACTCTGTTTCTGGTAAAGCTTACAGCTCCAATTCAAATCCAGCACTGAATAGCCTGGTTACCATTACCCTCAATGTTACTATTATCCTCCTAGGGAGCAACTCACCCCTTGTTTAAAAAAAAAAACAGCCTCTAGATTAAATAGATGTGGTACCTATACACAATGGAATATTACTCAGCAATCAAAAAGATAAACACATGCCTTTTGCAGCAACATGAATGGAGCTGGAAGGGAGCATGCTCAGTGAAAGAAGCCAGAAAGAAAAGGAAAAATACTGGGTGGTTATATAAATACAGGGAAGAAAATAATAATAATAATGAACAACTATATACCAGAGACATTTTACAGGGGTGGAGTGGGGAATGGAATCAAAAATGGGGGGATGGGGAAGTGCACTGGACTATGGCGATGGCACATGGGTGAATTGGTGATAGGAAGCCCACGGGGATTACAACTGAGTTGGAAAAGGCACAAAATGGTGTAAAAGCAAACTATTATATTAAAGAAATCTAAGATACCCAAAGTCCTGATTTATTATTATATTTCTTTGGTTATTGTGTTTAGCATGTGAGTTTAAAAATGTTTGTTTCTGGCCCTCTCTGGTGGTGCAGTGGGTTAAAGCACAGCTCTAAGAAGCTAAAGCCACTTTAGCATGAGTTCAATCGCTGCCCCAGAGGTGATCCACATGGCACGGCTGACCCGCCCACTGCTCCCCTCAGCAGTGTACTTCATAAATCATCCTGTTCTGCTCCCCACTCTGTCTTTGGTGAATTCTTTCACCACTCCCAAACCGCTGGCCTGTACCCCAGTTCTGTATGCACAATTTTTTTTAAAGATTTATTTATTTGTGCTTACAGAACTGGGGTACAGGCCAGAGGCTCAGGGGTAGTGAAAGGCTTCACCAGAGACAGAGTGGGGAGCAGAACAGGCAGATCGACGAAGTACACTGCTGAGGGGAGCAGCGGGCGGGTCAGGAGAGGTCTGCCACGCCATGTGGTCACCTCCGGGGCAGGCGGGAATTGAACTCATGCGGAAGTAGCTTTAGCTTCTTAGTGCTGTGCTTTAACACGCTGCACCACCAGGGAGGGCCAACTTACTGACTTTCTTTTTTCACTGTAAGATTAAAAAATTTAAAAATAAATTTCAAAATAAAAAACCCAAAACAACAAACTAATCTCTCTCTCACCTCTCTTAGACTCCATACCATTCTATGAAACTCTATACAAAATGGCCTTTGTCTACTCACTGCAGAGTCCTACTTTTCTCTATCACATGTGACTGTTTTAGAGTGAATTATTCTGAAAGGAAGGGTGAAATTATTAACATTTATAATCATAGTGATAGTAAGGAAAGTAATCTCTAATGCCTCAAATAACTGCTAAATAATATTTCATAAAGCAACACAAAGAATACCGAGCAAAGCAGAGTTCCCATTGCCGTCTACCTTGTCTAGTACCCACCACAGCCACATGGAGCATTATTGTTAGAGGCTGCAACACTGTGATAGCTGGAGTTCTGTGGGGCTGGAGTTCTGGCCTGCAGGCTGCTGCTGGTGTGGCAGGCCCTGCAAACATGTTAGAGGAACAGTTAAGAACAGCTTCCAGCTAGTTTATGATGCTCAAGCCAATTGATGGAAAAACAAGAAGCTTTCTGGACTACACTCCAAGATTTCTCCACCGGGGGTTTTGGGAGCTGAGGGTGGAGCTGAACTGCCACCTTGATCATAAACATGCAATTGCTCCCTCTCTTTTTTCCCCACGGACCCTGGTCTCTGCTCAGATGACATCTGCCAGTGGGGCAGACTACATTAGGCTCTTTCCTGTCTATCTATAAACTTTGTTTCCTGTATTCCTTCCCTACCCTGTTCTTATGTCAATAAACCCTCTTTATTTCTCGCTGTGTCCTGCATTCTTAAGCAAGCAAATGAGGGCTCATGAACTGGGTGACCCCTGGTCACTGGCCCTCCCCAAACTATTTGCCCTGTTTCATGATCAGTTTTCCGTCTGTCTTTCCAGATATTTATTAGGTGTTCACATGTCTCAACCTGTATTATTACAACAGCTTCCAGCAGCTATCCTGACCTCTTGCTTCCTACAATTAATTTTCAATATGGCAGTCAGGGGCCTTTTAAGAGGATGAGACCATATCTGCCATTACTCAAAACCAAGCAGTTGCTCCTCATTGTACACATAACGAAAACCACAAGGGTCACACTTGTGCCTGGTAAACATAACCTGCCACTCCTTCCTACTCTAATCCCATTTCCTGTCCTTAACCTGCTCCAACTTCGCTGGTTTCTGTGATATAGCTCTTCTATCTGCCTGGATCTCTCTTCTTTGGAAAAGCCATGTAACCCTTTCGCCTCCTTCAGTACCACCTGTCAGTGAGGCCTACACTGATCAGTTTCCTCACTTATAGTATAGAGGACACATTCACGTCATAAAAGGAGATTCTGAGATTCTGGAGTAGTAGTTAGCAAAACTTTTATTAAGATTTTTATTATTTCCATTATCTGTACTGCTGCTGATACAATGACCAAAATGAGGCTCTTTGTACTTATGTGCAACTAGTTTTCTAGGAGAACAATTGCTGGATAAGCACTTTTTTGTGTTTCTTTAAAGTGACATAACAATTCTGTTTAGACTGCAAGAGTACATTTTCTTACCACACCTAACCACTACTATCCTGTAAGCATCTACTACCAACCAATCAACTCTTTGACCCATTCCCACCCTTATCCCTCCCCACTGGCCTAAGGGTTTGTTTTGATTTTTTTTTATTCCACAAAATAGTAAAATTATATGGTATCTATCTTCCTCCTTCTGACTTACTTCATTTGGCGTAACTCTTCCGTGATCCATCTATGTTGTCCCAAATTGATAAGTGCTAGGGAAGAGGAAATAACAGAGAAGGATGCCATGCACGGTGTAGTAAGAAATCTGTACACACATATTGTTCATGGCCTGCCTGTCATAGGCCACATAAGACAAGCCCAAGGACATGTCAAGAGGAGTACAGGAGCCTGTGTGATCAGAAAACCAGGCTCAGCACACTGGGACACCCTTGATACAGAATGCCCAGGAGAGCAACACAGAGTTCTGCCGACTGGACATCACAAGCTCCTGGGAGAAGTGAAGGCCTGCTTACTACTGAACAATTGTCTTTGTTCAACACACTGTAAAAAGCCCTCAGGGAAATGAAATGTTAAGATGGTTTCTTTAAGGTGTTAACCCTTAAAGAACCTCCTGTCTTCCAGATTGCTGTCTGATTAAAGCACACCTTAAAGATTCAATTCCTATCTCTAATTTATTGGCATTTATTGGTAACAGGTGGCCTGAGATTGTTTTCCAGTTACAAACTGGCAAGTTTTCATCTTTCTTTATGACTAAGTTGTATTCCATTGTGTCTATTTACCAACTTCCTTATCCATTCAACTGTTGTTGAACACTTGAGGTGTTTCTATATCTTGGCTACTATAAGTAACTGTGCAATGAGCATAGGCGTTCATGTCATTTTTTAGTTACTATCTTCATCTTTGAGTAAATATCCAGAAGTGGGGTTACTGGGTCATATTATAATTCCACTTTCAGTTTTCTGAGGAACCTCCACACTTAGATATAGTGGGTGCATCAATTTACATTCCCACCAGAGTGAATGAGGGTTCATTTCTTCCACATCCTCATCACATTTATTACTTCTTGACTTTTGATAATGGCTATTCTAACCAGTGTGAGGTGAAGTCTCACTGTAGTTTTGATTTGCATTTCGCCAGTGATATAAAACATCTTTTCATGTGTCTGTTGGTCATTTATATATCTTCTTAGGTGAAGTGTCTGTTTAGATCTTCTGTCCATGCAAATTAGGTCATATACTTTCTTGTTGAGTTGTTTATATTTTGGATATTACCCTCTTGCCTGATATATGGTGTGCAAATGTCCTCTTCCATTCAGTAGGCTGCCTTTTTCCCCCATCCCTAATACTTTGTCAGTTACCACTAGGATGTGTTCTGCTAGGTGAGATCCAGAGAAGGGAGTCACCATTTACCAGTTCTCAGGTGTGAGCATGAGAAGACCTTGACCTACCCTGAAGGTAATAAACTGTGGGGTTTGAGGGGCAGGTCTGACCATTCCTAGGTCAGCACAGGGTACCCAGGCAGGGACACAGGTAAGGGTTGAGAGGCAAAGCTTTTCATCCATCTATTAGCCTAGTTGTGTTTGAAGAAGTAGTCCTTGCTGTCATGCACATTGGACTTGACTGTGTTGCTGCCTGGCTGGAGGCCATGACTTTCCCCTGGCTCATCAGTGTACTAAAAGGCCTATTCCAGCACAGGGCCTCATCCACATAATGCCCCACAGGCAAATCATTGATGGTGACCTGTCAAGGACACCCTTGTCACTAATGATAAAGAAGCCCCTGGAGGTTACGCCCTCATCTTCCTTCAGTACCCCATAAATGAGGGACAAACTATACAATATGTTAGCCAGCAGGGGCAAGTCCAGGAGGCCTACCCCTCTCTCCTTTTGGGTCATTTGGATCCAAGCCAACTGAGTGAACAGAGAGTTCACAGAACCCCCCAAACCTTGCAGCCTAGTATGTAGAAGTCCTCTGCATACTCCCTGAAAGTGATAATCTTCCTGAGCACATGAAGGTTAAGTCCAGTGGGTAGAAAGAGTGACATATTTGCCTCAGTAGTCAGAAAACTTCACCTCTTTGAAGACAGTGACTTGTTGTCTGGAGCGGGGTTTTCAATGTGCTCTTTGCTGGAGGCCATGATTGAAATCTATGTGGGCAAGGGTAGGATGTGGGGACAAGTGGAGGCCTGGAATTGAGTTCTCTGTTATCAGTATCTGCCTTTTTATCTTAATCATGGCTTTTTTTTTTGCTGCACAGAAGCTGTTTTATTTGATAGTATCATTTATCATTTGTTTATGTTCTGCTTTGTTTCTCTTGCTGTTGTAGACAATCCACATAGGTATTACTAAGACCAATATCAAAGAGTTTTTATTTTTTTGCCTATACTTTCTTGTATTTATTTTATGATTTCAGATCTGAAATTCAGGTCTGTAGTCTTTTTTTTTTTTTTTTAAAGGTTTATTTATTTGTTCATACAGAACTGGGGTACAGGCCAGAGGCTCAGGGGTGGCGAGAGGCTTCACCAGTGACAGAGTGGGGAGCAGAACAGGCAGATCGAGGAAGTACACTGCTGAGGGGAGCAGCGGGTGGGTCAGGAGAGGTCTGCCACGCCATGTGGTCACCTCCGGGGCAGGCAGGAATCAAACTCATGCGGAAGTGGCTTTAGCTTCTCAGTGCAGTGCTTTAACCCGCTGCGCCACCAGGGAGGGCCTGTAGTCTTTTTTAAATTGAGTTAGTATATGATATACGATAATGATCTAGTTTCACTATTTTGTATGTAGCTGTCCCATTTTCCCAGCATTATTTATTGAAAAGGCTTCCTTTCACTACACTTAATGCTCTGGGTGACTTTATTATAAATTAGTTATCCATATATATATATGTGTGTGTGTGTGTGTATACATATATATATATGTATACATGGTTTTATTTCTGAATTCTTGATTCTTTCCCATTGATCTGTATGCCTGCTTATCAGTACAGATTGTTTTGATTGTTGCTTATTGTATAGTTTGAAGTCAAAAACATGCTATCTCTATTTTCTTTTTTTTCCCTCAGGATAGTTTCAACTATTCAACATCTATTTGTGTTTCCTTATTAGTGTTAGGATTTTTTTTTTCTATTTCTTTTGGGATATTATTAGAGATTGGTTTGAGGATTTGTATATTTAAGTAGAATGGCCATTTTGACAACATTGGTTTTTCTGATCCATGAGCATGGAATATCTTTCCATTTCTTTGTATCTTCTTCAGTTTCTTTCAACAGTGTCTTACAGTTTCAGTGTACTTCTTGGTTAAACTTATTGCTAGATTTGTGTGTGTGTGTGTGTTGGAATTGTTTGCATTCTTTCCTTTCTGATAGATCATTGTTTATGCCAGAGCAATTTAGCAAGAAAAGGAAATAAAGGGTATCCACATTGGAAAGGAATAAGTAAAACTTACTATATGTAGCTGGCATATTATACACAGAAAACTCTAAATACCCGCCCCTCCCCCCCAAAAAAACTATTAGAAATGACAAATGAATATAGGGAAGTTGAGGTTAAAAAATCAATGCACATAAATCTATTGTGTTTCTAGAGATACATTTTTTCAAAAATGTATTTATGCATACAAGAACTAGGATACACTACCAGGGAATGTGAGGGGAATGAGAGGATTCACCAGAGAAAGAGTGGGGTGCAGAACAAGTAGATTGACTGAAATACATTGCTGAGGGGAGCAGTGAGTGGGTCAGGAGAAGTCTGCTGTGCCATATGGGTCACCTCACAAGCTGGGAATAGAACTCATGCTGCAGTGGCTGCAGTGAACTTCATAGTGCTGTGCTTTTAACCCATTGTGCCACCAGGGAGGGCCCCTCTGTAGATATATTTTTAATTTCACTGCCAATTGGTACCCTCAAATGATGCTATGTGTAAGTGCATACAGACTGGTGGGCTCAGTCATTTTTTCAAACTGGATTTAAAAAAAAAAACTTCTGTGTATTTTGATTTTTATTTCCAAGTTTTATCAGTTAGTTGCAGCATTTTTTCTTTTCTTTTTTTGTCAAGTGTATAGTTTCATCTTTCTTTATATTTCCATCCAGACAAACCAAAGTCAGATGCTGAGATTTGAAATGACACAAGGTATGTCACTTCAGCAGTTGCCTAAGTGCAGGTGGATTTTGTTCTAATGCCATCCAGCAAAGTCACAGGTTGAACATAAAACTGACCCAAAGCTATTCTCAGGGTTGAATATTTCCTGGGTTTGTATTTTATGCTTTATGGTCTTTGAAGACAGTTGTGAACAGGCAGACAGGATCCTTATAGTTCTTACAGTATAGTGGGACAGACAAATGTAAAGGACACAGGCATTTATCAAAATCCCAGGAGTTATAGGTTGTACTCACTGTTATGAAGGAAATAAATGGGATAATGTATGAGAGCCATGGGGAGAGGTTTCTTCAGATGGGGTGATCAAGGAAGATCTCACTAAAGAGGCGATATTTGGTTGACATATGAAAATGAGTCACATTGGGAAAGAGCTGGGAGATAAAAAATGCAAAAGTACTGAGACAGGAAAGGGTATGATGTGTTCAAGGAATCTCAGAGAAGGTTAGAACATGGAGAGTGAGCAGACAGCAGGGAAATAATCAGGGAGGGAGAACTGGGCACCTTAGGTCCTGATCTATACTATGGAGTGCGGTTCTCATCTTAAAGATGATAGATAATAGAATGTTTTAAGCAAGAAAATAGCATATTCTAACTTACTGTTGTCAAAATCACCACAGATTCTTGTCCATTTTTCCTTTCTAGGTGCTACTAATTGCATATTCTTTGTGAGCTGATGTCCCAGTACCTGTCATTTCCTCTAATATCCTAAAATGTATAGCTGATGACATACTACCTAGACCTATTGTTCTCAATTTTAAGCATGAGTTAGAATTACTTGGGGAGCTGGATAAAAAAATGGATTTTCTGGGTTCTTACCCAAGAGATTCTGAATTAATTGGCCTAAGGTTTGAACCAGGAATTCCCATTTTAATAAACTCCTGACTCAATGTTTCTCAAATTTCAGTATGCATCAGGGTTATCTGGAGGATTTATTATTAAAACATCAGCAATCAGGAGGGGCCCACCTCTATTTTATCTGATTAAATAAAGCTGGGTGAGTGAGGTCCAAGAATCTTCATTTCTACAAGTTCCCAGGTAATACTGACACTACTGTTTCAGTAAACACATCTGAGGAACTGCTGACCAGGTTGCTCCTAATAAAAGTGATCATTGGAGCTACACATTGAGAAACACAGGCCTAAAGTTAATTTTCCAATATGTCATGAAGGTCCATATCTCCCAAGCATATCCTCCCAGCTTTACCCTGTTTACCCATCCTTTGCTATGGACAACCCCTAGGATTCAGCTTTCCTCCTAGAAATTTCATACCTTCCCTGGTGGGGCAACTGGTTAAAGCACAGCACCGTGAAGCTATCCGCAGTCACTGCAGCACGAGTTCGAGTTCGAGTTCGATCCCACATGGCACAGCAGACCTCTACTGACCTGCCCACTGCTCCCCTCTGCCTTTTCTGCTCCCCACTGTCCGTGGTGAATCCTCTTACCTCCTGCACCTCTAGCCTGTATCCTAGTTCTGTATGCATAAATGGATAAATCTTTAAAAAAAAGAAAAAAAGAAATTTCTTATTATTCAGAACAACAACAACAAAAAATGCCTTTTGCAGCAACGTGGATGGAGCTGGAAAAGATCATGCTTAGTGAAATAAGGCAGAAAGAAAAGGAAAAGTACTGGATGGTTTCACTCATAGTAGGAGTATAAAGGACCAGGGGGAAAATAATAATAATGAACAACTATATACCAGAGACATTTTATGGGGGTGGAATGAGAATGGGATCAAAATGGGAGTGGGGGAGTGCACTGGACTATGGTGATGGTACATGGGTGTTTTGGTGATGGGAAGCCCACAGGGATTACAACTGAGATGGAAAAAGGCACAAAATGATGTAAAAATAAACTATTGTATTATTTTTTAAAAAAGTATCCCTCTGGTATTGCATGTTCTCCCAACTCTGCTAGAAGTTAATTGCTTTTTTCATTGGATTGCCTCCCGCTTTGTCTTTACCTCTAACACAGAGGTTTGAAAACTTTTTTGACCAGTAAACATAATGTTATATATAAACTTAAGATAGTGGGTCTTCCTGGTGATGCAGGGATTAAAGTCTCAGCACTATCAAGCGATCACCAGTCACTGTGACATGAGTTCGATCCCTGGCCAGGGAAGTGACCTACATGGCACAGCAGACCTCTCCTATCTTGCCCTCTACTCCCCTCAGCAGTGTATTTCAGTCAATCCAACTGTCGTGTTCCCCACTCTGTCGCTGATGAATCCTCTCACCCCCTACATTCCTGACCTACACCCCCATCCTTGTATGCATAAATAAATCTTAAAAAAAAAGATTTTATAAATAATACTTAATTGCAATCATATTTTAATTTTTGAATGTTTAATTTTCAAATTGACTGTGTTATGAAATATAGCACTAGTATAACTCCTTTCACATCTTATTACTGTTTTTTTTTAAGTATATTCTATTTAAAGATTGGAGTTATAGCATATTCATCATGTCTCCACATCTTTTAAGATTTATTTATTTATGCATACAGAACAGGGATATAAGACAGAGCTGTAGGGATGGTGAGAGGCTTCACCAGAGACAGAGCCGAGAGCAGAACAAGCAGATCAACAAAGTACAATGCTGAGGGGAGTACGGATGGGTCAGGGGAGGTCTGTGCCATGTGGATCACCTCTGGGCCAGGGATCGAACTCAGACTGAAGGGGCTGCGGTTCACTTGCAGTGCTGTATCCTAACCCATTGCGCCACTAGGGAGGGCCAATGTCTCCAGATCTTACTAGGGACTTCAGCACTTAACAGATACTCAATAAATATTGAATGAATATAAAGATCTATTGCCTTTGAATGTGTTTATCTAGTATTGACCAAAGTATTAATGTCTAACTAAACAGCCAGTAGGATGAAATATTGAATCAACTGGATACCCTCATGAAAATCAATGAACATCAAACCTTGCCATACATAAAAATGAACTCAAGATAGATCATGTATCCTCAGATGGCTAACAGAGAAATCATATCTCGTGTTTCTTTTTATAAGGATATAACTCTACCATGATGACCTAATCACTCCCCTGAGGCCCCACCTTCTACTGTGACCACATTGGAGGTTAGCATATCACACATGAATTTTGGGAGGATACAAATATTCAGTACATAACACCAGCTCTCTGGTGGTACAAGGGGTTAAATCTCAGTGTTATGAAGCTATCTGTCGCCACTGCAATGCAAGTTTGATCCCCAGCCAGGGAGCTGACCCACATGCCATAGCAAACTTCTCCCATCTTACCTGCTCCTCCCCTCAGCGGTGTATTTCAGTAGATCTGTTCCCCATTCTGTCTCTGGTGACTCCTCTCACTATGACCCCTGCCCCACCCCACATACTCTGATATACATCCTAGTTTTCCTGTGCATAAGTAAATAAATCTTAAAAAAAAAACCAACTAAAACTAAAATTTCTGTAAAAAACATATAGGAGAAAAATCTTTGCAACTTTGGATAGACAATCATTTCTTAAAGTACAAAGTATAAAACAAAAAGTTGATAAATTGGACTTTGTTAACATAAAAACTTTTACCCTTAGAAATATACCATTAAGAATATAAAACGGCAAGTCACAGACTAAGAAAAATATTTTCAACATATCTATCAAAAAACTTTTATCCAGAACTTGTAAAAACTCCTAAAATGCAATAGTAAAAGATAATCTAAAATACAGGCCAAGATTTGAATAAACGTTTTACCAACGAAAACATATGAATGTTAAACACATGAGGGAATGTTCAACATCATTAGTTACTAGGAAAAAAATTAAAGGTACAATCAGACATCCCTTCATACTCATCAAATTGGCTAAAATTAGGATGTTTATCCACTCACTCTTGGCAAGGATGGAACTGGAACTATTAGTGGAATATAAATGGTACAAATAAGTTAGAAAACAGTTTAGCAATTTCTGGAGAAGTTAAACATACACTCCCAAATTACTCATCCATGTCATCCTTAATTTTTACCCTAAAGAAATGGAAAAAAATGTCCTGACAAAGACCTGTTCATGAATGTTTCTAATTCCACAGCTTTATTTGTAATAGTCCCACTGGAAACAAGCAAACCCATTAACAAAAGAATGATAAATTACGGTAACTCCATAGGAAGAAATACTACTCCAATATGAAAAAGGAATGGTCTGTTAATACAGTATGTTAGTATCCTAATAAAAGAAACCAAACAAAAAGGAATATATATTGTATGATTTATTTGTATTAAATTTCAGAATGGGCAGGTGCATTTTAAGTAACAGAAAGTGGATCAGTGGTTAGCTGGGGACAGGTTGGGAGGAAAGGATGGATTTAAATGGCATGAAGAAACTATTAGTGGTGATGGAACGATCTGTTATCTTGATTGTGGAGATGGCTGCAAGGGAGCATACATAAGTTATACACAATCAACTTTAAATATAAATTTAAATATAAATACAATAAAGTTTATTGTATTTCTTTAAAAACATTTTTTTATGCATATAAGAACTGGACTATAGGCCAGAGGTTGGGGGAGAGGGTGCGAGGGTGCTGCTGGTGGTGAGAAGATTCAGCAGATACAGAGTGGGGAGCAGAACAGGTGGATCTATTGAAGTACACTGCTGGGAGGTGAGGGGAACAGCAGGCAAGACAGGAGAGGTCTGCTGCACCATGTGGGTCACCTCGCAGGCTGGGGATCAAACTCTTGCTGATAGCTTCATAGTGCTAAACTTTAACCCCTTGCATCACCAGCAAGGCCCAGTTTATTGTATTTCATTACATCTTAACAAAGTTGTCCAAAAGTATCAATAACTAGCCAAACACTAGTCAGAAATACAAAAACAAAACAAAATCATCATCTTTAATAACAATACTTTGTATGCAGAACTTTATTCTAATATGATACTCACCTTGTCACTAGACCAAAGTAGAAATCCAGAAAAAGAAAATGCTATT
>NW_004567105.1:43007101-43063359 GCF_000260355.1 Condylura cristata
CCGTTCTTATGTCTAGGTCTTTAATCCACTTCGAGTTGATTTTTGTGACTGGAGTGAGGCAATGATCTAGTTTCATTTTTTTGCATGTAGCTACCCAGGAAAATGCTATTATTTTGATTAAGCTTAAATTCTCAGTAATAAATCAAACACAGGCATTCCCAGGAGTTTCCTTATGGTCATAACCTAAGAGGATACATCCACATTCATGATTTTGATAATCACCTCTGGGAGTCTATGACTAGTACAACATTCTTGTCCAACAGATCAAGTTTATGGAATATGTTCCCACTCCATCTCAAATCACTCTTCATATTAGATTTTTCAATCATTGCTGCAATGAAGGCTTTATTTGGTTGATGGTAATTCTCAAGGAGGGAAAAATGATACTTTAAAACATACCAGAACAGTTTTTTGATGTTTTGGCAAGACCATTTTCCAGCTGGACATGAAGATGATATACTTTTCCAAAGATGGAACAATTTTACTGAAATGGTATGTTAACTTGCTAGCCTAGAAGGATATGTGTGGTTTTCAATAAAATATTAATGAAAAAACCATTTTTTAAATGATACATTTCCCTTGGAGCCATCTAGGTTTTGGAATCCATAGTTGTTTCTGGGTTTTTCATTTACATGAGCCAAATACATTTTCCCCCTCTTTTTCTGCATTAGTTTGAGTTGTGTTTGCTATCACTTGCAATATAAAGAGTTGTAACAAATATAGGAATTGGTTCCAGGATTGGCATACCAAAATTCCACAAATATCCACAACAGAACCACAGATAACAGATTATGGAAACAGAATATTGAAGTGGAAAGGAATTTAAGCATCATCTGATCAATCATGTCATTTTATAGGTAAGTCTATACATCTGTGTGAAATTAAATGAGTTAACATATTTTCAATGAATGAGGCTTTATAGGATGCTTTATAACCTCACACTATTATAGAAAAGAGTTTTGAGAACAACATTCAAAATATATATTAAAATATGTCTTGTGAGGCTTTGCTGCTAAAAATTGGTCCCAGTTCATAATACAACCGATTCACTTCATTTATTCTCAGTAAATATTTTTGAGCACTAGAAATACACTAGTCATTGAGTCAGCTGATGCACATAGTACAGGGAATATGATCAGCAAGGATTATACTCTCAGGAATTTGTGTCTATGGGGGAAGGCAGGTAAAAAATATAAGCAGTTTTAATTAATTAAATATTGTTGTTACAATATATATGACAATGGAAAAGAAAGTTCACTAGGAGAAAATATAAGAGGAGGACTTGCCTTTATATGGGAGCTGAGAGGAGTCTTCCATGATGAAATGATATTTAAATTGAGACCTGAATCTGGTAGAAAATTTTCAAGTGACTGGCTAAGTGGAGGAGTCCAGGGATGTCTAAACTGAGTCGGCTTCTTCTGCTAGTTTCACTGCTGCCTCCCTTCAAGCCATTACTCCCTGGGAAGAGTCATTGCTCGCCTAGATTGTTGATTTGATATTTCTTATCTCTATGTCTCTTATCACTGTGCCCCCCCCTTTCAGAATGTAACCACCACCCCCACCCCACTGTAAAGCCTTGTAGTTATATCACTTTGCTCAAGCTCCTTCCCAAGTGTGGAAGCTCTTTCCCACCACAGGGGAAAGAGCTTGACTTCTTAATGGAATACAAAATAAAACATCAATGGAAATTAGTGTAAAGGGGAAGATTACCTCAAGATCTGGAAATGGGTAGGTCTAGAACACAAAAACAGAGGGACTTTCTGAGACACTTGGGAAGGAGCTTGAGAAAAGGGTTTTGTAGCGGGGTGAGGGCAGGTTCCACTTTGAACGGGGGCATAGTGAGAGTATAGCGATGAGAAGACATCAAATCAACAATCTTGGGCATGGATGACACCTCCCAGGGAGTAATGGTTTGAATGGAGGCAGTAGTGAAATTAAACAGAGGAAGCCGACTCAGTATTCAGGCAGCAAAAGCAACACATCCTCTTCCCATCCCCTCCCCCCCCCCATTTGACTTGTATGTGCTGTCACTTTGATTCAAAGGGTTTTAAACCACCACAGATACTGGTAGCAGGTAAGTGGCAGTTTTGCATTGAAGAGTCTGTGTATTGAGAGGGCAGTCTAGGGGAGGAAGGAGCAGTGGGGGAACGTTGGTGGCTTTTTTTTTTTATTTTAAAGATTTATTTATGCATACCGAGCTGGGGTACAGGCCAGAGGTGCACGGGTGGTGAGAGGATTCACCAGAGACAGAGTGGGGAGCAGAACAGGAGGATCAACTGAAATACACTGCTGAGGGGAGCAGCTGGCTGGTCAGGAGAGGTCTGCCGTGCCATGTGGGTCACCTCCTTGGTGGAGATTGAACTCATGCTGAAGTGGCTTTAGCTTCTTAGTGCTGTGCTTTAACCCGCTGTGCCACCAGGGAGGGCCGTTGGTGACTTTTACTGTGGTGTTTGGGCTAAAGCAGTGTGGGACAGTGGTGACTTCTACTGACTTAATGAACAATGGAGAAGGAAGGGGAATACCATGAGCTCATAGGGCAGGCAAGCTATTTTTGAGCTGTGTGGATAAGGAAGTAAATGGAAAGAGGATAGTAGTGGGAATGGTCAAACTACTAAAGTCAGGGATTCCCAAACTTTTCCACTATTTTTTTCTAAAATGACCAGGTAGAAGTCCAGCCTGTGGACCCTCTGATTAGTAAAGTTCTGACACCATGCAAACCTTTATTCTGATAGTCTTTAAAAAGTCATTAGCCATTTACTTAGCAGTGCCAGGGGGAACAAACAAGAAATTAAAAAAGAAAAAATCTGATTTCATGTGTATGCCTATAACAATTTTATGAAGAGGGTACCATTAATTATTTCCTACTAATTGTCAATGTTTCTACTAGTAGTTTGGAAGTCTGAGGCACAAAGACCACCAACAAGGTTGTTTTGTCACACACAGTTAGAAAATGATGGAGCTAGGATTTAAACTAATTTTTTCTAAATAATCATTATAATCACTGAATCATCATTATATCTTACATGATACTTTGCTGTGGGTTTCCAATTATTTTAGAAAATCATACCCATATATTTTACCATTTTAACACTTTTTAAACTATAAAATCAGTGTAGTTCCTTGTGTTGATTTTAAAAAAGAGGCAAGGGATTGGGAGAAAATCTTTGCATAGAGTCAAACTTTGTGATTTCGTTACTTTGAGATGTTTTACTAGCTAAAAAATCAGGATAGTTTTCCTAAATAAAATATAGAAATGCAAAAATGAAAAAAAAATGTAAAAATGACTTTTCAATGGAATAAATCCTCTGTTACTGTAAAGTAATTAACATGACAGTAGAGCATTCTGATAAACAGAGTACCTCATTACTTTTAATGATTTTAAAGATAAACTAAGCTACTTGCTAAACCCATGCTACTATTTAGTATTATAAAATTTCTAAGTTTCATACCTTTAAAAGCAAAATAAGAGCCAAAACAAATATTTTAAAAAGCGTTTAATTTATAAAAGAAAATAAAACATGAGATGCCATTTAAAAAGACAGGGCAGTAATTAAATAATTCTTATGTTTCTCTTACTTTGCTCTAATTATTACTTTTTGGAGTATATTTTATGCTCATTTCTTTCACAAAGAAAAAAAATTACTAAAACCTAAAGTTTTTCAACATAAAAATGCATTTAGGGTCTCCTTGGGAGCTATAAACAATGGGCCCACTTTGCAGTGACAATACAAACATAGAAAACCAACAAAGCAGAAATTGCACCTGATTCTTGCACATTCACGCCTGTGGTGACAAAAATATAAGTGTTTTATCTTGAAGACTCAAGAGAATATTTCCAATTTTGACCTGTGAAGAACAAACACTATGATTAAAGTTGTCTTTTTTCTGAGAAATCTTATCAGCTTGAAATCACAGCACCATAACTGTAAAGTGATCTTACCTAAGGTTTTACTATCTATAATTTAATTCATGGCACAACAAAACTGAAACTTAAATTAAAAGACACGTGGGACATGTGTTTGTGTTTATGTGTTTGTTGTTCTGATTGATTTTTAAATATAGAACTCTCGAAAACTCAAATATTTAATCTAAAGCTTAGAATTGAGTCCTGCCTGCACATGGATCTCTAAACTCTGTCACTCCTTCACTGATGCTGTGTCTCTTGGTGCCACACAAAAGTTCACATCAAAGATTGGAAGGAAAAGCAAAAGGGGAAGTGAGGAAGCTGAAAAAAGTAGAAAAGAAAGACTGCCACCACTCCAATGTGAAGAGAATGATTTGTGCTTCTGAGGAATTCGACATATTTCTGAATTTAATCAGGAAATTATGTTCATTTTGGTTTATCTAACAGAAGCACTTCATTCTTTTCTGTATAAGTATCAGGTAATATTTATACATAAACCTAAATTTTTAAAAAGAATGTATCTATTTATGTATACAAAACTGGGTACAGGCCAGAGGTGCAAGGGTGGTGAGAAGATTCACCAGAAAACAGGGTGGGGAGCAGAGTAGGCAGACTGAAGAAGTACATGGCTGAGGGGAGCAGCGAACGAGACCGGAGAAGTCTCCTGTGCCATGTGGGTAACCTCCATGGCCAGGGATCAAACTCACATTGAAGTGATTGCAGCTAACTAGCTGTGCTGCATCCTAACCTGTTGCTCTGCCAGGGAGGGCCCCATAAACCTAAATTTCTATAAACATTGCCTAGTTTTCAGGGTAGGTTGATTATTCCATTATTGGTTCATTACTTCATGACTGTAAATAAAGTTTTGCATATTGTGCTTGTTTTATCAAATCTATATTTAAAATAAGATAAATACTCTCAAACTTCTGTAAGTCCGCATAAATACGCCTTTCAATAATAAATTCAGTAAAGGTCACAATAATTTGTTATGGAAACACCGAATATGTAATAGAAATTTCAATATATAGTCAAACGTGTAGCATTATATGCTTGATGCTAAAATTGCCATTTTGGAAGTTGAAGGTAAACTTAAGCAGATTTTCTAGCCAGATGAAGTCTTTGAATATTGAAATTTTCAACATGTCACAATTTCAGAGATTTATGTTGGGGGAAAAACTCCAGAAGGAAAATATTGCCAGTACTTTCAGTGCCCCTGCTATTAAAAGTCTCAATCTCAATGCATACAAAAACACTGCATCTTTTGCTATTAGGGTATTCTTTAATTGTCCCAAGGAAATTCTCTGGTTATGAGCATTAAACAGGATTTTAAAGAAAACGAGAAAAGAGGGCCATCCCTGGTGGCACATGGGTTAAGGCACAGCACTGTGAAGCTAGCTGCAGGTGCTTCATCATGAGTCGGATCCCTGTCCAGGGAGCTGACCCACATGGCATGGCAGACCTCTCTTGTCTCTCCCACTGCTCCCCTCAGCCGTGTATTTCAGTCAACCAGCCTATTCTGTTCCCTACTCTGTCTCTGGTGATTTCTTTCACCTCTGTACTCTAGTTCTTATATGCATGAATAAATAAATTGAAAAAAAAAAAAAGAAGATGAGAAAAGAAGACAGGAGAAGGCAAGGGATAGAATACACTAACATGGATTCTATGTAGCAACAATCTTTGGCAAACTTTGGACCATACCCCATGCTTTAGGAGTCCACCACATTAAAATGTGTGGTTCCCAGATTTCAAAGGTGCTAATGTAGCAATTCTCTGGAATTATCAAAATCAGAGAAATGTAGCTTCATGATATTATCCTAATTATGGAAAATATTGGTGGCTTCAGGCAGACAGAATTGAAAGAACAAAATGTCTCTAAATTCTCAACCAAGTTTACATTAAGTTTCTGGATATGCTGAAGGAATTTTAAGGCAAACAAACAAGCAACAACAACAAAGAAAAACCACACCAAATTTTAAGGCTTCTCAGTCTCATAATGCATTATTTTAGAATGTTCTAGAGTTCTGGAACTCCTTTTCTGCATATTCAGACTAGAACCAATAGCGAAGAGTTGAGGGTAAACCTGGCTCTCATAAGAGAAAAGGCATTGTGCTTTAAATCTACTTCAGATGTTATGTGGGACTTATCACAAAGAAACTTCTGTAGGAACTTACACCAACAAATATGAGTACATTTGTGGGGTTAATAGCCAGGACGAATAAATGAAAACAAAAACAAAAACAAAACAACAATCAACTGGAGTGGAAGTCAGGGAATCATATCTACACCCTGGCTCTCACACAAACCCTATTTGTACACATATAGTATATATTTTCCCCTTCAAAACACAACCCATAACTGCTCCATATCCTTTAGATATAAAATAATGAATGATTATCACCTTAAGAGATGAAATAAGGAAACATGCCATAATGCAGCGAAGTTAACCAGTTTCATATCATAATAATAATTTCTTAACAATAATAAACTGCAGGCCATATACAGATCAAATGTAACATATGGGTTGTTATCACAACCTTGATCATTTGATTTTTGTTCTTAGCATAATGGGGCTAGATCCCAAAGTTGATTGGTATTTGCATATTTCTTTGTAGTGCTGAGATTTTCACATATTTTTAAGGGTGAGACTATTTTGCTGACATAGACACTATAATCCTACTGGATTCCAATATACAGGATAACACATAATATTTGCATTAATAATATTTTTCATTTTATACTTCAGTTCTCTATAAATGATAAAAAGTATTTAATATTTTGTCTCCAAAAATTTCTTTATAAAACAGGGTACATCATATACATATCTATATCTCATATAGAATAGCAATGACATGGGTCAAGTTTGTGTTACAATTTCCTTATTTACCCGCTGGAGATGATACAGGACCTTACTAAGTTCGTTAGGCTGTTGCAAACATCAAGACCATTTATGGAAAGTTTTTGAGATTAAAAAAAATTTTGCAAAATGCCCTTCTGCTGACACTGGCCACACTAGCAACTAGGGATTAAGTTAGATTCCTTTGGGCAATAGCATATATAACACTTTCTCTACTGTAGGTAGGTAGTAAACCTACCTGATTCTTTTGCTAAATTCTGGATAATACCAGAGAAGAAAACAAAATTCAAAGGGACATTCCTAAGGGTGGTAGGAAATTGAATTTTCTTGCAATGGATTCAATTGAACTTTTCACTTGGTATCCATTAATTTGAAGTTGACTTTAAAATTTCACTTACTGCCTATGTGTTTAAAGAATGAACACTGTACCTACTGATATGTAAGATACAATGTTTTTGTCACTGAGTAAGCACAAATGTGCCCATGCAGCTGTAGCAGCCCTTCCCCTCACATTGTTACACCAAGCCCCATGAAAAGGCGTCAGCTCTGGCTCGCAAGCCTGCTCTGTGGTCAGAGCAGGTCTGGTCTGTGCAGGCAACAAGTTTCCCTGTTTATATTTGGTGCCTGAATCACAGAAAGGACAATCAAGTTTGAGCTAAATAAGCCAATGAGATTCAATACCAGCTCATTTGTTAATTATTCCAATTGAAAATGGGAAATGAGCTGACTCGTGCTAAATGGTTCAATCAATTGCTTTGGTTGAAAATAGTCTCTCCGGCTTGTAGTGTGGGAGATCCTGAAAGAATGTAAGGCAGGGGAAGCGCCAGCTTAGGGCATTCTGTTTCTGGATTCTGTAGAAAGAAGTATCATCAGCCAACTGATCCGAAGAAAGGAAAACTGAAGACCTTGGCAGAGACCTGACTGCTGCACCTACCTGGGGCCCTCCCTCTGACATCACCTGAAAAGAGCACTTAAGCTTCTGTGTGGTGACTCAAAGAGCTGTTGTACTATTGGGCCTTTCCAACAGCCAACCAGTAGCTATTAACACTGATGTTATTGACACTGCTTCCTGGTGACTGGTGGTGACCAGCAACATTGACCAGAAATGTTGACAAGTGACTGGGGCACTCTGCATCAGGGTCACCTTCAGATCTGTCTACTGCTTCTGATAACCTAGCACAGCCTCGTGGTGTTGTTGCCTCTACTGCTGTCTGGTCCAATGTCTAGTGCTGTCCAGCCCAGCCTTCGGATTGTTGTCATGGGCTGCCGTGATGTCATCTCAGTGGCCCCACCTGTCACCACACCTTTGAGCACCTCCAGTCACCACTGTGAGTTGGAGCCTGGGCCACTCACTGCTTGCTGCTTTGCCAATGGCTTCAGGCCCTCATGGACAGGATAGCACACCATCTTACATGAAGAGTCTTTCATTTGAGGCTTCTGGACACTGTGGACACTATTTGGTGTGAGAGAATCAGACGCTTTTTGCCTTAAAAACTCGTGTTTGTCCTGTTTGTTAAATAAATCCCATTGTTGTAGTTCCCTGAGGCTAAGTGGTCTTGTAATTGAATGCACAGGTGAGAACCCATAGACGGTGACCTATCCTCTACCTTAGCACTGTCCTTTGACCCTCTCTAGCACTTTTTACTTTGAATTCCTTTCTTCTCTTCTCTACGACCCATTAACAATCTGTTCTCTTTGACTTTGTGTGTGTAAGTGACTAAACTATCTCTTAGCAGTTTGAGGTGCCTGGGTACCCCCTCAGTCTAGCCTGAGAACTCAGAGTGGTATGGGAGCATTTCCTTTGCTCCCTGACAATGGGATGATGGGTATTCTAATCTTGATTTTGATCCACTGACCAAACTCTACAAGTTAAATTTCTTTTCTGTTTGTTTTACTTTTATAACAAGAGTGTGGGGGATTTCATTGCATAGAGAGTCTCAAGAATACTAGCTATATACATCAGATGGCACTGACAGTGTTACAGACACTTAACATGAAATGCAAGACTCACAAAAATTCCTTTTCACAGCTAACTCAACCTGCTTGAATAATGTTAAATCTGCAAAAATATACGCTTAAACAGAGAGACACTTTTTAGCATTAAAAAAACTAAAGCATAACCCCTCTTGTGGGCAACTAATTTAGCAACATTTAACAAGGTTTTTTAAAATCAATTGTCATGGAGCACCATTAAATAATCATGTACAAAAGATCCAGGCAGCTTAAAGATCAAGATTTCCTTGCTCATGAGATGCTTAGTTGACTTGCAAGAATGCAAAATATTCAGTGCATCTGGTTGGGGCCTACATGGATGATGACATGTTTCTCATAAGCCCTTTTCATTGTTTTCTCAATTTGCTTCAGAAAAACTTGTGGGATTCGTCCACATAAAGTATGTACAGTCTCCAGAAACTTCAGCTGAAGAGGGTAGTACATGGATTGAAAGAGATTGTCTTGAAAGGGAAACTGAAAAATAATTAGAAAAAAGAAATTTCATTTTAGTTTCTTAATACCATCTAAAAAGCAAATGGGTGTTAATAAGAAATGGACAAAACAGGGAATTAGTATAGTTTGTATGTTCTAAGCAAAGCAAAGCAAAGCAAAGCAAAACAAAACCAAAGTTATATATTCTTAGACATGGTGGAAAGGACTTCTACACAATGAGGTTCAAATCTTGATTTAGTTCTGTGCAACACGAGGCAATCATTTACCCTTTATGGGCTTCAGTTTCTTTTCTTCTAAATAATCACAAAGGAATAAAAAGAAAAAAAAGAAAAGAAACAAGAAAGTTAGTCCTTAAAACTCTGTAAATTATTTTTTTAAATAGTATTTGTTATATTGATCAAAAATTAATAATGCAGTGGTTTTAATTTTACTTTTGCATGGTGATACAGTATAAATGACTAGCTCACAATACAAGGAAGTTTTTATAAGCTTTGCTCTTTGAAGTGGTGTTAGTGTTGCTGTGTAGAGCAAAGAGTTCTCACTAGCAAAGAATGACATTAATGGAATGAAAACAAAAAAGATGTGTTAGTGTCATAGATCACAAGGTGGCTCTAAGCAAGTTATTTCCTCAGCACCCAGCAAAGGGAAGCAAGAACTAAAAATACCTTAGAAATTCCAAATGCCCCCTGTTACACATACTTACATAAAATCCAAAAGCTTTAGAATTTAATTTTAAAATAGGGTAGATCTCTCTAGACAGCATATTCTGTATATACAGCATGCTCTTGATGAGTATAAACAAGACTCAAGTAGGTATGTAAGAGGGATAGAGAGAAGCAAAATCTAGACAGTGGACTTCACTCCCAACTCCAGGCCAGTGAGATCCAGGCACCAAGGATAACTCCCAGCATGCCTTGAACGATATTTCCTGAATGGGGGGGCAGCTGGGAGGATGAAGGAGCATCTTGGATTCAGAAACACACACACAATACATATACACACATAGAGAAAGCGGGTAAAGCAAGAGGGGAGAGGGAAAAGGACACGGGGACACAAGGAATGGTGATGAGGAAAAAAATTGAACTTGTTTATTAAAGTCCCCCCCCCCCCATTAACAGTTTGGGGTCTCTGGCATTCTTGGTTTTGCATAGAATCAGATACTTGAAATCGGCTAAAATAACTGAATTCTTTATTTTTTTGCCTTTGTGGCAATTTTAGTGAAGAAACTTTAGTTTGTATCTATGATAATCTTGTGAAGTCTAGAATTTAACAACTACTAGTAAAACTTGTCGTGAATGAATTTTTATAACTCAAGAATCAAATACTGGTTGTTAGTTTTTCCCACTTAATATGGTTTAAAAAATTATTTTGTTTTGTAAAGAAACATGAATAGCATTTTCCATCTTTTAGATCACTTAGCGATGAGCATGTTTCAAAACTTTATTACGATATTGTTGAAAGGGAAAGGCCCTCTAGTAGGTCCTGTCACAGCTTCATTGTTTGGCAAGGGCATTTTATATAAAAAGAGAAAAAGGGAAGAAAACAATGGTGAAAAATCTGTCTGCTTCTGGCAAACAGCAGAGTAGGCGGGTTCTGGTCTCCTAGAATGACTCTTAATCCTTTTGAAATTCATCTGAAATATTACCAGAAATTCAAATTTCTTCCAAGAAGGAGATTGTGCATTATGGAATGTGAGGACTTTCTGTTCAAGACCACATTTAGGTCACTTTTTCTTTTGTAGCAGAATTTAGACCATTGATAAGTTATTTTTTGCTACTACAGCCTCCGTGACAAGAAAAGATGAGGTCAAATCCTTAGAGTCATTCTTCTTCTTGATTCTTCCTTTTCTCCCATTCCACCTCCAATCTAGCTATGGGTGCTATAAGCACATGCAACAGCAGAACATGGCCACCCTCCCCGGCCTGGTTCCCACCAGTGCACACCAGCCCGGTCCATGTCTCACATGCTGGCTGCAATAAGTCTCATAAATGTCTGGTTTCACATCTGTGCCCCGTCTACTGAGTTACCAAGTTGGAACTCAGAACATATCATGTTGGGTATCTGGTATAAACTTCTGTTTGTACTACTGAACGGGTTTGCCTCTGGAGTTAGATCTCAATATCTAAATATGATAGGAACAGAACAAATTTACTATGTAATCCCACCACTTGGCCTTAGAATACCAGCACTTCACATTGCAAGAGGAATAGGATTCAGCTCCTCTTTTCTTCCACTTGACCTGAACGCTCCAATTTCACTTCTCTCTTCTATCTTTGCATTCTAGCCGCTATGGCCTTTTGCTGTCCTTCAGGCACACCAAGCTCATTCCTGCTTCAGGGATTTTCCCTGGGTTTTCTTCTGTTTAGTGGGATCTCTCCCTGGGAGTCCCCAAGACTGTGCTGCCTCATCAAGTCTAGGGCTCCCCAGGGTGTTCCCTGAGAATCTGTGCTTGTGAGCACTCCTCTCAGTCCATCACACTCTCTGGTTCCCTTCTGATACCTTGGCTATCTGGTGGGATTTTTATTTTTATCTTATTTCTCTGTTTATGTGAATGTTGTTTAATCTCATTGGCCAACATATGTACTTTCTGAGGATTAGGCTTTGTCAGCCATCTAACTTTCTGATTTCCTAAATGCAGACTTGTTCGTTTATAAAATAGACTGTTTATAGATGATGTGGAAGATTTACTGAAAGAATGTCTATCTGACAGATGACTTCCTTGGGTCATGATGGAAGGAGATCATACTTTCCCATCACACAAACACATGTACAGAGGGTTTGGGCTGGATGTGTGTGTGTGTGTGTGTGTGTATGTGTGTGTGTAGAAAGAGAGAGAGAGAGAGAGAGAGAGAAGGAAAGAAAGGAAGAGGACAAGGGGGAATATTTAAGTGAGAAAATATAGATAAGGTAAAGAAAGAGATAAGTGTGAAACTATTATCATGAATACAACTTCTAATTATTGACCTTAAATGGTCACATAAGTTTTTCTCAATATGCCCAGAGTAGCCTACTTATCCTTGGTATGGGAACTGTCCATCTAGGTTCTGTGAGTCTCAAGATGTCTATTTACAATTACTTAAAGGATGTAGATATTGGGGGCTGAGAATAGTGAGGAATTAAAGGCTAGGAGGAATTTCTATTCTTGTCGAAGACCTTCACTCCTCCCTAATGATCAACATGTAAGCTCCTGCCCTTTTCCTAATCCAAGATGTAAACACTACTCTCTTTTGTGACCTAGAAGAATGCAGTTTGAAATCTTATCCAGTTCTAGTTTTATCAGCAGGTATATTCTAAGTACCTAAGAATTTTATCTTTACTCTTTAGGGTAAGGATGAGGTCTTCCTTTCTTTGTCTGTCTTGTGAAATCTTCCTCTATTGGGCCCTTGATGCTCTAGGTCCCAAAACACAGTAAATATTCCTGGTCTGCTCCATTATTCTTTGGAATTTACAACCATTGAATTCTCCATATATATGTTATTGGATTGAAAGTTTTTTGTCTGCTAGTCTGTCTGATGCTGTTTTGATTCCTTGTCTACCCTGAGAAGAACCCAGAGGCAAGGGATGATTTGTGCCCCAATGTAGCATAACCACATGTTAGATGCTATCTAACAGTTTAAAGACTACCATTTTATTGAATTTATAAATTTACCTCACATTTATATGAGGTAGTTAATGTATTATCTCCAGTTCACAGATGAAGAAAAGAGCTTCAGTAGGTAAGAGCAAAGATTTCAACGGCTACCAGATGACTCTGAGTGACCACATGACGCTGCAGAAAACAAGGGCAACATAAGAGTGAGAGAGGTGAGGGGCCCTCCCTAGTGGCACAATGGGTTAAAGCGCAGCACTATGAGTTTAGCCACAGCTACTTCAGCATGAATTTGATCCCCAGCCAGGGAGGTCACCCCATGTGGTGTGGCAGACCTCTCCTGACTCGCATGCCGCTCAGCAGTGTACTCTGTTAATCTGCTTCTTCTGCTCCCCACACTGTCTCTGGCGAGTCCTCTCATTGCCCCTCACCTCTGGCCTGTACCCCCAATTCTGTACACATAAATAAATAAATCTTAAAAAAAAAAGAGAGAGTGGTATGAAGAAAAAAGTGTGAAACTGCTTCTCAGCTTTGGACTTGCACCAGGTACTTGGGGGTTACAGAAGTGTTAGAGGTGAGACACTAGGAAAGCTGATAATGCAGCCTTTTGTTTTGAATTGTACTTTGATTTTGTTCCTTTCACTCCAAATTTGCCTGACCCTTTCTGCCCCTTTCCTCTGGTTCCTCTGCCAGAAGCTGCTTTAGATTTGGGGCAAGATTTTAGGTCTTAGTGGCTCTGCTTTGGGCCAACCCAGTTTGGTTAGGTATTTACTCACAAAGGAATGGATAACTTAGGGTATTATACTGGGAAACTATTATCCTTCTCTTCATACTATGCACACTATTCCTATTAACGTTTCTCTTTTTGATCCAAAATTGTCTCCTTAAGGCAAAATAGTTGCGTGACTTATTTGGACATATTAAGTCAAGAGTGGATAAGTATAGTCTGAGATGGTAAGTGCATCTAGTGAAATGGAGTAAAGTTGGAGAAACTGGCATCACTCGAGGCTTCAGGAAAATTACTTGGTCTTCAAAGGGATTGGTGACCAAAGTGCCTGTACTGTTGCTGCTGCTAAATACATGTCTGTGAAAAGGTGACAAGAACCACTTACATCTCTGATTGCTTCATAGAGTGCTTTGAAAGCTGGCTGCTTATCATCATGGTAGACACCTCGGTTCCCATGAAGGACGGACACACCTTCTCGTTCAGCCTCTTTGCAGTTGCTTCCATACATGCAGTGATCAGGACGGTAATTCCACTGGCAGGGGAACACGTAGAGACACTCTGGGAGTGACCAAAAAAAAAAAAAAAATCTGTCCAAAGTCAGCTTAGCTCTCCTGGGGAATAAAATAAGGTTTCTGGAACTGCACCCTGCACATGATTTAAATGCAGAGGAATGTGCTTGTGACTCATACACCAAATTTCATCACACCGTCAAAATTCAGCAACTGAAGGAGCATGCATTAGAGATGCTGTATTTTCCACCTACTATGGAGAGTGGGGTAGCATCAGGGACAAGAAGTCAAACAAAGGGATCAGACAGCATGGGTCCGAATATCAGCTTTCTCATTCAAAAGCAGTGACACCTAAATGTACCAACAATCTTCATGATAGTCAGTTTCTGCTTCTGTAGGATGAGAATAACAACACCTCACTCTTATTTTGATGATGAAAATTTATAAACAAAAAATGCTTGGAAAATTGTCAAGCACACAGCAGTGGTCAGTAATTATAACTTGGTCTACAAGTCACAAACACATTCCTGTGCTCTTCCATTGTGAAATGGGTAGACTTGAAACTTGGAAGGAAAACTGAGGAAAAGGTATTTCTTGGAATGAAAAAATAGCCAACTGAAAATGAAAGAAAAGGACAAATTCAAACAGCAAAGGCAAAAACACCAAAGGAAAAAAACCCAAAACTAAAGAAAGTCCATTTGCTAAGGTGTGAGCATGTACATATGGGTACTTGCTCTTATGCATTTTTAAAACATTCATTCATTTATTTATTTATGCATACAAGAGCTGGAGTGTGGGGGTCTGGGGTGAGAGGATTCTCCAGACAAAGTGGGGAGTAGTGGGCTGCTCAGGAGAGGTCTGCCTGCCATGTGGGTCAGGTCCCTGGCTGGGGAATGAACTTGTGCTGCATTGGCTGCGACTAACCCCATCATGCTGCAGCTTAATTCCTTGTGCCACAAGGGAGGCCTGATCTCTCTTAGGCATTTTTATATCTAATTCAATGTTCTTGACCAGAAGAGACCCTATCCCTTTCCCCCGGGGCCATCTCACAATGCTTGCAGGCAGACTCTAGTTGTCATACATGGGGAGGCTATGACTGGCATCCAGTGGGTAGAGATCTGGCATGCTCTCACCAGCCCACGATGAACAGGGCAGCCTCCACAACAGTACAAAATAGAGAAACGCCACTCCAACTCTGCTGATTCAGAAAATTCCCTGTTGGTATCTAAGATTATAAAATAAGCAGTAAGTTCATGGCCCCCTAGTTTCCTGGCTCACCAGCTTGATGCCCTTCAGGGCGGGCACTAGAGCAGTATGAATTCAAGCTCTCTGCGAAGGTGTGTCGAGGATCACCAGAACATCCTAAGTGTGAGAACCCAGATGGACTACAGCAAATCAATCACCTACCAGAAAAGCAACCTCGAGGATGTGCTTGTCAGTTGCACTGATATCATGCTCTTCTCAAAGCATGGGCTACTGTTTAGAGATTGCTTACAGAAAGCTTCAAGATGGAAGCAAAGAATAAAGACATCACCATACATCCCCTTTGGCAGACTGAATATTTCTATCACTCCATTTTTCACAGAACACAGTGACATCCAGGCACCCTCTATCAAATTCCAACTGCTTGGAACACACTAGATTTCCTTCCCACCAGGGTATTTTTCTTATTTCATATACCTCCACACTTGCACATATGTGATACTCTATCAGCTGTGTGAGTTTTCTGCCTTTAATGCAGGGGGCAGGCACGACAATTATGTGAGTAAAAATATCTAAAAGTACTTTTGTACAGGATCTTACCCCAAGCTGCTTTTTGCAACCCATGGATCACCTTGCTCATTTCTGATGCCCATCTTGGTGCTTACATTTCAGTTCCTGCTTAAGCACATGATGATGTTCCCTGCTGAATGAATCAGACTGGAACCCAGAGCAGTTTTGCAAATATACCAAATGCCTGAGTCAACCTTTGTTTTGGAATCAACAAATTTTTGAGTGCCTGCTGTGTGTACTATGGGACAACTACAGTTTCTGCCTTCATAGAGTTTCAGGTTGATGATGAAGTTTTTAATCTTTTTCGAAGGACCTTGGGATCCCACCACAAAGGAGACCTCTCTTTGCAGCCGCCTTAAGGGACTGAACATACTCCAAGGCAGATGCTCAAATCAAAGGTGTTTAGAATCAGACAGATGTGAGTTCAGACTTGGTTTCTACCATGGCCTGACTCTATGACCTAGGTGGATTATTGAAATCTGTGACTTCCACTTAGAAATATTAAAGAGAATTTAAATTATTCAGAGAAGTACACCAGCTCTATCATGTGTTAGCAGAGTCCTAACAGCAGAATGGGAAGCTCTGAAGTCAACTTGTAGGAATGGAACGTAGAACTCTGTCACTAGTTGAGGGGATTCAAGCAAATCACATAATTTTTCTGGGCCTCAGTTTTGTTTTTTTTTTTAAAGATTTATGCATACAGAACTGGGGTACAGGGCAGAGGTGTGGGGGCCATGAGAGGATTCACCAGAGACAGAGTGGGGAGTGGTGAGCAGAACAGGCAGATTGACAAAGTACACTGCTGAGGGGAGCAGCAGGTGAGACAGGAGAGGCCTATTGCACCATGTGGGTCACCTCCCTGGCCAGGGATTGAACTGGTACAGGGGTGGTTGTTGATAGCTTTGCAGTGCTGCACTTTAAACTGCTGTACCACCTGGGAGGGACCAACCTCAGTTATATAATCTGTAAAATGGTCAAAAATATTACTTGTCTAATAGGTTTTTGGAGAGTATAAAATATATAAGTGCTTGAAGAGTGTCTGGCATGTAGAAAGCACACATAAATGTAAGCTTTAGGAAATTACTTTTATCAATGTTATAACAAGAACTATTGCAGTAGGCTGCTACAGAGATAAAACAAAATAGATTGGGTAAGCTTAGCCTAGTTCCCGACAAGGGTGACATTCCATTTGCTTCTAGACACACAGGTGGCCTTTCAATGTTTGTCATTGTTTTGTCTGAGTACAAATTTTTATTCTTTATTCTTTTCCTGCCAAGTACAACTGACTTGCACCTACAGTCATTTTTTAAGATTAAAAATAGTAAGTAAACAGGGCCCTTCCTAGTGGTGCCACAAGTTAAAACACAGCACTCTGAAGCTGACTGAAGCCACTCTAGCACAAGTTTGATCCCTGGCCTGGAGGTGACCCACATGGTGCAGCAGCCCTCTCCTGACCTGCTTGCTGCTCCCCACTCTGTCTCTGGTGAATCCTCTTTCCCCACCCACATCTCTGGCGTTTACCCCAGTTCTTTATACATTAGTAAATAAATCTTAAAAAAAAAAATAAACTTAGACTTCTAGTAAGGATAGGATGTTGACAGTCAGCAAGAGGCCTGGAAAAGTCATTTGAAGAGGAGAAAATGGCCTGATTGTGGTGCAAGGTTTAGAAATCTGAGTGTTTTAAAATGCATGAGCTGGGCCCTCCCTGGTGGCACAACAGGTTAGGATGCAGCACTGTGCAGCTGGCTGCAACCACTTCAGTGCGAGTTTAATCCCTGCCCTGGAGGTGACCCACACGGCACAGCAAACCTCTCTTGTCTTGCCCACTGCTCTTCTCAGCAGTGTTCTTTGTCAATCTGCCTGTTCTGCTCCCCACTCTGTCCCTGGTGAATCCTCTCACGTCCCCTCCACCTCTGACTTGTAACTCATTCAGAAAAAAAAAAAAAAAAGACTATGCCATTTAATTTTGTTGGATGTGCATGATCTTGAAGGTTAATGGTGGAAAATTTGCCATTTAAGTAAACAGACTTTGTTGTAAAATATTTAAGAAATACAAATCTATATCAGATTGTGAATACTCACCTTTGCTTCTAGCTTGAAAAACTATTTGTGTGTGTGTGAATTCCATTTGCAAGAGATGGGGTGTCACAAAATCAGAGGGAAAGCTGAATTGGGGCAGGAAGTAGGTAGCACCTGGCATCTCCAGGGTGGGGGTTAATTCATGCTGGCTTTTTAGCATTGCCGCCAGGATGAGCCAGACGAGGCCACTTTCTATTCTGGGGTTCCCAGATTCGGGTTCCTACATGGTTAAGACTGGTTTAGCAGGAGTTGGGGTGTCAGCACTCTAAGACTGCACACAATGAGGAAAGTAATTCCTCTAAGGAAACTGGGGTGTTGTTACCAATGGAAAGGAAATCAGGGGTGGGCAGTTAAAAATAGCAGATGGGGCCCTCCCTGGTGGCGCAGTGAGTTAAAGCACAGCACTAAGAAGCTTAAGCCACCTCTGCATGAGTTCAATGCCCACCTGCCCCGGAGGAGATCCACATGGCGTGGCAGACCTCTCCTGACCCGCCCGCTGCTCCCCTCAGCAGTGTACTTTATTGATCTGCCTATTCTGCTCCCCACTCTGTTAATGGTGAATCCTCTCACCCTTCCTCTTACCCTCTGCATCTCTGGTCTGTACCCCAGTTCTGTATGAATAAATAAATCTTTTTTTTTTTTAAAAAAAAACGTAAAAACAACAGATGTCTTTTTTATTCTCAAATAAATTTTGCTGGTGTTATAATTTGAAAACCCATCTCACTAATGGCAGAAAGAGGAGAGGGGATGAAGATGGAAAACCTAAGGTCAGCTGATGAACACGGAGGGTGGGTAACAAAGGCTCTCTGGCACATGAGCAGTGACTATTTGAAATGGATCTATTTTAAACACATTGATTGAGGCTGTCAAAATCTGATGTTTAAAAATGATGACATGCTCAGGTTATTTTTCTGCTGAGGAAATAATACAGTGAATGGCTTTGAATTTTAAAATCCACAAAGCCTCAAACCACTGCAATTTATCTTAAAATACGTTTTTAAGCCATTCTCTTAAAATCCTGAGTTTTTGCTGCATCTCTCCATTCTACAAAGATGATGAATCTCATTAATTGATTATGTGTGGATCAGCAATCCCATCCTGCTCCGTTTAGGAGTCTCCATTTATTTCCCGAAACACCTGACAACTTGCAATTGATCTGATTTCCTTTACATTTCTGATTCTTGCATACCTTTGGGGTCTCTAAGGTTGTGGAAAAAATGGCTCATGCCTGATCATTTTAACTTCATGATGAACACCTTTGGGTCTTACATATTTGCCACACAGTATCAATAGAATACACATCTGGTTGCACCATCAATACATTTTTTTTTTAATGTTTCATTTGGAAAATGAGTTTTCCTAGCATCTTCTTCCAGAATGCACCTTTTTCCAGAAAAGGGTAATTCATTCTTCCAGGAAGACTTCCTGGGTCATGTGCTGTAAAAGTAGATCTTCCTTTAGCCACAATATCTCTTTTTTAATCTCTCACTTGTTCCCTGCAGAGCATTTATTACAACCTGAGATTCTGACCAACTTGTTGCTATTTTTTGGAAATCTACCTTCTTTAGATGAAAGGTAGCTCTTGTGAAAACAGGAACTTGGTTTAATCTGTTGCCATATATGCCACCTTGGGTGTGCAATATCTGCTGAATGAATGAGGCAAAGAAAGCTTTCCTCTACCATATTTGCCTTTCTCCTTTTTACTCTTTCTCTCTCCACTTTCCTTCTCTCTTGCTCTCTCGTCTTTTTCATTTACTTCTCCTTTCACTCCACTGTCTAATTTCATTCATTCAACCAATCTGCATGTCTGAAGACCAACTCCATTTAAGGCACAAAGTCTTACAGTGTCAAAGAAAGAATGTAGACTCAAGGACCCTACTCTTTCATTCTTCGCTCTCATGCTTTGTGTTAGAGTTCATGATCTTCCCGGACTTCCCAAATAACGATTTGTTACTCATTTTCTAGAGCAGCACTAATACCAAATAACTAAGCTTGTCAACCCCACATCTCACTATTAATTGCCAGCTGCTGGGTCCTTTGGTGAGGTGATTCTACACTGTGGCTGCATTCTCACAAGCAGAGCTCTAGAGGTCCCAGGCAGGATGAGAAATAGACCCTGATGGGGACACTAAAGAGGCTTGCCCCATGTGACTACATGTCTTCCTTTCTATAGCCCCAGCAAACTCCAAAGAGAGTTGAGGATCAACTCATAGGCTAGACCAGGTCATTTATTTTTTTCTCTCTCAAGAATTTGCATCAGGAAATAAAAAAAATTCACTATCATTGGTTGTGGAATTGGAAATGGAGTTAAATCAGGCTTTTTTTTGTCCTTCTGCCTCTAGCCTCTATGGTCTTGCACCCTTCCTAGGTTTGGGATACCCAGAGCCAAGAGCTGTGGGCAAGGGGGTAACCAGAGAGCATGAGGCATGCACATATGTAAATACAGACACCTGGGCCCAGGGTGGTGGAGGATAAAAATGACTGCATCACTCTGAGGCTAGTGGGCTTAGTGTCCTCTGCTGGGTGTCCTCTGATTCAGCATTAAAGGCTGTAAAGTGGTACCAAGGGTGCCAAAATTCTTTTTTCATCTGCAAGAATCAACAATGAACCTATCTACCCAATACTTGGGTTTGGCCCATGTGCAGAAAAATGCTGTCCAAGGTAAAAAATTGTATGTGTATTGAGGAAAGCAACATTGACAGAAATAGGGGGCTTCTGAGTGATGGAGAGGCCAGCTTTCGTCTTCAGCTGCTTCCCAGAGTAGATTCACATGTGACTTGGTATGATCTGGTTCACATGTTCACAGGACAGCCTCTGGTGCCTTATTCAGTTGGGATTTTGTTTCTGCAGCCTAAGGACATTGATCAAATCTCTTCTTTCTATGAAGGATTATCTTTTGGCTACTGTCAAACTTATCCTTTCTATGGTTTTGCACTTAACTCAAATTTACCTGTAAGAGATATGAACTCCATCTCCCATCTATTGAAGAAACTGCCTGCTCACTTGCCAGGCAATCTGAGAACTATTACCTACATGTCCCCTGTGGGTTTCAGCTGTCTCCACTTGAATCAGTCTATTACCCAGCCTGGCAATTACACACTGACAGACATGTACTGTCTAATTATAGCAAGAGTTTTAAAACATTTTTTAAGCTAATGACTTTTCAACATGTTTTAAAAAACAGTGTTATTGGCTACAGAAAGTGACAATAATAACGTTCCAGACATGTGCTCCTATTTTAGGTGCACTGCTTCATCATGGCAACTCACAGAGCCATAACCCATAAGCATATTTGTTTCTTGTGTTGTGTGTTGGAGGGATCTTCTCTCTTCTTTCCAGGGGTAAGGCAACAAATCTTTTTGCAAATATAGTTCCAGTTATAGAAGGGTCTCACAATTAATATAATGAAAGAAAATGCTTACAAAGTTCTGGCTATCACTACACTTTGGGTCAAAGAGCTCACATTTCATATAGTACCCTGCTCACGTGGGAAGCAGGAAGATGAAGTACAGGCTACCCAAACGACAGTTAAGGCATTCACTTAGCACTCACTGATGTAAAGCTAGACAACTCAGTTATTTACTTCCTACTGCTTGGACCCAGGAAGTAGAGCAACTTCATAATTACTTTACAGTATTCTTGTAGCCAGAGGCCTGAAGATGGGGCAGGCATGCAGAGTCCATTATGCTCCGCTGTTTTCCAGCCCCTGTTAAAGATGAGGGGTTTGTTTCTAATTGCAAAGCTGCTTGTATCATTGACTCACTGGTCACACCCTCACATAATCTGCAACAGGCTAAGATGATTTCTGGGGAGGCAAGTGTATGAATCTTTTGAATTCTTCCATTTGGAAATATGGACAGATAGACTTGTGGCAGTTTTAATCACCCAACAGAAAGGAGAAAGTAATATTCAAATGGAGAGATCATGCAGTAGAGAAGTCAAATATGGGGTATCTGCTCAGCACTCTAGGCCTCTCTCTAAGAACCTCCCCTCCTCATACAGCGCAGGGCTGGAGTTGGGGTGGCAGGTGTGCGCCCTTGATCTGGTACATGTATTTAGCTAACTCCTCCCATTGCTACCTTGGTGCAGGATAAATGAAGTTAAAAATCAGGCTTTTCCCACCCTCCCACTACTAGCTTGGCTACCCAGGGCCGAGAGGCATGGGTGAGAGTACATGTGCCAGTAATTGTGGACACCTGTGCCCAGCAAGCTCGGGTGCGCACAAGCAAGAGCAGGCACTTGTGCCAGGAGGACAGGAACAAGGGGGTGGTGTCACTCAGAGAAGGCGGCTGGCTACAGGACAGCGACTGCAGTACGAGTGGACCCCTCTAGGCCAGCCCATGAGACATCATATGAACCTGTAAACACAGAGCAAACACCATAGGGGCCAGAGAAAGAGAGAGTGCACAGATCTGCAGGGGCCCGGGAGACTTGCCAGTCTCCGGGGCCCCTGGCCTGGCCTGTGCCTGCTTCCTGGCTTGCCAGCCCCCCTGCCTGGTGTGCGTGTGTACCTGGTTCCCTGAGAGCACTAATAGCCTATCAAAATCCAAAATTGTCTTTTTGTCTGTGAGAATGACAGTGAACCTACCTGGCCTGGACTAGTTGCAAAACACTTGGTTTGTTAAATGGGGATTGCATTCTTGTGAGGATTAAATAAGATAATATTTAGGAAAACACTTGGTACTTAGTAAGGAAGAAATGTCTGCCATTATTCCTTGGCTCCACACTCTTGGACTAGCTGACTTATGGTGGAACTGGTCAATTTCTCCTTTGGGAATTTCAAATTGAGATAAAGTTAGGCTTTCTGTATGGCCAGAGTTGGAATGGTTAACCTTTCTTTATGGCTAAGCCTGGCTCATTTGTTTGAAGGCCAGAGGAGCAGAAAATGAGGTTGTCCAAAGAAAGGAAGTAGTAACAGCCTAGGTTCAGTAAAGGCCAATATGGCTTCCTCCTAATTTTCCCTTTTCTGCTTCAATTCCTCAGCTAAAATTGCCCAGATTACTGCCTTGGGTTAGACACAAATTTGCATCGAAAGTATTTTGTGCTGAGACTAATTTTGGGCTTTTTTATCAAATGTTCTAACCAGTACATCTATACCTAGAAAAAAGATGAAGTTTGCTTAAGAAGAAAAAGGGAGGTACAGACTTTAAATTTCCTGCTCTTCTCTGAGTGAAATGGAGTAAAATATGTCTCAATAATAGGCCAACCTTCCCTTTCTCTAGTGAATGAATACTGGGAATCGTCCCCAGAAACTCTTATCAGTCTTTTTCTTTTCTAGGAGGTTATCCTTTTTTGTTTCAGGTTAGTTTTCACTTCAGAATTTTGTTCAAAAAATACATAGTGGGTGCTTCCTGGAAGCATGCAATTACAGGCAGAAGTCTATAAATAGGAGTCTCTAGTTGTGGATTTTTAAAGACAAAGGAAAGGCCTGCGTAAGTTGGGGTTAGGACTGCTTCCCCCTCACCTCTCTCCACAAAGATCTTTCTCAAGGAGAAAACATGGTTTTGATTTTAACAAGGTTTTAGCACAGACGATAAAAAAGAAAACGTTATTAGCTTTAGGTTGTCAATACAAAAACACACCAGAAATATTTACCTTCTTCCCTCCCCTAGCTCTATCACATCATCGACTTAACAATATAAAAGTAGATTTTTTTTTTGCCCCAGATGACAAGAAAAAAGGAGTTGGGAATCTTAATACAGATTCTAGGCTCTTTTAACCTTGACCAAGTCACTTAACACTTAAGGATCCCAAGAATCAATTCCTTCTAAACTAGTTCTGGCTCTCAAGAGCCTCCCTGCCTGGATTACAATGTTTTCATTCAGTTGAGGGCCTCCCATTAATTTTGACTGGGCTTCTTAGAAAAATGGTAGGTCAAAATCTAAAAGATAATGTGAAAAAATGGAGGCTCAACATTTGGCCTTTTGTGTTGGCTGTGTTTGGATCCCCACTGTGGGACTCCAGCGGGTGTATGAAAGGCCAAGCTTCACAGGGAAACACAGGCCCAATTCAAGCCCACTCAATAGCAGACTGGGCTGGAATGTGCTGTGGGAGGAGATGGGCGTATTCCTACACAAATGGCATTCTTGAAAGAAAACCTACCTGGATTGAAATAAAAAATGATATTTAATAAATCCTGGTCTCCCCATGTGATGGCATTCTTATACTTCTGGTACAGAGGGTACAACATGTCTTTCCAAGCCAAGCCTGTTGAAATCATGCTGTTCTGGAAAAGAGCAAACTGTGATAGTGGCTGAGGCAAAGCAAAAGGATCTTGTTTATAGAGGAGCAATTAAAGCAACTGGTCTCGTCCCTTCCTTTTACGTCTTCCTTCACATCCCTGCTAAGAATTAAGCAAGTAGAAGGGGTTCTAGCTGGTCTGAAGGCATGGCGCCAAATCAAAACAGGGCTGTACACTACATTTTCAGAACTATATATTTTCAGAAATCCCTGGTCCATTTCCAGGGATACTGGATGGACCTGGAATGGAGAGTTGAGCCTATGGTTTGTACTCTGAAAACCATGCCTGAGGTTGAACCTCTCTTTTTTATGCTTAGTTATTATTATTATTATTATTTTTAATGTAATACAGGAGTCTTTATTTATTTCAAATGAATTTGGTATTGTTAAATGCATTTATAACCATCCTGGCCTTTTCGTGTAGTTACTTAGTGACACTGTAATAATTTAATTCTACTGAAAATTCCAAATTTGGTTGTAAAAGAATGCTATCAAAACATCTTATAGTTTTTAATGTATATGAATGTTAAAGAAAATTTGCATATGAGGAATTTTTATGCTTAATTCTTATCTCTGAAGTGAAGGAACAAAATATAATGACCAAAATTGAGTCATCTTAAGGAAATACTTTTTCCTTGCTTGAAATAGTATTTGCATTTAAAATAAAAGCATTATATTCACAGGCAAAATATTCAAAGAGCACACAAAGACATAAACCACAAAAAGTAAAAATTTCTTCCTCTATCCTCCTACAATTCCTTTTCCTACTTTCCCAGGGGTATCTGTTACGAATAATCACTGGTCTCTTAGGAATGCTGGAAATTTCTAAAGCATAAAAGGGATCATGCCCTATAATATCATGCTTTGCTGCATTCTAATTTGTTCACTTTCTGTGCTTTTAGAGATCTTATTAATCTTACTTAAAGACAGACTTAGTTCTTTTTAATATGAGCATAATTTTTTTACTAGTTCTCTGCTGGTGTTCTTTGAGGTTCTTCCTAGTTATTTGCTAGACTAAAAGATAAGGCCATGAGCAATGAACAGTCTTGTACAATATTTTTATGTATATGTACATATATATGTGTGTGTAGAGAGAGATATCTATATCTATATCTATGTCTATATCTGTATATACCTAGGGTACTGCAAGCAATTTTCTATGGCTTTCAAAGCCTGGGATATTCAAAACATGGAATTGAGAAATGCAACATAATATTTCTGAGTAGTAACTCCACAAAGCTTTAAATTCTACAGTTACCTGGGCTTTTCCTGAACAAACAAGTATTTCATAACTTTCCAAATACATTTCGTCTTCCTGGCTCCTTCCATCCTCACCTTCTAAGTCATCTATTTCTAAAGTCAACACTCGAGGAGTGTCACAGTTGAAAAGGCAAACTCCTAATTTTTTAAACAGGTAAATATAAGATACATCCTTACCTTAAACTGGGCACTTCTTATGCGAGTTAAATTCATTAGCATGACTCCTGAATTAACTCCTGCAGTGCCATAGAATGGGTGCCGAGCAAAGCGGCTATACCAGCCAATCTTCGGGATCTCGTGCTCAGGTGCCATGGCTGCAAGCTGGGTAGAATTAAACTGCCTCAGAAACTTCCAGATGTCATCAACAGGTCTTAGAAAGACAACATCAGTGTCTACATAGAGAAGTGAGTCCACGTCCTTTAAAATCACCTGTGTGCATAATGACAGGAAGAGGGAGAAAAGAAATGCAAGTCAGACAACAAGGAAGGGGCTGATAAGTCAACAATGCCAAGAGATTCACTATTTCTGCTGAATTACAGAAAGAGCACCCCTCTTGGAGCTCATGTTCCCCTCCTCTTTTGACTTAAAAGGAAAAGTATCAGTCAAGCAGTAGAGACTCAAAAGCAGATAAATAGTCATTTAGACCGGTCCAGTTCCAGGTCCCTGGGATATGTTTGGTAACAGTTAAATTCTTAAAGGACTGAAAACTTCAGTAAGTTACTGTGGTTTTCTCTTCTATCCTCCAACGAGGCCATCAGCTCTTCTCTGAGTTTATTCTTGCGAAAGCCAGTTCCAAAGAGTTTGGACAACTTGAAATGAACGATTTTGGATCTGCTGTGTCAGGCTCTGGGGCGTACATTCCATGTCTGGCTTATTCCCTTTAGTGTTGATGGCTTTAACTGTGCAACTTTTGGAAATATTTTCAGGTGAGATTTGGGTCTGGGAATAGGCAAAAGCAAGTCACTGGCCAACTTAGGCAAAGCTTTTCCTTTCATGGGTCAGACAGTAAATATTTTAGGCTCTATTGCAACTGCTCAACTTTGCGGTTATAACATGAAAACAGCATTGGCAATACATAAATGAATGAGTGTGGCTATGTTCTACAAAACTTTATTTTAGGGACACTAACTTCATATAATTTTCAGATTTCAACAAATCTTTTGATTTTTTTGCCCCCACCATATGAACTGTAAAAGCCATTCTTGGCTGACAGAATATGATTAGCCAACTTCTGGTATAATATTAAGAGATCAGTCAAGCCAGTGACCTTAAGTAAATGGGTTCTCTGGTGCTAATTGCTTAGCTCAGTGGTATTTTGCTTGGGTCTTAAAACTTCAAAGTCTTGTTTAGTAATAATGTTATTTGCCTTGTTTTCCCATTGTTCCCCAAATTTACTGGTAGCTTACCAAGGAAGGATTTGTACCTTCCCAGATCCCTAGTCTAATATCCTAACATAACAATGCTCTTTATGGACTTTGTTAAAACCCTAAGCCACAATGAGATGATGTTTGGTCTTTGGAAAGTAATTAGAGTTAGATGAGGTCATGAGAAACTTCCTTCTCTCTGTCTCCCCCTTAATCCCCTCTCCCCTGCCTCCATCCCCTCAGTGTGAAGCAGCTATCCTCACACTGGAAAGAGATTCCTAAATACAACCTGGCTGAACTGTCACCCTACCTGTCATGAGAAAATAAATTTCTGTGTTTTATGCTACCCAGTATTGGGCATTTGGCAATGGTAAATTAAGACACAATATTTAAAACTGATCCACACAGGCTCAATATGAATCAGGTAACACAAAGATTTCAGTTGTGAATAACTTCAGATCTTACATGACTAGCGACCTGATTTATCTTAATCATCTGATCTAGTAAGAAATGAATTTTATTAACCAATACAGTGAAATTAAAAAAAAATGATCACCGGCCCTCCCTGGTGGCGCAGCGGGTTAAAGCACAGTACTGAGAATCTAAAGCCACTTCCGCATGAGTTCGATTCCCACCTGCCCCAGAGGTGCCCACATGGCGCAGCAGACCTCTCCTAACCCGCCCACTGCTCCCCTCAGCAGTGTACTTTGTCGATCTGCCTGTTCTGTTCCCCACTCTGTCTCTGGTGAAGCCTCTCACCGCCCCTGAGCCTCTGGCCTGTACCCCAGTTCTGTATGCACAAATAAATCTTTAAAAAAAAAATGATCACCTACCATTTCATAAAGGATGAGCTTGACATTCCTCTTAACAACTTGAATGAGGATGAATTCTTTAAATTAAATATACAACCTTAAAAAAATATATCACTGGGCCCTCCCAGGTGGCGCAGAGGGTTAAAGCATAGCACTAAGAAGCTAAAGTCACTTCAGCATGAGATCGATCCCTGCCCCAGAGCTGACCACATGGTGGGTCCTTTCTTGACCTGCCTGCTGCTCCCCTCAGCAGTGTACTTCCTCAATTTGCCTGTTCTATTCCCCACTCTGTCTCGGGTGAATCCTCCCAGCGCCCCTGCACCTTTGGCCCGTACCCCAGTTCTGTATGCATATATATATATATCTATATCACATTATTCTTATTTTGCCCTGGAAAGGTAAAAATTTTGCCACAGATTAGCAAATCTGTTTTACTTGAAAATCTCAACTCCAGGGAACTGTGGAAGGACTAATTCTCTACAAAAATAAAAGCAAGTTATGATACAAATTATGTATCATATGTAAGTATTATTTTAAAGTTTCACATGCCCAAAACTATCCCAAGGACTTATTTTTTGGGTCTTAAATCATTATTAATATTAAAGTTATTACTTTCTTCAATAACATTTTTTTCTTCCCCAATAAAATTAATGTGACTACCAGTCTTGATTAAAAACAAAAAGAACTTGATAAGGACTTAAAAAGGAAAACAAAATAATCTGAAGGATAGGGAGTATTTCATTATGAGACTACAAGCAATACATTAATAGGAGAGAAAAGGCAAATAAGTTGAATCAGTAATTTATATATCAGAACAATCTTAAAACCAGGTAACATTTTTATGTCTTCCATTATTGGAAATACAGAGTATAGTCACTTTTTTACTGTTATAAACAACAAATGGGTGTCTTTCTAGGGAAATTTCTAAGTATGCAGCATGGCATTTTTTTCTTTATACCTTAGTAAATGTTTATGTGGGATCAATCTCCCTAAAAAGATCAGACAGGCATTTCTCAATATGCTCAGAATAAATTGGTCTCTTGTCCTTGCTGTGGGAAATGGACGTCATCAAGGCCCTGTGAGCCTCAGGAGGTCTATCACCATTACTTAAACAATGGAGATTATTTTGGGGATGAGAGCAGAGGACACTGAAGATTAGGAGACGTTTCTGTTTTTCCCCAAGTCCTTTCCTTACCTTAATGAAAGAAGAGACCAAAAAGTCCTAAAGTTCTGCCCTTTTTCTTAATTGAAAAAGCAATCACTACTGACACTTTTTATGACCTAGAAGAGTATAGTTTGGGGATGTGGAGTCAGTCAGTCCCCCAAAAAGGGTTAAATAAACTTAACAGGTCCAGAGTAGGCCTCTGGTTGAGTTGGCATAGGTGAATTAAAAGAGTGCTGGCAGAAGTTGCCCAACATTCTCCCTGAACAGGTGGATTAAGTCACAGCTGGCAGGAGCTTAACATCTTGTTTTAACAACCTGTTTGATATATCCCAGCAGACTAACAGACAGTATCCTATCCTGAACATTCTGGTGCACATACAGGAGGTGCCATATATCCTAATAAATGGCTGTTGCTTTAATAATACCTGCCCATTTCCTAGAAGGGAGGGTAACCAGGGGACTCACAGGCACGGGTAGTAAAAATCCACTTTAGCATGTTAACATCACACCCCTGGGTGGAGATTTAAGATGCCAATAAGATGTGCGATGTATGAAGAAGCAAATAACCCGTCTGTGCACAGCCCAGTATAAACCAGCCCCAAACAAGCTATGATGCTGCTTCACACACTGGTGGACAAGCCCCTTAAAACCTCTTTCCAAGCTCCCTTCAGGGAGCCAGGATGGAAAATACTCTCTTTCAGCACTTGTGCTTCCCTTAAGTACAGGTCTAATAAACCTTTGTCTGGATATAGTCTGTCTTGCCTCCTCATTAAATTTTTTACAAGATGTTAGAACCTCCACCAAGTTCCCAAGTCAGCAAAATAGTCACCTGGGTATGGGAACTAGAAGTCACTTAAGGTCCTGAGTCTTATGCATTCTATTACCATTACTTAGAGAATACTGATTGTTTTGCGAGAGAGCAGTGAGGTCCCTGAAGGCAGGAGAAGCTTCTATGCATGCCCAAGACATTCCCCCTCTGTAATGGAAGAAGAGATCAATATGCTCTAAGATTCTGCTTTTTTCCTAGTTGAAGAAGCAATACAGGCCTTCCTGTTGGCACAAGGGGTTAAGTCTCAGCACTATGAAGCTATCAGCAGACAGCAAGAGTTTGATCTACCGCCAGAGAGGTAACCCATTGGTGCAGCAGACCTCTCCTGTCTCACCTGCTGCTCCCTTTGGCAGTGTATTTCAGTACATTTGCCGGTTCTGCTCCCCACTCTGTCTCTGGTAAATCCTCTCAACCCCCTCACAGCTCTAGCTGACACCCCAGTTCTTATATGCATAAATAAAATTTAAAAAAATTTAAAAAAAAAAGCAATCACTGCTCAGACTTTTATGACCTAAAAGAATGCACTTTGGGATCTTTTCTAGCTTTAGCTTCATCAGTAAACACAGTCTCTCTATTAGGGGGAAAGAATGCCCTGAAGGAACTCCAGACCAAAGCCATCAAGACACGGGAACTACAAATCGCATCACCACGAAGGGAGGATTGTTAGGGCCTGAGGATGAAGTTAGGAAACCAGGTTTGGAATAAAACCAGACATGTGGGCCTTGGGGCTCTTCTGCTCTCTTGGCTTTTGACTCTTGAACTCTTGGCCTCTTGGCTTTTCACTGCCATTCAGTGTGCAATCATGTGACATCTTCCCCCTCTCTGTCCTTGATGTCCATTCTAAAATGTACACTTATCCTACATTTTATTCTTTAGAATTTACAATCATGGCTCTCCCTGGTGGTGCAACCGGTTAAAGCACCACATTATGAAGCTCTCGAAAGCCACTGCAGCATGAGTTCGATCCCCTGCCGAGGGTGCTGACCCACATGTCGTGGCAGACCTCTCCTGACCTGCCCGCTGCTCCTCTCAGCAGGGTATTCCAGTAGATCTGCCTGTTAAGCTCCCCCGCACTCTGTATCTGGTGAATCCTCTGACCCACCCACCTCTGGCCTGTACCCCCAGTTCTGTAAGCATAAATAAATAAATCTTAAAAAAAATTACAATCATGTGAATTGTCTATCATATGTTGTTAAATTGATTCCCTTTGTTTAGCTAGGCCACCTAATGTTGTTTTGATTAATTGCCCAGCACTAGTCTGCTGACAAGAATTCAGAGAGATAAAGGCTTTTTTTTTTTTGGTGCCCTGAGGACCTGGCAAGCCACCCAGGAGAAACTAGACACTCCTCGCTTCTGAAAGCCACTGTGGAAAGGGTTCCTGAATATCAAACTCCTGAATCTCTCTGTCCACAAGGCATGGAATTGAGAAGTAGTGAGATTATTTTTCCCTCTCTAAAGTTTGGTTTGGCAAAGGAAATATTTTGTGATTGGTATTATAACTTTTGAATTTCTGACTTTAAAGGAGTCTGTTCTTTAATATTGGTTGCCCCCTCCAGAAGTATTTACATTCTCATTCTTTTTTTTTTGTACTTAATAGTTTTACTTACTCTGCCAAACTTCATATTATGTAAGTCTGTAGATATTTTTATTAAAATTTTTATATTTTTGTTCATATTTTTACAGTACTTGATTTATCCACTAAGGGGTAGTTCCTGTAAATACCCACTACCACATCATCTATGAAACATCTCCATGATCCCTTGTGTTTTTTCCCATCTGTCTGATCCCTTTACCTCCACTCCATGCTTTAAGCCTCATATCTATAGTTGCCTATAAGCTTTGTCTTTTTTTTTTTTTTAACCCTGTTTTTGTTTCCCTATATTCCTCCTCTAAGTGATATTGTTATAGGGCAGCCCCATGTGAATTAGGTTGCCTAATCGTGCTCTTAAGATTCAACTGCAGGCACACACAACAAGCTTAATACTGGGTTTATTTACAAGAGAAAAGGGAAAAGAGAAAAGAGAGAGAGATAAGTTGATTAATGTGTCCTACCAATTCTGTTGACCTGAAACCCCAATAGCATGCTGAAAGCTGGTGAAGAGCTAAGAGACAAGCTGCCGTGAACCACTAGGCCAAGAGGTCCTGGGAGCCCACATGTCCAGTTTTATATCCAAACCCGACTGCTTAACTCCACCCTCAAGTTCCAGCACTTCCCTTTGGAGATGACGGGATCTGTAGGTCCAATGTCTGGGAAGGGGGTGGAGTCCACAAAATCTGTATCTGCGGAACTTTCAGAACTTTCTCCCTTACAATATCATCTGATATTTTTCTTTTTCCAAAAAGCATTTATTTTCTGTTTCCTATTTGTTTCTTAAGACTTTGTTTTCAAATCTTGTTGCTTGGTCTAGGTTGAGTAATGTAGGATTTTCCTATTCCAAACCGTTTTGGAAAGTGAGATTTTGATACTGGTGAAGTAACTTACTTACTGGGTGATTGTAACTTTTGAATTTCTGACATTAAAGGACTTTGCTCTTTAATATTGGTTGCTCCCCTCCAGAAGGTATTTATATTCTTTTGACTTTAAGAAATTTTGTTCTTATTACTGACTGACCCCTATTGGTTTTTCTTCCTCTCAGAACTTTTACTCTCAAAAGAAGGTATTTAAAAAAGTCTTTCCCTTGCCTCCCTCTTGAGATTTTCATTTTCAACCCTCAAATGCAGGATTTTTCTTTTCAGGGTATTTTTCTTTTTGAGAAGTGAGATCTTATGTACTGTGTTTCATTTTTATGACAGATTTTCCAATTTGAAGTTTGATCTTTCCACCTTGAGGTGTTGTTCTTTTTTGTTCCATGGGTAGAAAATTCCATTTTCTCTATGCTTTCCAAGTCTTGGTGAAATGAACTGCCATCTCCAAAGTATGTCTTTTTAGAAAGGTGAAAACTACACTTAAGAAAATCTTGAGAAGGGATCCTTTCTGGTGGTGGAATGGGTTAAAGCACAGCACTGTGAAGCTAGCTGCAGCCACTTCAGCACCAGCCTGATTCTCGGCCAGGGAGGTGACCCACATGGCGTGGCAGACCTTTCCCCTCGGCAGTGTACTTCATCAATCTGCCTGTTCTGTTCCCTGCTCTGCCTCTGGTGAACCCTCTCATTGCCCTGCACCTCTGGCCTGTGCCCCAGTTCTGTATACATAAATAAATCTTTTATTTTTTAAATAAAAAGAAAATCTTGAAAGCCCAAAGCCACAAATGTTGGCAGGCATGGGTCAAGCATTTAAATATGGTTATGTAACAGGGTGGTCCCCAGGGAAAGGGCAAGTTCCAGCTTCCCTTCACTCCTTGAGGAGGCAGGAAATGAAGCTGCAGAGTAGACTAGGAAAGGAGAGAAGGATAGAGGGCAAGGAGGAGACATGGAGGAAGCACATGGAACAGAGAAACATGTGAAAAACTGCACTTGCTTCTTAGTCCTGGACTACTTGTAACAGATGTGAGAGACCCATAGGGAGGTAAACAATGGAAGCTTTGATTTTGATTTTGCTCTTTTTCTTCCAGACTTGTTTGGCCATTTCTCACCCTTTCCTATGGGCCCTCACCTTAGGCTTTTGGCAGGTTTTCTGACCTCAGTGGCCCTGTTTTGGGCCAATCCTACTTGATTGGGCATATTTACCCATGAAAGAACAGGTAAATTAGGATGATTGATTTGGAAATTTTATTCTTTGTCTTTTCTTTGTTGCACACTAATTGCATTAAAGTTCCTTTCCATCAAAGGTCTTATACACTAGAATATGTTTTTACCAGATGTAGCAGAAGGTAGAACCTATTTAGAATGGACAGGTTTGGGGTTTTAGGGTGTCCCTCACCCTGCCTTGTAACAGTTAGAGCATGTAGCAACTCACAAATAAGTCTTCCTTGAGTTATAACTTGATCATGGATTGGAGTAGACTTAGCACTCACCAACTGCAAGAAAATACTGCTGTGTCTTAAAAGGTACACTGTAAAATATAACAGTCAAACTCCATGACATAATTCTCCTAGGTACAGTTCTGAGAGATTCAAGATTCCTCTGAAAACTATCAGTAGGTATGGAATCTTTCCTTTTGTTGTTTCTTAAACTGGATATTGGGAGTAAAAAAAAAAAGAAAAAAGAAGAAGCTTATTAGCTGGTTGGCTGAGTCACTATTAAATTGGAAAGCTTCTATTTATTGGACCTATGAAAAACTTAGAGCACACTCAAACTAAGTTTCTTATGGAAAAAACTGAATTAGTACATAAAAGGAAACTGTAGAAAAGAAACAGAAAACTTCTGGTTAGCCTCAGCAAATTAAAAAAAACAAAAGAAGAAATTAGACTTAAAATCATATCTTAGGGCCCTCCCTGGGGGCGCAGCGGGTTAAAGCATAGCACTAAGAAGCTTAAGCCACTTCCTCATGAGTTCGATCCCCGCCTGCCCCGGAGGAGATCCACATGGCGTGGCAGACCTCTCCTGACCCGCCCGCCGCTCCCTTCAGCGGTGTACTTCGTAGATCTGCCTGTTCTGCTCCCCTCTCTCTCTGGTGAATCCTCTCACCCTCTGCATCTCTGGCCTGTACCCCAGTTCTATATGAATAAATAAATAAATCTTTTTAAAAAAATCATATTTTAGCATAAGATAGGACCTCATCAATACATTAAACATTAATATCAAAGATACCCTTAATGATACAGTAGTAACTCAGAAACTCTCTTGAGTCTCCATAACTTGTCTCTGTGTGATAAATTTGAAACTGTAGATTTAAAGACAAAAATATTTTTAGGGTCAATGAACAGCAGAAAGTAAAATAAGAGACTTCAATCTATCTGCACTTATCTTCCTTATGTACCATTATTAAAACCAGTCTAAAGGTTAAATTGCTTTCTGACCCCAAGATCAGAAAAAAGAAAGAAAAAAGAATTTAACTAAAGTTTTCTCTTCAAGGCTTTTACTTCCAGATGTAGTTTAGCTGACACCCTGAGAAATTAAGACAAGCAAACTTCAGGTGAGCTGGGTGGAGAGTTAGGTCAGAGAACATGCAGCTATAGACAGAGTATCATTTGGTTTTCAAAAATTTTCCATGTGTTAAATGTTTTTCTTTTTCTTTTTTTTTTTAAGCTCCCGTTTATCTTCCCATATGGCTAAGTTTAATATCTGAGAAAAGTGTATCCTGTTACTTAACAAATTATGGCATGGGAATCTGTTTAGATTTAAAAGTGTCTCTTTCACACAGGCCAAGGAACCAAATTGAAAACCAAACATAAATCCACACATATATGTGTTACAAGGCAACTCAATGTGAATTGGGTTGCCTGACTGGGGGTCCTCACCTGTGCGAGCTTAAGATTCAACTGTAGGCACACACAGAAAGGTTAATAATAGGTTTATTTACAAGAGAAAAGGGAAATGGATAACTCAGGGAAAGAGAAAGAGAGAGATAAGTTGATTAATGTGGCCTACCAGTTCCACTGAATCTGGAACCCCAATAACATGCTGAAAACCAGTGAAGAGACAAGAGATAACTAAGAGCCATAAGGCCAAGAGACCCCTGAAGCCCATGTATTTGTTTTTAAATCCACACCTGGCTTCTCAGCTCCACCCTCAGGTCCTAGCCTGCATCTTTTTGGTATTGGTGGGATTTATAGTTCCAGTGTCTGGGGTGGGGATGGGGTCCACAAAACTTGTATCTGTAGAGTTCGTTCAGAACATCCTTTCCCCCTTACATATGGACATATAATCTATGACAAAGGAGCAAAGAATATACATAGTCATATGAGCCAAATCTTACCCTGTGCCTTTCAAATCAATCAAGAACAGAAAGCTTGATCACCCTGGGAAGAGTATGCATCAAGAGGTATGACCAGGAATAGCTGGGGGGCTGTTGACAGATGCAAAAATTTACTCTTGACTGATATATCACAAAATAAGACCAAGAACGCCCAGGGTCCTGAGAACCCATGAAAGACAAGGGACCCCAGAATGCCTTGTTGATTAGACTGAAACTCTGACTGGGGACCTAGGGCTTGATTTCAATTACAATACCGAGACAATCAAGCAGTTGAGAAGTACCTGGAGGGCAGACACACAATTTCTGATAATACTATAGATGGCAGCACATGTTCTAGTCACATTCTTCCCCTTTCATTTTGGTTCATATGACTATGCATATCCTTTGCTCTCTTTTTTAAAAAAAAATTTTATAATAGTTTATTTTTACATATTTTTGTGCATTTTCTATCTCAGTTGCAATCCCCTTGGGTTTCCCATCACCAAATCACCCATGTGCCATCACCATAGTCCAGTGCATTTCCCTCCCCCCCACAGTTTTTGATCCCATTTCCCTCTCCATCCCCACAAAATGTCTTTGGTATATAGCTGTTCGTCATTGTCATTATTTTCTCGCCTGTTCCGTTATATTCCTGCTATGAGAGAACCCATCAGGTATTTTTCCTTTTCTTTCTGGCTTATTTCTGATCTTTTCCAGCTCCACCCATGTTACTGCAAAAACATGTGTTTCTTTTTTTTTGGTTGCTGAGTAATATTTCATTGTGTATATGTACCACATCTTTTTAATCCAGTCATCCATTTTCAGGCATTTGGGTGTTTCCATGTCTTCCCAATTGTGAATAAAGCAGCAATAAACATCCCTTTTCTCTTTGAACCTCCTTCCCCTTAACAAATTATGCTGTATGATTATTCTGTCAATAAAAAGGCTAGGGTTTTGCTCTTCAGCAGCATTCTGCATCAAGCCTGCTCCTTGACCCCTGTTTCTTTATCAATGTGGTATTACCAGACACAATGTCACCCCATACACAAAAAACAACTCAAAATGGATAAAAAAACCTGAATTAGGACCTGAAACTATAGATACATTGAAGAAAATATAGGTAAAACACTCCATGACATACATTAAAAAAATCTATAAAGACTAATCTTCTGAAACAAAACAAAACAAAACAAAACAAAACAAAACAAAACAAAACAAAACAAAACAAAACAAAACAAAACAAAACAAAACAAAAGAAGGAAAAGAGTAACAGCTGGGTCTACATCAAACTAAAAAGCTTTTGTACAGCCAAAGAGATAATAACCAAGATGGGGCCCTCTCTGAAGGTGCAACAAGTTAAAGCTCATCACTATGAAGGTGTCTGTAGCACATTAAAAAACAAACAACAAACAAATGCTGGCAAGGATGTGGAGAAAATTAACCCTTTTACATTGCTGGTGAAAACGCAAACTGGTCCAACCACTATGGAAAGTTGTGTGGAGGACCCTGAAATTACTGAAAATGGAGCTACCACAACACCCAGCAATTTTCACTCCTAGGAGTCTACCCAAATGACACAAAAACATTAATTCAAAAAGGAAACCTGCACTCCTAGTTACAGCACTAGTTACTATAGCTAAGATATGGAAACAACAAATGCTTCCAACCAGATGACCGGATCAAGAATGGAATACTATTCAGCAGTCAAAGATAAACTCATGCCATGTACAACAACATAAATGGAGCTGGAAGAGATTATGCTCAGTGAAATAAGTCAGAAGGAAAAAGAAAAATATTGGATGGTTTCACTTACAGGAGAAACAGGAAAACCATACAAGGGATCAGGAAAAAAAAGACAAAACAACCAGGCAAACTAGTTTAAAACTTATGAGCCTGACATTTAGCAGGGGAAGAGAGTGGGGGGATCATAATGGGAGGGAAAAGCACAAAAGCCCATGGTGATGGTTCACAGGTGTCTGGGTGATGGTAATTTTATGGGGACAAAACCTGAGAGGATAGATCAAATATTGTACAAGATGAACAATGAAGTAAACAAAAAAGAAAACATGTAAAAATATAAAAGTGTCTCTATTCTTTATCAAGTTAGATGCTAGGAAAGCTGCATGTAATACTGGTTTTGCAAAGGGAAAGAAACCCTTCCTTGTGCTACTCAGAGAAACTTTACTCCTGAATGTCACTTTCTAATATGACCGAACTGCTAATCTGAGGGAGATTATAAAAATGAACACTTTTGGGCCCTCCCTGGTGGCACTAAGTTAAAAGCACAGCACTAAGAAGCAAAAGCCACTTCAGCATGAATTCGATCCATGTACATGCGGATCCACATGGCGCCGCAGACCTCTCCTGATCTGCCCACTGCTCCCCTCAGCAATGTACTTCATCGATCTGCCTGCTCTGCTCCCCACTCTGTCTCTGGTGAATCCTCTCACTGCCCCTGCACCTGTGGCCTGTACCCCCAAGTTCTGTATGCATAAATAAATAAACCTTTAAAAAACATGACACTTTTAATGTTTTGTTTGGCTTTAGCCAATATGAATAGCAAACGTTTCTGGCAATAGTGCAAAAGTTTTGAATAACCAAAAAAAAGACTTAGGTAATTTCCCTGAGGGTTGGTAATAGTAAAAACCTTTCTATGTCCATCCAGAATGAGACCAAGCTCAGTTCTCAAAAAGACAGAAAGGAAACCTCATGCAATCCTATGATTGTTCTTAATGAAGGAGGAAATCAGGAAATGGGTTTAGGCTGTTAGTTAGGAACAGAGTGCCCCAAGTCCCTAAGTCTGCTTGTCAACCTGATAGAACATTCAGTTGGAGCCAGGAGCCCCTTTTCCCCCCAGTAAAGTCCAGGTGTCCTACATCCTTTTATCAGTCAGATTGGAGAACAATCCTGGACCAGAAGGGTGACCCCTGTGCAACTCAGTAAAGAGTGGAGTGCCCAGAACACCAGCATGATAGCACAATGCCAAAGCAATGGACCAAAGCTAGTTTCGGGGAGGTAGACCAGGTAATATGGACAAATTCAGTGGGCCTCGGTAGTGCAGGAGGCCCCAGGGGCCCAACCAATCAGCAAGAGACATAATAAAGAGACATCTACCAAACAAATCCCACTCTTTGCCCATTATACCCATATAAACACCTACTTTCACCACCTCAATGGTTACCCACTGGGTACCCTTCTCTGCTCAGAGGACTTTCTTGTCCTCCCCCTTATCTTTCAGTCAGCTACCTATTCAGAATTCCTCTCTGCTCAGAGAGCTATCCTGTCCTTCTTCCTATCTATCAATAGAGATTTTGCTTTCTGGTCACTTTAGTCTCGACATTGAATTCTTTTCCTTGCTGGAGACAAGAACCAAGAAGAAGCTTGCCTGGGGGCTTCGGATTCCAGGCCTGGTGACTTCAGACGCTAGGCCATTTCATTATGAAGAAGATAAAAGACAAATTAGCAATAATGTTGTCAACTTCTATAAACATGGCTCATATATCTAATACCTAAATAAGATCAAAATTATTAAAACAGGTGTTTGAAGTAGAGAAAAATTTAAGTCAGACAGGAGAACAGACTAGACTAGGAAGACAAATTTTTGAAAAGTAAGTGATCTCTGTCTGTCTGTCTGTTTTTCCCTTTGTGTTTTAGTTATACCTTGAATAGTAGTATTAGAATTAATTTATACATAATTGATTTATAGCTGGCACTTAACCCCCAAATGTTTTTCAATAAATTGTTATCCAGTATAATTTTTGATAAAAGAGAACAGTTATAAGTAAACAGCCCATCAGAATAGTTCAGCATAGCTGATGTGCTTGGCCTCTGTCACATTCAATCCCAGAGCTTGTTACCGGCTTCCTGGTTTATCTTAATCTTGATACATCTTGGCTTGCTGGGTTACCTTCTGATGGTTTCAATGTCCAGCCATCATTCGAGCATCAGCAGAGCATAAGGTCACATAGTGTGGACAGGCAGCTGAAGGTAGACGTGTAAGTGCAGGTTCCTACACGAGGAGTGGTGTCTTCCCTTCCTTCCTAGTTCCCTATTAGAATTTCTGACTCCTTCTGAGGACTTTTGAAATTAGGCTTCGATAGCAAATTGTAATAATTTGAAACTAATCTCTAATTTTCTTTCATCTGCTCAAAGGACCAAAATATCCTTAAACTATGGTCAGTTTTAACAGATTAAAGATGATTTAAGTAATTTAAAGAGCTACTGCTCCAAGGTTTGGTTAGCTAATGGGAAATCTAGTCCTGTCGATGTTGGGTGCAAGCTAGCCCTTTGTCTGAAAATAGATATGCTCTTAAAATCTTTACTTTTTAGGCCTTCCCTGGTAGTGCAGCGGGTTAAAGCACAGCACTGAGAGTCTAGAGCCACTTCCACATGAGTTCGATCCCTGCCTGCCCCGGAGGTGACCACATGGCATGGCAGACCTCTCCTGACCTTCCCGCTGCTCCCCTCAGCAGTGTACTTCGTCGATCTGCCTGTTTTGCTCCCCACTCTGTCTCTGGTGAAGCTTCTCACCGCTCCTGAGCCTCTGGCCTGTACCCCAGTTCTGTATGCACAAATAAATAAACCTTAAAAAAAAAAAGAAAAGAAGGGACAAAAGGGCCTCCCTGGTGGCCTACGAGTTAAGTCTCAGCACTAAGTCACTGCTATGTTTGATCCTGGCCCAGGGAGCTAACCCACATCTGATGTAGCAGACCTCTCTTGTCTCCCCCCAACCCCCTTAAAAGTGTTTTCAGTAAATCTGCCTATTCTCCTTCCCATTCTCTCTGATGAATTCCCTCATACCCCATACTTTTAGCCTATACCTCAGTTCTACGTTAAAAATAAAAATATATTCACAGACAAGTTACCCTTATTTATCCTTCTGTTACCAGGCCCCCTCCATCAAGGTAACCAATGTTACCGGATTGCTCTGCATTATGTCAGGTATTTTCTGCATATAAGAACTGATGTGCGGCCCTCCCTGGTGGTGCAATGTGTTAGGATGCAGCACTGCAAGCTAGCTGCAGCCACTTTAGTGCTAGTTTGATCTCTGGTCCCAGAGGTGAAACACATGGCACAGCAGACCTCTCCAGTCTTGCCTGCTGCTTCCCTCAGCAGTGTACTTCATCGATCAGCCTGTTCTGCTCCCCGCTCTGTCTCTGGTGAATCCTCTCACTGCCCCTGTGCCTCTGGCCTGTACTCCAGTTCTGTATGCATAAATAAATAAATCTTAAAAAAAAAAAAAAGAATGACGTGAACATTCAATTTCCTGTTTTATGCCATAGTGTGGTACCACAGCATAAACATCAAGCACAGTCATCATCAACATCACAGGAAAGCATAAGTGTCATAGCATAAACATCAAATATAGTCATCAGCTTGCTTGGATTTTTTTAACTATAGGATAACTTTCCACATCAGTACATAAAGATTTTATTGTTTTTTTTTATGCTTGTATGGCATTGCATTGTGTGGATCGACCCTAATTTATGTAGTTGATGGAAAATACAATGTTAGGATGGATGCTACCAGGTCAGGAACCTTTTCACACAAGGAGATCAAGGCCTCCACACTCAGGTCACAGGCACAACATCCAGACAGGTGTCAAGCTGTCACAGGGAGTCACCTGAGGATCTTAAGGAACAAACACCTTAAGGTCTCATGAAGATGAGATCTTCCCTATCAAAAGAAGATGATAAACCTGGCACTGCCCCCACAGAGAGGTAGCAGTCTTTCTGCCCACCTGTGACTCTGTAGGTGCTTCTTACCATCCACTCTCTCCCTCTGCAGGGCAGCAACCTTTCTGCCTGCCCATGACCTATGCCATGCAGGAGCTTAAACCTCCCTCAACGGAGGCTTCTTTCCTCAAGGCCACCTTCCTACAACCATGCAGGCCTCTCTCAGCAAACCTGTCTCTTCCAGTGCATTTCTTTCTGCCCACTTGTGTCTATTCAAGTGTCTTTTACTCTTCTGTCCCTTTCTCTAATAAATCTGTTCTGTTAAATATACCTAACATCTCTGTTTTGTGGAGAAACTTGCCATGTGCCACAGAAAGGGGTGCTCTGGTGAAACCTTTCTCAGAATGAACCCAATGACCCTATATTCCAAACCTACCAACTCCAAAAACAACATCGTACCAAACAGGGTGTATCTGTAGGGAAAATTCCTAAAGATGTAATTTCTCCATCAAATAACACATGCATTTGTAAATTTAATAGATACTGCAAACTGCCTCCTTAGAAGTGGGCCAGTTCAGGTTTTACCAGCATGGTGTATGATCAGACTTTTGGGGCTTGGCTTATTAGGAAGTATGCCTCAGAGGGTCCTGGTCAAAAAGTTCATGTTAGTTCATAACTTCCTACTAGTCTTGCCCTGATAGACTGGCCTGCAGACCAGCCCTTTTGTAAGAGGTGACCAGCATAGAGGAGAAAAGAATAGAAAAGGAGGGCCCTACCTGCTCATGCAATGAGTTAAGGCCCAGCACTATGAAGCTAGCTGCAACCGCTTCTGCTTTAGTATCAGTTCGATCCCTGGCAAGGGAAGTGACCCACGTGGCACAGAAGACCTCTCCTGTTTAGTCTGCTGCTCCACTCAGCAGTGTATTTTGTTGATCTGCCTGTTTGGCTCCCTGCTCTGTTTCTGGTGAATCCTCTCACTTCCCCTGTACTTCTGGCTTGTACCCCAGTTCAGTATGCATAAATAAATAAGTCTTTAAAAAATTTAAAAAAAAAAAGAGTGATACTACAAGGTCAAAAACCCACCCAAGGTGAGATAGAAGGAATTAACAGTCAGTAAACCCAGCTAGAGAAAATAAATATCATGCTTAGTTGCCAATGCCTAGATCGCAAGGCAGGCATCCGACAGCTGTAGGGAGAGTCAAGAGCACAGATCTGAAGGTAAAGATAAAGGGACTAAGGAACAAAACACCCACCCACAAAGATGAGCCCCTCCCTGACAAAAGATGATAAAAACCTACCACTGCCCCCTAAAAGAGGGGGCTCTTTTCTCCCACTTGTGTCTATGTAAGTGTCTTTTACACTTCTGTCACTTTTCCTAATAGCCCTCACCTCCTCTTTTAAACGTAACTTCTTTGTTTTGTGGAGAAACTCTCAGCATGCCATTGAAAGGGGAACTCTGGGGAGACATTTCCCAAAGTAAACTCAGAGGTCCCCACTCTCCAAATCCCCGACTCCCAAAACACCATCAAACATCTGGAAGACCCATTGTAACAGGGTGTTCTCCAGGAAAAGGGGAGGTTCCAGGTTCCCTGCCCCACCCAGAAGGAGAGTGGAGCTGAGCAGGGAAGAGAAGAATCTGGAGAGGAGACGGAAGAGGAAGGAAGCAGGATGGAGAGCCAGAAGGAGGCCTGAGGGAGGCACAGGGAGCAGAGAGACAAGTGAAGAACCTGCACTTGCTTCTTGCTCCTGGACTGGTTGAAAAAGAAGTGGGTGAGAGACCCATGTGGAGGAGGTTAACTATGGCAGCATTTATCTTGATTTTAACTTTACTGTCTTCCTCCCAAACTTGCCTAGCTACTTCTGACCCTTTTTCATGGGTCCCTGCTGGAAGGGGCTTTAGGCTTGTGGTGGGCTTTCAGGCCTTGCTCGAGGCCAATCTCTCTGGGTGGACTTTTACCTATGAGGGAATGGGTAACTTTGGGTGTTTGATTCAGAAACTATATTCTTTGTCTTTTCTGTATTGCACACTCATTGTATTAAAGTTCCTTTCCATTAATGGTCATACATGTTTTGTCTCGATGCAGTGGATGGCAAACCTATTTTGAGCAGGCAGATTTGGGGGGTTCAGTGGTTCCTCTCTCTCCCTGCCCTGTAACACTATGACAGACATGAATAACACTTGGTCCACCTGACAGCAACCACAGAATCTGTTGGTTCTTATCCACAGGTACCCCCAAGCATTTCTGGTTCATTCCTGTAGTTATGGAGCATCCACTAGATGCCAGCAGCGACCACAGCTAACAACAATCCCTACCTTAGTGAAGGGGCTACAGTATAAATTGTAACAGATACAGGTTTCATGGACTCTGATGTCGTCTTTTGAGTGCGGGGTCCTTGGGTTCACTCTGGGAAAGGTTTCACCAGAGCTCCCCTTTCAGCAGCACTAAGTGAGATTCTCCAAGAGGCAGAGACTCAGTTACACTGAAAGAGTAAGTTTATTAGACAGGAGAGAAAATGTAACAGGGTGGTCCCTAGGAAAAGGGGAAGTTCCAGGTTCCCTGCCAACCCCCCAGAAGGAGGGTGGAGTTGAGCAGAGAAAAAGGAGAGAAGGAATCAAGAGAGAAGAAAAGAAGGAAGCTAGATAGAGAACAAGAAGGAGACCTGAGGAAGCCACATGGAGCAGAAAGCATGTGTTGAAGAAACCGGGCTTGCTTCCTGACCCTGGACTGGTTAAGGCAGATGTGGGTGAGAGACCTGTAGGGAGGTGACTATGGCAGTGTTTATATTGATTTTGATGTTGCTCTTTTTCTCCCAGATTTGTCTGACCATTTCTGACCCTTTTCCATGGGTCCTGGTCAGAAGGTGCTTTAGTCTTGTGGCAGCTTTCAGGCCTTGCTTAGGACCTTTTGGGCTGACTTTTGCCCATGAGGAGAATGGGTAACTTCAGAGGTTTGATTTAGAAGTTATATTCTTTGTGTTCCATGTTGTATATTTACTGTATTTTCATTAAAGTTTTATATGTTTTGTCTTGGTGCGGTGGATGGCAGAACCCACTTAGAGCAGGCAGGTTTGGGGATTCAGGGGTGCCCCTCTCTCCCTGTCCTGTAACAGATTTGGTGCCCTGTAACTAAAAGACACTTGCATAGACATAAGCAGGCAGAAAGCTACCCTGAAAGGGACAGGTTTGCAGGGACAGAGACCTACATGGTTGCAGGCGGGTGGTCCTAGTGTTACAGGGCACCCCAATGTGAATTGGGTTGCCTGTCTGTGGGTCCTCACCCATGCACTTACAATTCAATCATAGTATGGACACACTCAAAAAGGTTAAATAATGGATTTACTTATACGGAGAAAGGTAAAGGAATAACCCAGGGAAAGAGAGAGAGAAATACAACTTAAACTAGAATGTCCTACCAGTTCTGCTGACGTGGACTCCACCAGCATGCTGAAAACTGCTCGAGAGCCAAACGACCAGCCGCGAACCACCAGGCCAAGAGACCCCCAGAGCCCACATGTCCAGTTTTATCCCAACCTGGCTGCTCAGCTCCGCCCTCACGTCCCAGCATGCTTCTCCTTGGTATTGATGGGATTAGTAGTTCCAGTATCTGGAGTGGGGGCCGAGTCCATGAAACCCGTACCTGTTACACTAGGGGAGCGGCCTCCCCTGAGGGAGGTCAGAGCAGAGAAATCCCGACATGGTACAAGTCACAGGCAGGCAGGATGCTGCTGCCCTGCAGAGGGAGAGAGAGGGTGGAAAGAAGCACCAGCATAGTCACAGGTGGGCAGAGGAGTGACTGCCCTGAGCTGTGGAGAGACTGCCCTACTATGGACAGCTTCTCCCTGGGAGGGCCTCATTCCTTGGGAGCCTAGGTTTGTTGTCTTTGAATAGAATTTGAGATTCTGGATAGCCTTCATTTCCATGCCCTTATCGTTCATCTTTTGGATTTGAGCTTCAGACAAGCCCCCAACAGTCTGCTATCTGCTGGGAACTCCTCAGATATTCAGGCATCCTGGGGGCATCCCTGGCACGGGTTGACCTAGATGTTATGGCTGTGTCAATTGCTGCACTACCCCTTCTACCCATCCCCTTTGTGTGACTCAGTCTTGTGATGCCTCCCCTGCATTCCTTCCTCCACAGACTCCACCCCCACACCAGAGACTGGCAGGACAAACCGCATCAATACCAATGAGAAGCACGCTGGGACCCGAGGGTGGAGCTGAGCAGCCAGGTTGGGATAAAACCAGACAAGTGGGCTCTGGGGTGTCTTGGCCTCTTGGCTGAGGCTTATTTCTTGGCTCGTCACTGCCTTTCAGCATGCTATTGTGGTTCTAAGTCAGCAGAACTGGTAGGACTCATTAATTAACTTATCTCTCTTTCCCTGAGTGATTCATTTCCCTTTTCCCTTGTAAATAAACCCATTATTGACCTTTTGTGTCTGTGTCTGCAGAATCTAAAGCACATGGGTGAGGACTCACAGTCAGACTACCCAATTGGGTTGCCCTGTAACAGAATGAGATAAAATATATTTATCATAGAGCATATAAGCATGATAAAAATAAGCTAGGCAAAGGGACCACGGGTCTAGCTATGGAGACAAAAAGATGACCAAACCTGGCAGGAGGTTGAGAAGACCTCCTTGAGAGGAGGTAATCAATGAGATTAGCATTGGGCTGAGTTTTGATTTTGTTTTCTTTTTAAAGATTTATTTATTTATGTATACAAGAGATGAGGTGTAGGCCAGGGGTACAGGAGGATTCCCCAGAGACGGAACAGTCAGAGCTACTAAAATACACCGCTGGGGGGGGCAGCAGGTGAGACAAAGAGGTCTGCTGAGCCACGTGGGTCACCTCACTGGTGTGGGGGTAGGTGGTGGGTGAGAGGGGGTGGGGGGGTAGAGAGTCCGGGGGGTATTGCTGCAGTGGCTGGAAGGCACCACCAGGGAGGACCAGGGTGGAGTTTGAATTACTGAGTTTGTTTTAATAAGTGAGACTACAGGTGAAGGAGTGGAGTGGCCAGGGTGTGGCCCCCAAACAACAGTACGGAGGAGGGTAATGTCATAGCTTCCCGGAAGGACTGTACCAGACCAGCGTGACTGGAATAGGAAATCATGATTTGTAATAATGCTGAAAAGGTAACAGATGAACTTAGGTATGAAGGTTCCTGAACACCAGAACCCTTGGTGTTGATTTGGTGAGGAAGCAGAGATTCTGATATTCAAAATAGAAAACAAAATACTGGCTCAAAATGGAGTCCTTCTGCCAGGCCTCCACCTAGACTTAATACTACAGCATTTCAACCTCTCCCAAAGGGTAATATAGAACCAACCAATCTGGAATTTCCTAATCAGTACCCGTGGGGGTAATCTGACAGATAAAAAACCTTCCCCTGAGGAAAGGTGGTTTTACTTGAAATAATATTTTCTTTTGCTAATAACCTTGTCCCACCCTCTTTCTGTTTATACACATTTTGTGGAAGTTCTGCAGTAGCTCCATGAGATACTGCCCATTCACGAATCATTTGTAAAAGCCCTTCTGTGCTCTAAATTTCTGAAATATGCTTTTTAATATCAGGAATGTTGAGCTGAAAATTAATGCAATGATAGCTGCATTCAAAACCAAAAATCCACATGTGGGGAGGGACACAGATGCCAGGTCAGTAGATTATCTGTTTCCCGCTTAATTTTTGTATTAATGTAAACACATACAGACTCAGGAAACCTGGTAATGTTATAGGGCTCCCCAAATCTGTTCCAGGACAAAATCTATTACAGGGCAGGGGGAGAGCACCACTGAAGCCCCAAACCTGCCTGCACCAAGTGGGTTCTGCCATCCGCTGCGTCAAGACAAAATATATAAAACTTTAATGAAAAGGGACTTTAATACAGTGAATATACAATACGGAACACAAAGAAGATAACTTCTAAATCAAACACCTGAAGTTACCCATCCCCTCATGGGCAAAAGTCAACCCAAAAGGGATTGGCCCAAAGCAAGGCCTGAAAGCTTGACACAAGACTAAAGCACCTTCTGGCCAGGACCCATGGAAAAGGTTCAGAAATGGCCAGACAAATCTGGGAGGAAAAGAGCAACATCAAAATCAATATAAACACTGCCATAGTCACCTCCCTACAGGTATCTCACCCACATCTGCCTTAACCAGTCCAGGGTCAGGAAACAAGCCCGGTTTCTTCCTCACAGGCTTGCTGCTCCATGTGGCTTCCTCAGGTCTCCTCCTTGTTCTCCATCCAGTTTCCTTGTCTTCTTCTCTCTTGATTCGTTCTCTTCTCTCCTTTTTCTCTGCTCAGCTCCACCCTCCTGGGTGGGGCAGGGAACCTGGAACTTCCCCTTTTCCTAGGGACCACTCTGTTACAGTAAGAAGACCTGTGACCTCAGGAGCAATTCTGACGTGTCCTCCATTTCATCTGTCCTTGTAAATATGAACAGAGAGGTTCCATACATTATGAGAATCTTCGCTTTTCTTATTTTCTTCTTCTCCTCTTTGGTTTTCCATTTAAAATACTTGTCTAAGTTACACAATACACAAACTCACAATTGTGAGTTATAAAAATGAAGGACAGTTCTGCTGTCTACAGTATAAATTCAAGTTGCTCTTTTCCTGTCAACTGTGGCCCCTCTCCACCACTCCAAGCTCTCTATGTCCTCTTCAGAATTAGCTAATGTTAGCAGTTCCCTGAATATCATCCCAGATTTTCTGTGTCTTCCTTATTGAATGGTGATGTTAGCATGCCAGAATTCAGATCTCAACTCAACAGTTATTTCCTCAGAAATCTGCATTCCCCATCATTCTCTCAACTCTTCAATTTCCCCTATACTTCTTATTACTATATCTGAAGTTAATATAGCTTGCAGTTTTTTCTTTCTATTTAAAGGTTTTATTTATGCACACATGAAAGAGGGGGTGAGAGGATTCCCCAGAGACAGAGTAGGAAACAGAATAGGTGGATTGCTTGAAACACACTGCTGAGGGGAGCAGCAGGCGGGACAGGAGAGGTCTGCCACGTCATGAGTGTCATCTCCCTGGCTGAGTATTGCACTCATGCAGCAGCAGCTGTGGATAGCTTCACAGTGCTGCACTCTGCAAATATTGCTGAAGGAATGATTGTATGTATAAATTTTTTTGTGTAACACACACACAAAACTCATGTACTTTTGTAACTGATACAGGTTTCATGGACTCCACCCCCACTCCAGATACTGGAACTACAAATCCCATCAATACCAATGAGAAGCACGCTGGCACCTGAGCGTGGAGCTAAGCAGCAGGTTGGAATAAAACCAGACATGTGGGTTCCGGGGCTCTGGTCACTTGGCTCTTGATCAGCTTTCAGTGTGCTTTTGGAGTCCAAGTCAGCGGAACTGGTAGGATGCTCTAGTTAACTTATATTTCTCTCTTTCTCTTTCCCTGGGTTGTTCCTTTTCCTTTCCCCTTGTAAATAAACTGATTACTGACCCTTTTTGTGTGTGGCCACAGTACAACTGAATCTTAGCGTGTGGGTGAGGATGCACAGACAGGCAACCCAGTTCACATCGGGGTAACCCTTTGTAACCCTTTGGAGTTTAAAATAACATTGGAATCAAGCTATATATACTTTCTAATTTTCCACTTTGGGATATTTCCCTTTTTGTTTTGGATATGCAGAGAACAAAGGACTTTCTGTAAGATGGTGTTTGTACTAATATCCTCTTTGATATTAGTAAAACAGTTTAAGATAGGGAAGAGAATTATGAACATTCAGAAAATATAGTTTCTATATAGTGCTTTTATTTTTTTTTAAGCTTTGGGAATGTTTACAGATAGACATCTATTCTTGATTAAATAGTAATTGTCTTAACTGCTTTGTGATGTTTAAGGTTATTCATTAAATGACTAGCTTAAAATGGGGTTGCACAGGAGCAAAAGAAGTCTATAAATTTTTATTTTTACTTCTAGTATGCCCCCTTGTGGAATTACAAAGAAGGTACATCTTCACTTTTGGTGAGATTTTAATAGTTACGGTTATGTTCACACAAATCCCCATCAATGAAGGAGAGTGTTCTGCTCAATTTAATGTTTCATCTCCATGATGACAAGATTCAGATTGCCTCTAACTTGGACACAGAAATGACAGCATTCTTCAGGATGCTAAAAATTCTGGTTCATTGAACTTGCAATTTAATCTTAGATTTCATTATTGCAGTTAGGTGGCCAAATGTTCTACCTGGATGCAGGGTGTTTTCCACAGGTCTTGCATTACTAAAGGGATCTGGTTTCTCTGGTGCATTCCGAGATAACGGCTTCTTCAGATCTTCCCTCGGCTTCTGTGCCTTTTGGCTTGCTTTCTCCTGTTATCAGGTGTTGCCATCCCAGCCTGCAAGTACACACTACTTTGTGTTTGTTGGCTGTAGATATCCTGTCAGGCAGGAGGACATGTCATGGAAGCAGTTATTGCTTAGTCAGATGGTGCCGCCCCAGAGAATGTGTCCTCTCCTAGAAGATGCCAGGAGTATCACAGGTCACAAAACATGCAGCAGCTCTTCACTCACACTGGACTGGTTTTCAGAGAACAGTTTCTTTTTCCTTATTTGAGAATCGGTCCAATGAACATTTACTGAGTATACATTAGGTTCAAGGCTGGGTGGTTTTTTATTTATTTATTTTTTTTAGAGAAGAGAATTATTTTTTTTAAAAGATTTATTTATTTATGTATACAGAACTGGGGTGCAGACCAGAGGTGCATGGGTGTCAAGAGGATTCACCAGAGACAGAATGGGGAGCAGGACAAGCAGATCAACAAAGTACACTGCAGAGGGGAGCAGCGGGTGGGTAGGAGAGGTCCACAGTGCCATGTGGATGGCGTCCAGGAAGGGGGAATCAAACTTGCACTGAAGCAGCTGGCTTGCTTACAGTGTTGCTCTTTAACCCACTGCACCACCAGAGAGGGTCAAAGGCTGGGTGTTTTTATAAATGTTATATCTTTAAATCTGAGGATCCCTAAGCACTTTTTTTTTAATTTTTTAAGATTTTATTTATTTATGTATACAGAACTGGGGTACAGGCCAGAGGTGTGCAGGGGCAGTGTTAGGATTCACCAGAGACAGAGTGGGGAGCAGAACAGGCAGGCTGACGAAGTACACTGCTGAGGGGGAGCAGCAGGTAAGACAGGAGAGATCTGCTGCTCCTGTGGGTCACCTCCCTGGAGGGGATTGAATGAACTTGGGCTGAAGCGACTGCAGCCAAGTTTGCAGCACTGTGCTCCAACCCACTCTGCCACCAAGGAGGCTCCCCCACCCCACCAAGCACTTCTTAAAGTCCTTTTTATAAACCCATTCATCTACATTCCCAACATCCACATATGCATTTATTTATCTAATCATCCACCTACCCACCCATCTGTCCATCCACCCATCCAAACAGTTGTACAGAGTGCCTTGTACTAACATGTGCCAGGTACTGCTATAGCTGCTGGGAATCAAAGATCTTTCCCCTGATAGGGCTTACATGTTAGTGAGAGAAATAAAAAACAAAAACCAAAAATTAAATTATGTAGCATAGGTCAGATAGGGCAAAATTAAAGTGAGGGAGACAAGCCGTTTTAACTGCAATAGCCTCACTATATAATCTCAGCTTAGCAAATACATATGTGCTATTTCTTCTACCCACTTAACACTCAAAGATTGGAAGGTTCTGAGATTGACTAGGTGGGTAAGTTACAGGCTGGCATCAGGAAGCACCTGACATCCCATTGAAATAGGTAGACTAAATTATGAGCTGGCAGTGTATTTTGGTGAATCTGCCTGTTTTGCTCCCCACTTTGTCTCTGATGAACCCTCTCAGAGCTGCCCCACGTCCTGATTAACTAACCTGTTTGACATATTTCACCAGATTAACAAATGGCCACGTCCTGACAAATGGAGCCTCATCCTGACACTTCAGGCAACAACCTGACAAATAACTGATTCTAACATCTGATAATCATACCGTTTCTTGGATGGGAGGATGATCCCCTTAAATGCTCAGATCATAAAAAACAAAAACAAAACAAATCCTGCTCTAGCAATGACCAGGGCCTCATTAGTATACTAAAATGCATCCCTGGGTAGGGATTTAAGATGCTAAAGAGACATATGATGCTATGAAGAAGCATATAACCAGTATAGTTAGGCCCCAAACACACGATGACACTATTCTCTTCTACCCCACACTAATACAAACCCCTCAAAATCCTTTTTAAAAAAAAAATTTATTTATGCACAAAAGAACTGGGGTGTAGGCCAGAGGTATGGGGGTGAGAGGGTTCATCAGAGACAAAGTGGGGAGCAAAACAGGCAGATTCACCAAAATACACTGCCAAGGGGGACAGCGAGACAGGGGAGGTCTGCTGCCCCATATGGGTTACCTTCCTGGCTAGGGGTTGAAATTGTGCTGCAGTAGTTGCCTATAGTTTGGTAGTACTGTGTCACCAGGGAGACCCTCTCCTTAAAATTCTTTTTCCATCTGGAGAGATACCCTGAAAACCTCTCCTTCAGTGCTGCATCCTTTTGCTTAAGCATAAAACTAATAAGGCCTTGTCTAGATGTAGTCTGTCTTACTCCCTTGTCATATTCTTTTACAAGGGTCAGAAACCTTTTAAAGAGACCCCTACGTTGGTAAAAATTCAGAGGAATCTTCCAAAAGAGGTGTTTTTGAACATGTCACAATGTTTTCTACATATACAGGAGAAAACTCTGGCAAAGTATGCGAAGTAGGACAGAATGACTATACTCTTGGAAAAAGCTGAATTCCAATCTACACTCTAAGATTTACTTCAGGGAAATGATGAAGTAAATTTCTCTAACTTCAGATTCCTTATTTGTAAAGAGGATACAAACTAACATATCTCTTAAAGAGCTCTGAAGTGCAAATGAACTGATCAAGCCAAAGACCTTTATGTGCGCGCGCAAATGAACTGATCAAGCCAAAGACCTTTATGTGCGCGCAAACATTGTGTGATCTTTGGCTGACTACAGTACATTTCCCTTCTTTTAGGGGTTCCTATGATCCTTTCCACAAGTGCAATGACTTTAAGGGTTCACAGAACTCATGGAACCCTGATTTTTACAGTTTGATTATGAAGGCTATGGGTTTATATAATGGATACAGATAATCAGTCAGATGAAGACACACAAAGGGTGGTGTCCAGAGCTGTGCCAAGCCATACCTTAGCAATACATATTTCAAAGTCCCATTTCTCAAACTGTTTTCAATAGCATCTCGGTAAAAAATTCATTTATATTATAATTCTAGTATGTTTATATATAAACATATAAAGATTTAAAAACTATTTGTCCTTACTATATAAAAAGCAGATTCATTATTCTATTTTACTCTACTTTTTAAAGATTCATTTATTTATTCATGCAGAACTGGGGTACAGACCAGAGATACGGAGGGTGAGAGGATTCACCAGAGACAGTGGGGAGCAGAACAGGCAGACGGATGAAGTACACTGCTGAGGGGAGCAGTGGGCAGGTCAGGAGAGGTCTGCTGCACCATGTGGATCTCCTCTGGGGCAGGGGGGGGATTGAACTCATGCAGAAGTGGCTTACGCTTCTTAGGGCTGTGCTTTAACCTGCTGGGCCACCAGGGAGGGCCCTCTACTTAATTTTTTTTTTAAAAAGCTGATCATAATTCACTAAAGTGATTTTCAGGGTCACTGGTGAGTACTTTTCGAGAATGTCAGAATTTTAGTCAAACAATTAACAAAGACTTGAAAAATAATTAAATCTAGAGAGCTGTAAGGCCAAATGAAACATTTCCCTCACTTTCCCACACATTTCCCACTCACACACCAAACAACCAATTTCAATTCTTTAAAATGATTCTCCATGTTTCTAAACAGCATGCTAGGGTCAAAATTTGTTGGCAGCACCTCTGACACCATATGTGTAGTGCTTCCGCCACAAATGACCAACTCTCCAACACCCAGGATGTCAACTGGGTGTTCTACAATTCTAACATTAACTACCCAAGTTAGGGGACCAGTTCCATATGACTGCTCCCATATGACAAGACAAGCAAAAGGATTGGGTCCCCAGGCTACCCACACTTGTCTCACTTGGCTACAAAACAAGAGTTCCTATCATTCCCTTCACAAGTGCAATGATTTTAAGGGCTCACACAACTCATGGAACCCTTATTTTTACAGTTTTATTATGGAGGATATGGGTTTATAATAATGGATACAGATGATCAGTCAGATGAAGACACATACAGGCAGTGTCCAGAGCTGTGTGGAGCACAGCAGCTTCTGCAGATTATGATTGGGTAAATTACTTATCTGTGCTTCATTAAAGTTTGTTGCTGGAGTATTTTATCATTCTTCTGTTTGGAACATGTTCCTTTGTTTCTTCATTTTTCTTGACTCTTTGTGTTAGTTTCTACACACTAGATAAAACAGCCATTTTTTCCAAGTTGGATAATGTGTTCTTGGGTAGATGAAACTTTTTGAATAGCCCAGCCAAGCTTTTGGTTGATTCACTTACATCTTTACAATTGTCCAAGCTGCTTTCTTTGTTCTTAGTTGACGGCCCACAAGACCTGTTTTGATGTAGTATTTGCTATTTGCCAGATATGTGGCAGTCACTAAGTTAGCTTCTGGATCTCTGTCAGAAGGAATTGCTCTGTGTAGCTATCGGTTCAGTGTACCATGGTGTGCTATGGAAGGGAGTAAATTCAGCAGGCTCCAAGTTGCCATCTTCAACCTAAAAGACTGATGACACCTTTTTCCATTTAACGTGACAGTCTGTTGGTGGACTCCCTCAAGCTGGGAACTTTAAACTCCTTTTCTGGGACATTTTCTTGAATTAATTTCTTTGCTGATTTCCTATTCTTTGTTCTCTTTCCAGAGCCTCTGTTCTGATATTGAACCTGTACTCTAACTTTCTAATTATTTCATGACTACTTTACATATCAGTGTTTTTGTTTCCATATTTTACTTTCAGAATGATTTAATCTTTTATTTCTAGTTTTTCCATTGAGCTGTAAATTTAGATTACTCTGAATTTTGCTTATTCTCCAAATGTTTTGCTTTCTAGAAAATAAATCCTATGCTTCTTCATGTAATATTTTGTTTCTCAAGGTTAAGAAAATTTCTTTATAAGTTTTATGAATCCTGCATAAATTATTTTCTGTAAATGGACATTTATTTGTTGTTTTGATCTGTCTTTTCTATTGATATAGAGGACTTCTTCAAGTGTTGCATGACTGTTGGATTTCCAAAAACATTTAAGAGCTATTTGAAAGATCATGCATAAGGTCTGCCAGTTGTGTGTTTCAGGAAGCTCTTACTAAACCACCTTATAGGGGAATCCCCTGACATGAATGTTTTAAAATTCCCATAGATATTTCTTCCAATCACTGAGGGCATAATTTTCTTTACAAAGTTCTGGGAGCTATGTGGGTATAAAAAACCTAGGGTCTCAAAATTCCTATGTACCAAATATTAGGACCTCTCTAATCTAAAGCCTTCTATTTTACTTACCTTAGAAACTAAACCTCCAGTCTTTTGCCCTGGAAGGAGACATATTCACAGACATGGTGTAAACCAGCCTACTGGCGGTTGGAAGGTGTAAAGGGAAGGGAATAGGGGGCAAATTGCTTTTCAAGGAGACTTATAACCAAACATCCTAATTTTAGGTCCCATAACCAAACATCCTAATTTTAGGTTCCCCTTCACTGCTATTTCTAGAGGTAGCTGGTGAGGTGAATTCATTGGTCTTGTAGGGGATGTTTTCAACTGGACTTACCCCTCACTAGTTAAAGATACATTTGTTCTGAGAGGACTGAGTTGGTTACCACCACTTTAAATATATTTTGAGCTTCAGCTGCCTATTCTCTGTTTCTTTTTTTGGTTTGCTTGTTTTTTGCTCCTCATTAGAAAGTTTATGCTGCTTTAAAAAAATCAATTATCAATTTTAGTATAGTCTTAGGGAAGAATGAATGTAAATACAAATGTTAGTACACAAACTATGCAACTTCTGTCGCCCAACAAGATCCGGATGGAAGGGAAAGCTCTGAAAAATCAGAATTTCCACGCTAACTTATGTTACAACCTCCCTTTTTTGTATAATCATAATATCAAAATATTCTCAGTAACCATCAGTTTACAACTGGATATTGCCTTAGCCTCATAAGGCACTGCCTGGCCCAGGCAAGCAAGTGCTGCCCCAGGGTGGGAAATTCCTCTTGAAATCAAGAGTAATTTTACAATTCACTGATTAATAAAAGCATTTGGCTCTTATAGCAAAATCAATATTGTAAAATGAGGCAGTACTAGCACATGTTAATAATAACCAGAGCTCTTTCACTGCCCAGATGAGAACCCAAAATCTCATCACTCTACTATCTTACTTAAGCTTTCAATTGTTCAGTCTTTAAATAAGGAACTTTACTTAAGCTTACTATTTAGTCTTTAAGGAACTATTTAAGCTTTCTATTGTTTAGTCTTTAAATAAGGAACTTTACTATACCTCTTTTAGTGATTGATTTACAAGAAAACTTCTCCACCCTAGCCCTTGACCTTACTTTACTCTTTCACTTATAGAATGTTTTAATGAGAATGAAGGTCATTAAATAGTAATCAGGGTTTAAAGGACTTTATTTTAGCCAATCATCACTGTGATAGATACAGCAATGTTAGCCTTAAATTTTATGAATTTATGAACCTGTTTAACTTTAATAAATTGATTTTAAGAATAATAAAAGTTATAATCTCAGCTGAAGGTCAATATGACCTCAAACTGTTCTTACAAAAAAGATGATTGTGATCTCTCAGCTCAATTCATATGCTAATGTTATCCCACTGCTTGCTTATGTATAAAATAAATTTTTGCTGACACCAGAGCAGGAAGACTTGCACCCAACTCCTACTCCCGTGTCTTCCACGTGTCCGTTCCCCTTTCCCTTCTAGAAATCTCCACTTGCCAATGCCACTCCCACCTTAAGACCCTGCCTGTTCTGCCCTCCAACAGCCTGTGAATGGGGCCAGTCCCTGACATCTGGCAGTTATCTGGCCATCTCTAATTGTTAAAGGACAACCCCAAAGTGAAATGAGTTGCCTGACTGTGGGCCCTCACACTCATGCTTAGAAAGGACTTAAAATGAGACTCAATCGCAGGCATACACAAAGGTTAATAAAAAAAAAGGACTTATTTACAAAAAAGGGGAAATGAAGAAAGGAATAACTCAGGGAGAAAAGATGAATTACCAGTTCCACTGA